>NC_091829.1:8882500-9182500 GCF_038994185.2 Dermacentor albipictus | reverse complement strand
ATTGTTGCGGTCGCCATGATGTTCCATATATATTTATGTATAAGTGTACTACATTATTATCTATACGTTATATGCGATGCAGGTTCTATATTATGCGAACGCCAATACTTCTGAAACCAGGATTGTGTTCTTGACTGACTTATTCCTCAGAATTCTTCAGCATTACAGCGCATAAACAAGATTCACGAAACATTTCATTCACAGTGCATGTATTTTATTCTATATTTTTTTCAACCTATAAAAAATGGCAAAAACAATATTAGTGCTCACAACCTGAAATTAGTGATTTTGCTGGTGCCGCTCTTATGCGGGAAGGGCAGTGGCGCCTGTGCGATGTCATTGCAGGCCTTACACGCGTGTTGAAGCTCTTAAGGGAGCCGAAAATAGTTACAACAGCGTCCGAGAAGTTCGAGAGCTACACTGAACCCGGCTGCTGGCGCTGGCATTCGCCATTCGGACAAAAATGCCAATCCTATAATGCTTCTCTAGTGTTTCGTAGGATACGGCGTTTGCTCGCCGCATCCTCGCGAATTCATTTCCCGTATGCAGGCTGTCGCTGCATTCCACGCAGAGAACGGTGGCGCGTGCGCCTTTGGTGCGTTGTCGCGCTGACTCTCACATTCCTTCAGTACGTGAAACTAAAAGCTTATTTCTCCGTCATAATTTGTATGAATTGCAGCGGCATCTAAAGCCTTGCTTGTAATTGCAAACAAATAATTTTTTTCTTAGGTACGCTGACTATATATTCCCCGCCCTCGCGCAATGGGCGCGTGCTTTGAGGAGTGAAAACGCTGTCGCAGAGGAAGCGCGGCGTCCCTTCCCTCCAGGTTTGCGCGGAGTCGAGAAAGTGCCTCAGTTGCCCGGCTGTTTACCCGGCTCGCTTCCTTAAACACAGGCGGCTTTCGCTTGGCTCCGCGTGCGGCTGGTGACGTCAATCGCTGGCTGTGTATATATAATTTGGGGGCCGCTTCTCTGGCCTGAAAGCTGTATAGTAAACGACTCGTCAGCGGCGCTGTAAACTCCGCGAGCTCGGAGGTTTTGCGTTTGTGGAAGGTTGAACTGGGAAAATGCTCGCGTGCGTGGATTTACTGCTTCTGAACAGAAGTGTTGGACTTAAATGATTTATTTGCTCTCGCTTGCCGCGTTGTTTCTGTAGCTTTCGCACTCTTTCTAGACGGACGCGGGATGCAAATGGCAACCGCTCACGTATTCACAATTTGAAGCGGGTTGAAGAACGAAGGGATTCAAAATGTGTTTGTTTGTTTGTTTGTTTGTTTGTGTGTGCGTGCATGCACGCGTTACGTATTAATATTTTACTGTTGCAGTACCTGCTCCGCCGTTAGATGCATTGCAACATAGGGAGTAAGAAGAAGAAAACGTTTTTATTTTTCAGAGAGAACAATGGGACAACGAGACCAAACGAACAGAATGGTTTACATCGCACACTTTGCAAATGACTAATGCGAAGCTAAAATTCACCACAGATCAGTTAAAGTACCCGGGGACATTTTTTTTATATTAGCTATATTGACTAGGATGTTAGCGCCTTGAGTCGACGTCAGTTACCTACTTCTCTGACATGGTAAGTGCATATTACGTTGCAAGTGTTACAGGCACGTCACGCGTTCAAGCAGCAATTTATCTGGAACCGCGGAGTCTGCTCAATATTCCACAGTGTAGCTTTCGGCAATGATACCCGAAGGCTAAGCACCAAGAATTCCGTATGAAGGGTCGAGGTGACGTTCGAACGCCGCTGAAATTACCTTTTGTGCCTTTACACTTTATACAGACTCGTTCATCAATTTCACTAATGTCATCCGCGCCATAGCGTCGTACAAATAGTGACAGAGGGAACTCTGGTGCTATTTTTTTTACGGAAGCTGCAAGTAATGGAGGTTCGGCCAACAGGGGACATATACGTAGGAGATGCATTTGCCTTCTTCTGGCTGCCATCTTCTGGCTTCTAACGGCTTTACGACTCTGCACATTGTTTATGCTCCATAAAAATTTGCGCTATAAATTCAGTGATTTGAAATGATTATGAACGTACGCAGAGACTTACTACCGTCATGTGTTTAGAAGGGAATCCCTTCTTTGCCACTTTACGGAAGATAAAGTGAAATAAATTCTGAAGTTACGTGATCGAAGAACAGACAAATCTATGTGCTAAGGCTGTGCTCGAATACCCGCCGTAGACGACAAAGTAGACGGCTAAGTAGGCGGCCATGTTAAGTGTCGTTATAATTCTGACGGTGACGTCGACTAAGACAGCTTCGCGAAGACAGTATCAAGGTAAAAAAAAAACAAATAGAAAGACACGCTGGCTACGTTGTGGTTCCAACAAAATGACGGCTAAGCAGCAGACGCTCGGAAACTCGATAGGAAGGTTGTCTGCGCACAAGTAAACGCACTCAAGCTTTCCTAAATGCTTAACGTGAATCACGTACTTAACTCACGTCGTGTTTCTCATGCGTTCGCAAACTCAGAACTAAAAAGAAAAACTGAGATAATGTGGTGCCTTTCTAAACGTTTTCTTCTCGCCACGAGGTGGCGTCTCGTCGCAGAGGCGTCGGAGAAAAATTAGTTTTCAAAAAATACTTAGGATCATGGATCAAAATAAATGGGCGGCTTTAACTGCATAAGTATCTGTACCTGAAAAGCGTAAGCACAGAATAGAGGAAGAGGTCAATAGAGTTGACAACCAAGCATACGCTAATCGAAAGTGTAAATGGACAACCAGGAGCGCAAACGGAGATCGTTGTTCGTCGTGTTTCATGTGTCTTCCGGACGGCTTGAGACGCGCTTCATTACTTGGGCGCGAAGCTGTCTGGGCTGTCTCCTTAGCTGTCTACTTAGAGTGTCTCCGATGCTGGCTAGAATTGTCACACACGCAAACTATTTTCCTGGGTGGTGCGATGTCGTCTTTACAGAAGGAGAGAAGTTGTAGATAAGCGAACAAACGAAATTATTTGTCTGTAGATTAACAGAGATAATCTCAGCATTACTGTTCTCGCCAGTGTGTGGGCATGCTGTCCTGGAAACTGTGTAATTCCGACATATTGTCGAATTTGTGATCTGGTCAGCTCTCAGTGCCTCAAAATGCCGTCATTACAGAGTTTGACAAGATGGCGGAATTTGTCAATGTCTAGAATTGTCCCCGTAAACAGGATTCATGTGCTTTTACAGCGCACCACAGGATGTCGGTAGCGGTCGATAGGAAGTGCACGTTACATGACACTAAACATTATTCCTGTGGCAACTGAACAATCGCAGTGCCAGGAATTCCGAGTAATTTTCGTAGGAAACACAGTGCTATACGTTCCTCTTACCATGGTCTTTGAATTACGATGGGCGTGGCGTCGTAATAACCGAGAGATTTGGATCGGCCGCCCATATTGTCCGCATCTTCTCAACTCATGCTACAAGGCAGGAGTTGAGAAGATGCGGGATATGTAAATTTTACTGGTGAATGGCGTGCTTACATTTGGCATGCATCTTGCTGCTTGACGATTCCGGCTGGCAACCGTTTAGCTTTTTCCACGAGCTACATGTGTCTCGCGTAATCGCCAGCGACACGCAGCGTCGTAATATTTGTTTTACGACCCCTCAACTATTATGCTACGACTTCTGCGCTCGCATTAAACGACGCCGTAAATTACGGCTAACCTGATGCTGCCAGAAATAGTTCGCGCTTGTACCGGCGCTTGCTAGAACTCGGAAACGCGCTCGTAAAAATGATCGAATTTGAGATACGCGTTGTTAAAGACTACTGTGAATTTTTCATCAAAAGCTGTTACTTTGGACGATAAACCGAAGCTTTGCGTGCGTGCTCGCAGGTAGTAAAGCTTGAGAACAAGTTTAATGCACCCCTTGCGATGACAGCTATCGAGCGTAATTTAAGTAAAGTGCGTGGTTCGAACGCGATGTTTTAAGCAATGGCGGAAACGTTACGCTATTACACAGCGTCCTCTAAGCCAAGTAACTAGGATAGCGGGGGCTATGTCGGAAACACGGAACTATTCATTGTTTATAAGGTACCGCAGTCCGTAAACTTGATAACACCGACTATCCATGAGGTTTGCAATGTGGGCTTGTTGGTAATGCATCTCCAGGGGTTTACGGTAGCGCGATTAAAAGACGGGACAAAAGAACACACACAGTGACACACACAGCGCTAACTTCCAACAATGTTTATTATCGAAAACCAGGTCGTACTTATACGCTCGATCAACATGAGTCACAGCCACGTGAACAGATAAACATTCAGAGCGAAATTTTTTTGTTAGTGGTGTGTTAAGCCATGCGCAAGAATTTCAGTTCTTTTTCAGAGAGCCAATTACGGTTTGCTGATACAGGAATCCCCTAGGGCATCAATCTGCTCGGCTTCTATTATAGGTCTGTTATATTAAAGGTACCAGTAATGGTTGTTAACTGGAAGAGATGAGAGTCCTTATGTTGCTTACAATGAACAAAACATTCCAAATCCTCCGCGGCTGCTTCGAAGAATCACGTCATCGAGACCTCGCCTGCTGCCTTTACGTACTTGTGTAATTGCACGGAGAGCTGATTACGGGCGCTCTCGATTGCACGCATTCGTTGCAGCCGTGGCCTTTCGGTCGTGGAGAGTACGTAGCCTCGACGGCACGACGTGACACCACTGGGAGGCCCACTCGCGATTTGCAGTCGCTGCGAGTCACGTGTGTGACTTCGAATGAAATCTGGGTCGTGTATGTACGGCTGAGGGCGCGAATGCGATCGCGGGATTATGCGTCTGAGCATGGCACATGAAGCATGGAGTCGCTCCTATATGCAAGTGCCACGTCTATGTGGTCATTAATTGATTGATTGATTGATTGATTGATTGATTGATTGATTGATTGATTGATTGATTGATTGATTGATCGATCGATCGATCGATCGATCGATCGCTTTTATCATGCCAACGCAACAGACGGGCTATGAGTGACGCCGTAGTGGAGCGTATTTATGCATTCCGTGCCCATGAAAATGCAGCTGGAGCGTCTGGGAATATTACCCTCGACCTCGTGCTCAGTATCAGAATGCCACAGAGGGTGAGCCACCGCGACAGTCATGTGAATGAAAAAGGCGGTCTCGAGCTGTGCACGCGGTTACGCTTGCCGGTTTAGATGGCAGTGCACCTGACTTGATGGAGACCATATTGCTGAACGATTCGTCGCCTCCTCTGCGCTGCTGCAAATAGGCTGGGGATTACGGCGGACTGACGTGTCGAATTAACACTCGTCTTCTTTATTAGCACGGACGTGTGACCAAAGTATTCGTGTTTTGGTTATCCCAAGGCTTTCCTCTACGGCGTCTCATAACGCTCATGTTGGTTTGAAACGTTAGATACAATAAATAAATAAATAAATAAATAAATAAATAAATAAATAAATAAATAAATAAATAAATAAATAAATAAATAATTACCTGATTTATTAGTTAGTTAGTTAGTAGATGATTAAGTAATTGAATAATTGTCTAAGTCATTGAGTTCTTAATTAATTTATTACTTAAATATCTAACTATTTTAATTATTTACTTAATTATTCGTACAATCGAGCTATTAATTAATTAACTGATACATCGATTGATTCGTTCACCGATATATCGACATGTTTTTGTCATGCAGGCGCTGTGACTGACAGCCTCGGCCATGCTGAGTGACGTAACGATCGCCGACGTCCTCGACGCGTGCGCATCGGGTCGGTCTTCGCAGCACTGCCAGACGCTTTGCCCGATGCTCCTTTCGTACACATTTTAGTGCGCGCTCGTCGCAGAGCGTGAGGCCGACACACCGCGTCCCCAGGGTGACCTTGGGTGCCGTCGCTAAATGCGGGACCGTATTTAGAGGCGCGCCTTCGCATTCAGCGGCCGATCGACAGGGAAGGCGGCTGAAGGAGAGCGTCGCGCTGCGGTATCAGCCTAATTGGGGCGCGCCGACGCCGTATGTGCAGCCACGGCAATTAGCGGCCGCTGCGATCGGAAACGGCGAGCCACGCGAGGTCGCTGGCGACGACGTCGAAACAATGTTCGTGTTTGTTTCGATCGCAACGGGTCGAAATAAAGGCACGTTCCAGAAAAAAGAAAGAAAACGCGCGCATACCTATAGCGCGCGGGCATGGGTGCGCGTGTAAGAGAAAGAGAACAGAGGAGAAACAGAGAGCGTTGGAGGGAAATGTCTTCCAAGCAATCCGCGGCGAGTGATGATGATGATGATGATGATGATGATGAAAAACTTTATTTGTCCCTCTTTAAAGGGAAGGAGGGAATGGAATAGAGGGTGGGGCGAGGAACTGCTTGAAGTAGTGCATGCATCCCGCTGTGACGCACGCGGTTAAAGAGTGTGCGACTTGGGAAAGGTGTTGCACAGTCACCGGCGCAGTCTGCCCTTTACACACAAAGGGCAGACTCAATCAACGCTAAAGCGTTGCAAAACTTCATTGGTGGACTTTGTCATATACCAGTGAAGAAATTGGCCCGTACTAATAGAACTCCGGGCTTTAACCGCCGCACTCTGCCATTACACCGGACCGGGTCGCTATAGCTGCAGGTCTCGTTGTAGCAGACGACAAAGAAACGCATCGCTGTCGCTCGGACAGCTTGTAGCGTTACGGGAGGACACAAACTAGTGCGGCTCAGCGTGCAGTGCAGCTGTCGCCGCGCAGTGACGTGCGTGAGAGAGGGAGAGAAAGAGAGAGATAGAGAAACGAAGAATGAAATATAGGGAGGGTAACCAAGGACGGGCTTGGTAGGCTACCCTGCACTTGTGGATGGGAAAAGGGGGGAAAATAGATGAGAAGGAAAAAAAGCTGCTTATGCTCGATTTTACGGCGAAATGCGCGTCAAGACACACCACTCGTAACGCGCGCGTTATGAATTGAGTTGGCGCATTGGAGCGAAGAAGCACGGCCTGTCTTGTGCAACCAAGCTTGGGAGAGAGCCAAGAGCGATCAATTGTGGCGTCTCAGCCGTCTGCCGGCGTTTCGACCAGGCGACTCGTGGTCGTCAGGGTAACCACGCAACAGTGCTCGGTTCAGATAACGCGAGAGATATTTAGCGTTTTGTGCCTGTCTCGCAGCGGACATGAAGGAAAATAATTAGTGACGCTCACTTTAGCGTATGGAGATATGTATAAAAGAAAAGAAATAGAGAATGGGGAATTGATGGGTGTGTGTGGGAGAAACGGAATAGAGGAGCGCTGGCGACTGCGTTTTTCATAAACCGAACACTCTTTTAAAACGTTTTTAGCTTTCAAACACTTTCTTTTCGCAAGCAAGGCCGGAGATGCCCTGACCAGCTGCGACAGAATACGAACTGCAATACTGCATTCGCGTTAACCAGCTGTATGCGTTCGACTTAAAAATTGCACTAATGCAGGGGCGCCTCTACCAAACGGTAGCGTTGAACTTAGCGTATACTGCTGTAAGTCGAACCTCGAAGTAATATGGGTATAGCGAAGTGAAACAAGAATGCTTATCGCCAATATCCGCGTGTAATAAGTATGTTTATAACGAATGTCGGATATAGCGATGTATTTTCGTGCGATTGCGACTTTGGTATCAGCACGTAACGAATGTATGCAATAACAAATACTGGATGCAATGAAGATATTTCCGTGTCCAATGCGGCTTCACTGTAACAAGGTTCGACTGTGCCAGACAGGGTGATCGTTTTTAAGTTTTGCGGAAATTTTAAAAATCGCCTGTTGCAGATAACATAATTCTAGTCCATGAGCTGGATTATTCAGAGAGGCGGAAATTATTCGCACATGAAGTCGAAACACATATTGAACTACTTAACGAAAATTCACTAATTAACTTCGTAACTAATTACTTTACAGCACACATGACAATTTACGAATTATAGCCGGTGAGTTGGCAAGGCGCATCAACTTACAATGAATTTCCAGCATGAAACAGTTTGGAGATACACACCATCAAGTTCGCCCTAAAAGTGCACTGTTGTGCCACTTACTTTTTGTACAAAACGCTCTTTTATGCATTGAAACACAAGCGTAACTGGAACACTAATGTATTTCGTCCCCTACATTGAGAAATAATATCTCGAAACTGGTGTCATCCTGGAGATTCATTTCAAGTGGATACGTCTTGGAACCTCACCGGCTACAATTCGTAAATTGCAGTATGTGCGATAAAGTAATTAATTAGCAAGGTAATTATTTGTCTTTAATGATTGATTAGGTGCTTCGATATCTCGTGCTAGTAATGTCCGCCTCTTCGAATAATACAGCTCAAGGACAAGAATTAGGTTATCTGCCACAGGCGGCCTTTAAAAAATTCCGTAAAAACTCAAAGGGACTGACAACCAATCTTTAAGGAGCTTGTTTTTTTTTTATGGCACAACGCAAAGCTCACCCTCGGTAGTGTTTACACTTGCAGCGGTTACTTCCAAAAAAGAGCGTGGATATTTATTAAGCAGAATTTTTTGATCTGAGCAGCCTCTAAAAAAGTGAGAGTCCCTCCTCTAGCAACGCTGAGAAGTGAGAGCGATGTCGATAGCCCGCCTCGCAAATTGTGAAAACTGCCCGTCATTCTACTTTCACAGGAGTGAGTGTAACTGTGGTTAACCACCTACATTTTGACCTTTGCAACTGCTTTTGAAAATAAAGAGCTACTGCAATAAGTTCGCGTTGTTGTACAGGCATTTATTATATTTGTACCGCCTTTTTCCCCAAGTACACGCCTACGTCATGGCTGGCTGACCTCCGCGGTCGTTGTTCTGTCGAAGGACGAGCCAAGCCAACTAATCGAACACGAAGGCGAAGGCAGTGCCACTTTTCTGTTCACTACAAATGTAGTCTTATCTGCACATATTAAGTCAGGAAAAGCTTATAATAATAAAAGATATGCTGTATTTCAATACTAATAGAAAGGCCACTAGCCGCATACGCTAGTAGAAGGTCAGGTGGTGGGCCTCTTATGCAGCTTCGTGTTCTTGTCACGTGGGGCCCCGAAGGTCATTTTTCGCAACTTTTAGTGATGAATTAAAGATATAGATCCACGTTTAATGAGAAAAAGATGGCTCGCTTTAGCCACTACGATAAGGATAAGGAGCTAGCAATAAATCAAAATTTAGGTTTGGACGAGTTAGTGTATTCATAAGTTCTTCCAAGACCAGTTACCGTCAGTCCGCCCGCACCCGTCCCGCCTTTGTGCGTTCGTTGCCCCGACCTTTTCGCGCTGCTTTTAGAAAACATGCTATCAGAAAGCAGTACTCTCACTCATTCACGCATTACTGATTAACTCTGGTAGTAGTCATGGTCACTGAAGTGGTTAGAGCACAGCATTGTTGTTCTTGAGCGCTTGAAATTCTTTCGATTCACAGCAGCCTCCCACTTAGCTGCAAGCTTCTTGTCTTGCGGGGAGCAACGGAACATCGTCGCGGCCGCTGGTGTTCGTGCAGCGGTAGGCTGCAC
Organism: Dermacentor albipictus; assembly: GCF_038994185.2. NCBI lineage: Eukaryota > Metazoa > Arthropoda > Arachnida > Ixodida > Ixodidae > Dermacentor > Dermacentor albipictus. The sequence goes on along the minus strand of NC_091829.1, from coordinate 9,173,043 downwards.
AGAACGCCGGCGTGAACGGCCCACCACTTCAATTGATGCTGCGCACGTCAATTACCACTCTACATACACACAAACAAAGGAATGCAGGCTCGAGCAAGGCAGATTATGACGGCATGCACGCAGAAACAAGCGCGGTCAGGCACGTTCAGGGAGACTACGAAGGAGCGGAACACCAGTGCTGACGTCACTACGCCGCGGTTTCCGGTCTCCGCTAACCATCGTCAGCGTCAGCAACAGCGCGCGGCCCTCGACGGGGGGCGGAGCGACAGCGCAATTTTAACCGACGACTACGTCGTTCCTAAGTGAAAAATCCCGCCAAAAAATTTACCTGCATGGTTTATAAACTTCCCGCATCCGTATATGACCGTCTTATCGAATTCGACAGACTCTTCAGCTTCCCTTTAAGGCTTTCGCCTTAATAAGGAAAAGGTATACGTGAAAGTGCACGAAATGCGAAATTAATGGGAGTTGGACCCATGACCTTTGGTTCTAATTAGGACGAATTAGGCCTCCAATTTCTTTATAAGAAAGCGTGGGCCGAGGCGAAGAAGAAGAAACGTCAGCACCACCTATGGCGTTAGTTAGGGCAAAGCTAATTAAGGCACCGAATCCAAGACCTTTGGTGGGAGTCGAACCCACTTGGATATATGGGCGAACCTGCCATATCTCCAAGTTGCATTTCAATTGACATCGTGAAGGTCGAGAGTTGGTCACTACCTTTGGTGGTAATTAGGGCGAAGTGAATTAAGGCACAGTTAATTAAGATAGAGTTAATTGAGACATTCGAGCCCATGACCTGTGATAGGAGGTGAACCTGCGTGCCTTTAGTGTTAATTAGGGCGTAGTTAATTAAGGCACTCAAGCCCACGACCTTTGGTGGCAGAAAACAAGTAACAGGAAGTAACAACGCATTCGAACTAAAATGTCGAGCAATATAATGGATGTCTAGTGAGCGCGCAGGCTTTCGCCTTCATCCTCTTCGGCGTAGGCTAAAGGGACTGCCAACTTTTTGTTTCTACATTATAATTAAAGCGTATTTAATGTCCCTTAGGCTACCGCTGGCTCCTTTGCCTGTTTTCTTCATATGGTTGTAACTATAACTAAGAAAAACATAGTTTTTGGATCCTTTTATTCTTGCAGTGGTGATGTGTTATAGCTGCAGGCGTGTCTAGCCCAACTATAGAGGTAGGTAACGGGTGTTTTCGCATTTCGCCCACATTGAAACGCGGCCGTCGTGGCGTGGATTTGATCCCGCGATCTTGTGCTTAGCAGTCCAACACCATAGCCACTGAGCAACCACGGCGGGTTATCGCCGACACATAACACGCTAGAGAGGACGCTGTACAAATCGGCAAGGCAAGAAAACACACTATCCAGTGATGCTCTCCAACACTACATTGAGAACAGACGTGGGCAACCACTGGGTGAAGTATGTGGTAAATACCTCAACGCACTCTATAGTTCCATTCTCATACTTGGAATGTCCAGAGGACACTCTTCTCCATGCTTTTTGGTTCACTCGAACATTCCTCTCTCTCTTCTCTATACACCTGAGAGTAGGGTACCTGAATACTGTCCTCCTCGGGCAGAAGGGGAATTGAAAGAAGAGAGAGAGAGCGTGAAGAGATAAAGAGAGGCGTGCACGGACAGCACTACGCAGTCAAAGGCGCTTACACAAGCCAGGCGTTCTCCGAAAGCACAGAAGTGCCTTCACTGCCTTCTGAGACGATGATGGGGGGCGACGGTGTTCTAGCATTGTATGTTCACTTATAGGATTATCATCTAGTTTCCTGAATGCGTTGGAAATAGATTGTCTTTGTGCTTCAATTTGAGGACAGTGACACAATAGGAAACTTCATTGCATGCTGTGGAGGATTGTCTCGGAAACACAAGGTATCGCAAGCACACATGCGGAAGGCTTTTCTTCTCTAGACTCTCAAGAAGAACGTCCCTTTCCCCGTTATAACTTTGGCCCGACTCCAGCGACTGTTTTATGTCCCTTATTTTATTGCATGAAGTACAGAGCGGAGATTCGGCGCGTCCTGTCTGGAATAATCATGGAGGGGTGTGTGCAGACTCATTTGGCGCAGTCGAGAACCTTCCTCTCGATCAAGCCATCAAATTACGAAGGGTGCATGTGGCGGAATCCAAAGCGACAGAATGTGAACACGGTTGTCCGATTTCGAGGCTTGATTGCATTTTGGTGCTTTGACTTAAGAGGGATCTGAGAGTAAGCAAGAGCATCAGCTTCAGAGCATCAGCTTCGTCATTTCTAGCAATAACACTGCGATAGGGGATCCACTGAAACTTCAGATTGAAGCCTTTCTTGCCGAGGTCTTTCATAAATGATGGGACTTGCGTGAGAATTCGCCTTCATTCTTCTCGTTGTTTCTTAAGATGTTATTCGGGAGTAGGTACTTTAGCTTCTGTAACTGCATAAATTTATTTGCGAAGCTGTGAGCCGCGCTTAGATTGAGTTGATACTTGTTGGGCTGTGTTTGATAGTGCGAGAAAGTAGCCTCTATCAGCACTTTTTGTTACTGCTTTCCGGTGAGTTGAACTAGTCTTGCGGCACTAGTTTGTGCTCTTCGCAGGAACGCTGACCTTATGCATATACCAGCTGGCTGAGATGAAGTGGTCGCTGCTTAATTACTGCAAGTGTTTTCAAGAAATTAAACAGTTTCACGTACAGCTTTTTTTGAAAAAAGTTGCGGTCTCAGCGTCTTGTCAGCATAATTGGAATCGGTCCGTCCGTCTTCATTTTTGCAAAAACAAAGTAGTAGTCGCTTTAACAAGAAACATGACTGATTGAAAGGCTTTTGTTCTAAGAAAGCTTTGTTTCCTTTTGTTTTCTATTTTGTAGTATGCTTAGCGTCCTAGTATTTCTTATGCACGTCCAGAACCCAGGAGTTGGTTCTGCACGCCTCACCTTAATAAGAACGCAAACATAGTCAAGGATTAAACGGACGCCGACCAAAAACATTAGAAGAAAAGAAACCAAGACATTTGGGCTCTCATACGGGGGGCTTCGTTCACAATGGAAGTAAAAAAAAAAATCTTCCTTTTTTATTGTTTTTGGTCGGCGTCCGTTTAACCCTTGACTGTGAGCAATCTTGACCAGATGAGTTTTAGTGGAACTCTTGAGTTCAGGAACACAAACAATCCGCTCTTGCAGGCGTACGTGAACTTGAACTGGTTTCATAGTGCAAATTGTATCCCAGCACGAAAGGAATATAACTCTCGGGACCTGACAATATTGTAAAACGGCCCCTACAATACATGACAAGCATTGTGCGCACCATTAGGTAGCATACGGACAGCGTTGCAGTTTTAATACGGATCATAATTTAAGAAACTGACAAAAGCACAATAAACGAAAAGTATAAATTATAACATTCCGAATAAAGGCGGCAAATAAGGCAACGACGTGGCAAACTGGGAACATGATGTCGGCATCGTTCCCCGCGGAGGCCCTTGATGTGGGCCCCTTTATCAATTAGTGGGTCATTCGTGATGGTCCGCTTGTCAGGGTCAGGTTCAGGTAGAGTGGTCTTCGCGGTCGTCATTGCTTCCACGGAGGCCGGCGGCTGTTGCCGCCTCGACGTGAGCTCCTTTGTTTGCGTGTCGCAGTCTCTGCCAGGGCCAGTCCAGTGCAGGCAGGTGATCGTCTGGCCCTTCAGCTTCGGTGACGCTGATTTAGTAGCCAGGTCCCTGGTCCGCAGGAAACGACGATGCAGCGTGAAGGGCCTTTCATAGCTGCACGCTCGCCTTTGAAGCATTATTTGTCGGGGACTGATGCCGGGTAGAACAGTGCTAAAGGCCAATCGTGACAGCAATAAGTAAAGTAGGTTGCTCTGAGTGTGTCTCTGCCGAACTGCCGCACTTTTCTCTATATAAGCAATATATTCAACGCTCCATCCGCCTCATAGGTGTTTCTTGTTTGATTGTTTCATCGTTCCTTTTTATTCCCGTTGCATTCCTGGAAAGTTGAGCTTAAGAGTGTTCTACGACACTCGATGAAGGCCTTGTCAATATCGCTGTCTTTGCTTTATCACTTTTCTTTCTTCTGTGCTTCGCCGAGACAGATGATAATTACACCGACCTGTATTTCAATCTAGCGACTTCAGTCACCAGAACAAAATGTCGTTCTTAAATGCAGTTTTAGAAATTGCGTGCTCAAAACGTTTAGCGTGCTGGAAAGCACAAATTTGTACTCTTTTTGCATTCTTTTGGTACGCTGTGCCTACAGGGCCCCTGACTATGAGCCCCCTACTTTAAAGCGCCATAAGAGGCAGCGCGGTTACCGGGGGGCACGGTAAAGTTGTGCAACAAGTAGTTAGTCCAACGCGTTGTAGGAACGCCTTGGTTGGCGCGTTTGTAGCGCGATATCAGTCACGGGCCAAACAGCGTTATGGCGGAAAATGAGAACCGATCTAGAGTAGTGTAGGGCGACACCACCTTGAGGAATTCAGTCTAGTTTTCGAAATCTGAATTCTGCGCTTTGTTGGTTGGGATGGTCCCCGCCCGCACCGGATGTAATATGTGCAAGAAGTGCGTGCCGTCTTTCTTTCTTTTTCGATAGCTGCATGCATATGACCTTGCCTCGTGAAAACCGTGCAGTACTGTGGAAGTCGGTAGCTTCTTCAGTCACTCAAGAGTAGTAGAGAGCTTAGCCAGCTGCAGAGCGTTTCTCCGTCGATATTGCATCCGCTGCCACCATTTCGTCTGCCAACGAAAGAAAAGAACAGACGACGTTGAGTGATAGCAGTATGCTTTAACGGGATGCCCGAAATCATTCTTCCAAGATTCGACGTTAAAGTGATATGCGCTTTTAACGGGATGTCTTAAAATCATGACAGTTTACTGAACCTTCCCATAAAGTTTCAAAATCTAACGCTGTTGTCGGTCAAGGGTATGGAGGTCTACTAATTGTCTAACCTCCTGCGCGCAGTAGACTAATGAACCAAATAATTTTTTTTTCACCATGCCTTTGTGCTTGGCTGGTAAAGACTGCACGTGTTTGCATAGACTTTGTTGATACCTGTAGGTGCGATGCTGCGGCAGGATTGGCTGACTACCGCTAGCACATACTTTGATGAAGTGTACACCCTCTACGCAAAGTGTACAAGCCAGATACTATTAAATTTACGTTCAAGAAGAAAGGCAAGTTTTTTGCAAACTAGAGTGGCACCTGAAACAAATACATTTCAATGTTTGCTATGACAAGTCAGAACTGCGGTGTTCAGTTTTCGGTTACATGCCAAGGCTTCGAGATTTCTTTTTTCGCAGAACCCCTTATACACGTACTTTTGATCACGTCTATAACTTACAGAATTCATTGAGCAGGCTCTCAAACAGGCGGCCAGTGAGCCAGTGGAAGGAGGGACGCAGGCGATCATTATTTGCAGCCTTTTTCACTATTGCTTCCCTCCTCTTATTCATATGCAGTGTGTGAGGTCGAGGTGTGCTGGGATCCCATTTAGTGCGCAGACATGCGCTGTACATACACTTTGTTTTGCACAGTTAGCATGATTGTCTGCGCGAAAAAACAACCACACGAGGACAAGTTGTCAGGACGAGCGCAAACTGTGCTACCTGATTTGCCTGCTTTGCGTCAGAATACATACATCGGCGCAGTTCGTAGTGCGTATGCTCAGGCAGTAGGCCGAAAGAAGACGTCCATTTTACATTTCACAAGTTTCAGTAATCAGTTCTGATTCAAATTATATAACCGCTATGGTTGTGTGATGGCTTTCGTGTTGCGCTGCTAAGCCAGAGATTGCGTGTCCGAATCCCGGCTGCGGTGGCCGCATTTAGATGGGGGCGAAGTGCAAAAACACCCATGTATCGTGCCTTGAGTGCACGTTGAAGGTAGTCAAAATTGACCCGAAGTGCCCCACTACGGGGTGCCTCGTAATCGTGCCGTGGTTTTGGCACGTAATGCCCAAGAATTTAGCTTCAATTGAAATTAAGTTCCTCAAAATTAGCATTAGTTTTGAACCCTTGCACTGCGCGATACATGGCCTATTACTCCTAATGGGTTGCCCCCAAGGAGGATTTAAAATACATAATCTGTTTGATTGAGCCAAATCATGTATAGGATAAACCGATTAAGCTTTTGGGGTATTGCACAAGGGGTAATAAACAAGACGTTGTTTTCCGGTCTGCTGTTTACAAAACACTCTTATCTGTTTCATGAGTGGTTATTAACGACTAATAGCAGCGATGTAGTAGGGAAAGCCATTTGTCCTATTTAGGTCTTCCCACATGTTAGCGGGCTTGATAAACCACTCTCGTGGAACAATGAAATCATAAGAAGCCAACGAACAAAGACACCAAGGACAACATATAGGGGAACTTACTTGTAATTGAATTAAAGAAATGATAAATTAATGGCAATGAAAGTGGATGAATAAACAACTTGCACCAGGTGGGGAACGATTCCACGTCATCGCATTACGCGTGCGATGGTCTAATGCGAAGACGTGGGATTGTTCCCGACCTGCGGCAAGTTGTTTTTTCATTCACTTTCATTTCCATTAATTTATCATTTCTTTAATTCAATTACTAATGACAAGCAAGTATATTACAAGCAAGTATTCCCCTATATGTTGTCCTTGGTGTCTCTGTTTGTTGGATTCTTATGATTAATTAAAATCGGGCCTCTCGGTCAACCCCCTCTGCTCTCGTTCCTGTGGAACAAAGCACATTCGACTGCCCGGGCTGCTTAGCGCATTGTCCTGTGTGCTCATTGCCGCGGGAAACACGCGCGCCCATGCGTGAGTTTTCGCGTTGCTGAAAACACCGCTCCGACTCCATACCGGTTCTCAACTTTCATCAGTTTATGTGATTCTGTGTTGCACGTAGGGGATCAGCTTTGCTGTCACATTTTCTTGAGCACTTTCTGACGCTCCTTCTCGTGCAGTGTTCACTTCCGTGATTTCCGCTCTGTTTTCTTAAGTCTACTGCTGTCTGATAGCTCACAGGTCTTGCCGTTACATCTTCCTTCTTCTCTAGGTGGTATCTCTTTGCTCGTCGTGGTAAACGCAGTTTCTTGCAAATATTTTTGCAGCGTCTCGTGAGAGGGCAGGGCACGGAGGCCTGGTTTATTAACGGACGGCGTCTCCGGACCTGTATTTAGTTTAAGTAATGTTGACTCTCCTTTCTTTTTTAGAGGACTTGACTTGTCAGGGATTTAACAGCGTGACAGTGCGACCTTGCGTTATAAGGTATGGAGGCATGAAATAGGTGCGCCTTCGTGGATAAGAGCACTTGCATATTTTCCAGTGTTTAAAAGAGGTCTTCATAAGCACGAAGGTATTTCACTCAAAACCGGACCCACTGCGCCTAGAGAGAGAGAGAGAGAAAGCAAGGGTAGGAATGGCAGGGAGGTCAACCAGAACAGCATCCGATTTGCTACCCTACACTTGGGAATACAGCGGAAGATCTGAGACATCGCCACTTGGAAATCCGTGACACAACTTTCACTCATCTGCACTGGTGTTATGGTGCGACGTTCAATGTGGCACACACAAACAGAAAGAAAGAAAGAAAGAAAGAAAGAAAGAAAGAAAAGAAAGAAAGAAAAAAACAAAAAAGAAAGGAAGAAAGAAAGAACATCTTAGAATAACTTTTTACTGGGATAGTTGGTTCATGGGTTATAGTGGATCGGAGGACGAATACACTAAAACGGAAGTCGCCGTAAAAACAAAAGAAGAAAAGCATATGGCCTTTCAAATAAACAAACTTTTCAGTTGTGGAAAAAAAGGCTGATTATTGTACTGATAAATATTAATGATCGCTAAGTGAAGGCGAAAACTGAGGTAGAAACAAGTGAACAAGACAGATGCTCCGTGATCCTTGTAATACTTTCCTGCTTACGTGTTTCTACCTCGCTCGTCGTCTTCCTTTAGCGATCACTAATTTTTATCAGTATAATGATCAGCCTTTCTACCACAGTTCGAAATTTGTTTGTTTGTTTGGAAGGGTGTTACGTTTCTATTTTTCTCCTTTTTTTAACGACACTTTCTGCTTTATACTATTCGTCCTCCGGTGGAAGGGGATTGGACGTGAAGGGTGGGCTATCTAGAAAGGTGACGCACTTCCGGACGTACTTCTGTGCTGTTGCGCCGAAGGTGATGGGACTGCATCTTATCAGCTCGAAATCCCAGAAAGATACTCGTATTGGAATCAGGGCTCGAGGTTCAACTGAGGAGGAGCGGCCATGTTACCATGAGCTTTTGGCGAAATTTTACCCAATCCCAGTCAATACGTCGTCGATTCTCCGCCAGCCCCTTACAGAAGCTAGAATTCTTTGCCGCTGGTAACAGCCGACGTCGGCCCGAAATGCTTTAAAGGCGCTAGCGTGCTTTTTAAAAGAAATGGGACTCGTTGACGAACTATAGAATGTGCCAACTGACGCGTTCCTTTTTCTTTTTTATTCTTCTCTTATTTTATGATCTTTTCTGCCCTTACCCCATCCCCCTGTGCAGAGTGGTAAACTGGGCACATCATCTGGTTAACCTCTCTGGCTTTCACCTCTTCTTCTCGCTTCTCCTCCTCCTCCTCCTCTACCCCCAGCACTGAAGCCAGCGCCCTCCGTCGTCGTTGTTCGAAAACTGCGCATTTCCTTAACATTCCACCTGCTTTTCGTGGTGGTGCGCATTGCTTCAGAACGAATCTTGAATTTCTGCCAAGAAGAAGGCTCTAAATGATAGTGTAAGGGCCGTGTAGTTATCTTGGAGGTGGCGTGCGATAATTTGTTGCATTCTAGTAAATGAAGGAGGCAGGATTTGGAAATGTTAACCGCTTTCTCGGCGTTATTTCTGAACATGAACGAAAATATAGCTTTCAAAGAATATTTTGCCAGTCTAAATTGATTTAGCGTTGGTCTCAAGTGGACATATATAGGGCGCTGCAACTTACTGCATGCACTAATAGTATGCTGTCTCCGGCTCTCTGTGTGGCATGTATAGACGGTCTCACTCGCACGACCGCGACGCTCCAGCCGTGAACGCCAAGCGGCATTGCGTGCATGCGAGCTGTAGGCTTATCGATTCGCAAAACGTCCTTCCGAGAAAAGAACCGGGGGCATCGATGAGTCGAGCCACGGACGCTCAACCGGCTGAGTGCGTCGCCGGTTCTTCTAAAAGGATGAGAGAACGATAAGCGGCAGCGCAACTAGTCGCTCTTCTCGCTTGTACCGTGGGGATTAAATATTAATGCGACCGAGAAACCACGAGTCCGCGGCTCTGCGCTACACGAGCGTGCTCACCTGGCACTTGTTACGCGGCCCAGGCGAGCGCTCAACCGAGCACCGCGTTGAAGCAGGTAGACGTGGTTGAGCTGGTTGGTAGGAACGCGCTTACCTGCACTTTCTTATTGAAATCAATGCAAAGGGGCTCTATTCACAAACGAGCCTTCAGTCGAAGCATTTGATTGAATGGGACAGGGCATCTCCTCGACTTGGTAGACGCCGCGCGCTTCGGCAAAGCTTCTCGGCGAGGCGTCTAGGGGTTCTTGATAGCCGCAGTTCTGGCCTGTTCCGACGCTGAGAGCAAGTTTGCGATCTCGGAATCGAACCCGCGTGTTTGCGGTTCGATTCCGAGATCGCGACCGTGACACGTATCCTGTGTTCATGTGGGGGTGCAATGTGAAAAAGCGCTTGTACCCGAGCTTTGGAATGCACGCTGGAAATCTCGAGGATGTCCAAAAAGATAATCGGATCCCTCCATCGGGGTATCTATATAGCCCTTTTTAGGTATTTGGCACGGGATCCAAATAAATAAATAAATAAATAAATAAATAAATAAATAAATAAATAAATAAATAAATAAATAAATAAATAAATAAGGAGCCAGTGGTGACTACCCTTCACGTGGTAATGGCGGCAAACGATATTCATGCATTCAAGGCACAATAAAATGATTTCTTGAGTTAGTAATGTGAATACGAAGAGAGCTGAACAGGCTCATGAGGTCTTCGATGTGATGCGTAGTTGTACAGGGCCACATGCAAGAATATGGCTGAAAGACAAAGTACAGTGTACAGGTGGGATGCTATATAACAGATTAGAGGTTGGATGGCGCAACATTTTGACGAGACACACAGAAGAGACACACACCACAGAGCGCTACTTGCAACTATCGTTTTATTCCCTTGTCAGTGGAATAAATACAGGAAGATACTCAGGGGGGGAGGGCGGTAGCGACGAAAAACAAATAAACAAAAAACAAAAATAGTTTTGACAAACATTGCCATCTACCAGTGCCAAGTCGGCTTTGTCATGTGATCGTTTTTGCTGCACTCGACATCACACAAAAGAGACCAGGATACGGAATTTCAGATTAGCGCGTGAGGAAATTTAATTCCTTTGCACTAAGGGATACCGAGGGCGTGCTCACGCACATACTTCCCATTGTACCATCTCCCATCTACCAATGCCATACTTGGCACTAGGTAGATGGCAATGTTTGTCAAAACTATTTTTGCTTTTTGTTTATTTGTTTTTCGTCGCTACCGCCCCCCCCCCCCCTGAGTATCTTGCTGTATTTATTCCACTGACAAGGAAATAAAACGATAGTTGCAAGTAGCGCTCTGTGGTGTGTGTCTCTTCTGTGTGTCTCGTCAAAATGTTGCGCCATCCAACCTATAATATGCTATACCAACATGCCCAGTCGTCAACCTTGGCAAGCTGTATAACAGATTGCATTAATATATTCTCCTGACACGCTGCCAGTTCGCAGTGCCGGTGTTATTTCCTGCGAATTAATGGCACGGGAAGCCCGAGATCGTGATGCAGATTTCGCTCCTTCTAATACATGTTCATCGCTTCATCGTAGGCACGAGCACCGCAGTTATCCTCGAAATCTGTCGGTAGGTCCGGCAGGTAAAAGATGGGTGAGCAGTCCCCGAGGGAAAATAGGTCTGAATTAAAGCACTTGAGAGATAAGAGACTGTTTTCATTGCGATGGTGAAACGGGACCTTACTAGCTCCACCGCAGCGTGCGTCCAATGCCAGAGACCCAAGCTATCTGCTCAAATGCGCTCATTCAATTACACGCATACTCTAAACTCGCACACCGCAGCCGCAGGTAATTAAGCCCCGCGCGCCCTCACAAAACGCTTGCACTGTGTAGCGATAGCGCCGCGGACGTCGTTTTCAGAAACCCGCCGCCGGAGTTGGCTTATCGGCGCAACACACTTCGGGGAGCGCCTAACGTAGCGTGAAGATGTTGCGTGTGGATAACGCTTCAATCGCTCCGACTGTCTGGGCGACATTTCGACTCACTTCGCTGCGTGCTGGCTACTTTTCTTTAGCGTTTTTCCTTTCGACGCCAACCGACCGACACGCGTGTTACGCCTTTTCCTCGAGATTACACACCGCGGCGAAGTATGTTCCGTGATGCGCTGTGTCACAGATACCTTCCGTTCTATTTGCACCGCCACGCGAATAGTACGCACTCGGCGGCGCAGGCCGGTCTTATCTCGCGGAGGCAGCAGCGCACTCTCCGGTTTTCACAGCTCGCCGTCTCCTCGCCTTTCCCCTTCGCCGTACAAGATCTGCTCTCACTTTCTTCTCCCAGTGTCGATCCCGTACCGTACGTCCATCTGCCCGTAAATGGCCACGCCTTTCGCGCGCTTCCTCCTTTTCAAATATCACGTGCGAATTCACAGAGAATCGCTTTCGTTTCAATGAATTGCTTCTTACTTCTGGTTTGGGGAATGCATATTCAATGTTGAGTAACGATTCGATCAAGACAGCGCTTTGGTCGTATACTATAGCATGCGTGACACTGCCGGCAGGTCGTGTTGCGTGGTGTCGGATAGTCGTGTCGAATCGTAGTGTCGTGTCACATTGTCTTGGGTAGGCTTGCCGATTAGCAAGACTGCGCTTTAGCGTACCTGAAACGGCCTGTATAAGCCGTGCGTGTTGGATAGTCATGTAGAATCGTTGGGTCGTGTCGCATCGTCGTGTCCTTGATGTCTAGGTTTGCCGACTAGCTAAGTTTGCTGACCTAAATGTCGATATACTAGAGAATAAAAATAAGTGCTCCGAGTTATCTCCTCTTATGGGTTCAAATTTTCTTTCTAATGTAATTACAACCCCGACTAGGATTACGCCGACAAGTGCAATGCTCATAGGTTTGCTTCTAACAAACACTCCGCCTGATGAGATAAATTCTGGTCTTTTTGACACGACCATCACTGATCACCTGCATATGTACCTTGTTTTCGCTAGGCATCTGAAACAGAAGGACAAAGCTTCGCCACAGATCAAATTTCAACAAATTTATTCACGCTCACTGTTATCTTTCGGAGAGGAAATTACCTCATTAAGTTGAAGAAATGTATTGCCCTCGCCTGACCTAGCGCACAGCCGTTTTATAGAGATCGTGAGCTCAGCGTATCAAAAACACTTTCCTTATAGAACTCTGAAAAAACCTAAGCGTGCCCGTAAGCCATTGTTCACTGCTTCCATGCTCAAATTGTTGAAAGAAAAAGAAAAGGCTTTATAATGTCTTTCTCATAAGACGCGACTCAGTTGCCCTCAAGACTTTCAAGAAGTATCGAAATAATCTGAATAAAGTTCAGAGGCAAACCAAACATAACTATTATTTCACAATGATTGAGGGTGGGATAAACGTGAAACAAACGTGGAACAATCTTAATGCTGTAATATCTGCAAGGCAACCAGAAAACAATATTGATGAACTCATAACAGACAACGAAGTGTTCAAAGGTAAAGTATTGGCTAACAAATTCAGTAAGCACTCTGAATTTGTTAGCCAGTAAGCACTCTATTACACCTTTTCTTGCGACTCTCTGCTCTCTCTTTCCCTCCCCAATTCCCTTCCCCACGCAGAGTAGCATGTCAGCAATGCCTATACGCCGGCTAAAATATTTGCCTTTCATTCAAGGGTTCTCTCTCTCTCTCTCTCTACTACACTAGTTGAGGGCACAAGTGATGACGACGCTCTCAGCTACCTACCCCTTCCCATAGAGAATTTCTATCGGGGAACGAATGAATGAACACGAGGTAATAAATATGTTTAGACGATTTGAGGTGGGCAAGAGTGAAGACATAGATGGTTTAAAACTACAGCCTATTATTCTTGTTATCGACATACTAACTCCATACTTAACATACATATGCAGTCTTTCCTTAAGTACCAGTACCTTTCCACCGCATATGAAGACTGCCAATATAACCGTAATATACAAGGGAGGTGAGAAAAATAATTTGAGTAACCATTGGCCGATTTCAATATTTCCAATATTCTCAAAGGAACTGTAGAAATTTTGACGAACACTCCTTTATGACGCCATCACAGTATGGGTTTAGACCTGGTCGTTCAACAGAAAGCGCGTTACTTTATCAAAAAGAACTAATCTTAAACAATGCGAAGACTAAAAGAATGGCTTTAGGAATTTACGTAAATTTTTCCAAGGCCTTCGATACCATGTATGGAAAGGCTCGGCAAAAAAAAAAACGTTATCGTAAAATTTAAATTGCTACGGATTTCGTGGTGTTGTCTCAGTGTTAACTGAAAGCTACTTCACCGGTCGATAGCGAAGTATGTCCATAAAGAAATAAGTGTCAGCGCTAGAAAAAATTATTGTACCTCAGTAGAGCATACTCGGTCCACTAATATTTAATATTTTCATAAGTGATATTGTAAATATAGACAGCTCATTACTTTACGTAATTTATGCAGATGATACGAGCATATTTTAAGCACGAAACGCTTTTAGCTCCCGTTGTCGGCGACCTTCAAGAGACCTTGAGCCAAAATCCAGAGCCACTATGCGGGCAGTCAAGCTGAGAATGGGCACGAATTGGGCGAGAACGTAACGAGAACATCTGGGCATCGTTGCGAAAGCCAAACGATATCATCCGGGCAACCAGTCAAAACTTAATAAATTGTGGTCTCTGGCCTCCAACCCCTCGTACAGGACCGCGTTACATACGGTAGTTACTGGTCAAACAAGTTACAAAAGATATATTGCTTCCGATTTCTTCCTAATGTTTGTTCACAATATCACCCAAGCTGTAACTTCTAGTACGCTGAAGTTTCATTTGTCATTTGTAGTAGTGACGTACAAAAGGCAGATACAGTGCTACGCATACTTGATTGTCATCTTTTGGCGCCGAGACAGTGTTGCCTGTGCTCTTTTCAACGCCAGTGGTCCGTGAGTTCCGCGGAACGGGTTTCGCGCCGCCTCCGAGAGATGGTGCCACGCTACGTGACCAGGCCGGCAGCGTCCGGTGCGCCGCGGATGTTGCTTTGGCCGAGACGAGACTAACAACGAGGTCCAGTTCAGTGTGGTGTGGTTTGGCGGGGTGTGCTGTTGCGAACATGCACTATACGCATCTTAAGATTGTGGCTAGTATCATCTCCAACCAATCTGCTTTGCCAGTGACCATTTTGTGCTTACATCTACTCACGATTGTTTTTAATTTTCATTAATGACCTCCCTTCCGGTATTTCGTCATCCATCCGGCTCTTTGCCGATGACAGCGTGCTGTATCGCCGTATAAACTCATACAACGATCAATTGCTTTTACAGCGTGACCTCACTACAATTCAAAAATGGTGCACAGAGTGGCTCATGCAGCTAAATGTAAAAAAAAAAATGTAAGTTCATGCGCGTATTGCGGAAACACTCCCTCATGTCATACTCTTACTCTCTGCATTCCCTTCCTATTGAGCTGGTTCAATCGTACAGTTATCTTGGTATCATATTCACTAGCAATCTTGCATGGTCAGAACAAATCCAAAATCTGGTTACTGCCACTAATCGATCCCTTGGATTCATAAGAGGGTCACTATCATCATCACTCCCTGTGATCCATCAACTAGCATATGAAACATTTATCCACACTAAACTGGAATTCGCGTGGGCAATATGGAATCCCCATCAAGCGTACCTTGTTGAGCTACTGGAAGCCGTCCAAAACCGCGCAGCCCGGTTTATTACATCCCAGTACGACTATCGGCTAAGTGTTAGAAACATGAAATTATCGCTCCACATCCAATCATTAGCACATCGCAGAAAAATCTCACGCTTGTGCCTCTTTCAAAAGCTCTATTACAATTTCCCATATTTACGCGACACACTTCTTTTGCCAGCCAACCGTACTTCACGCCGTCTCTCAAACAACCTCAGTCTTCAACGTCTTTACGGCTCTACTAAATCCTTCAACAGCTCTTTCTTGCCGGTAGCTATTGCAGAATGGAATAGTTTACCTGACCGCGTAGTAATCGAACGTAACCCTACTAAGTTTCGAAACATACTAACGAACTTTCTGAGTATTGATGCTTAACGTATTTCACTTATTTTTACTGCATCGCGCTTTTTTGAGTGCATTGGTTCCAAACAGACGTAATTTATCTAGACTTTTCGAAAGTCTAGATCATTTGTGTTTGATAGTCATTTCATTACACCTTCTTTACCCTTCTGAATGTTATCGTTATTGTTTCTTACTTCATTCATGACTGTTTCAACGTTTCTTTTTCTTATGTATGCTCCCCCTTTATGTAATACCCCAACAGGGGCCTCTAAGGGTCAAATAAATAAATAAATAATAATAATAATAATAATAATAATAATAATAATAATAATAATAATAATAATAATAATAATAATAATAATAATAATGACGACGACGACGACGACGGCGGAAGAGCCAGCATTTCTTTCAAGGACAAATGCTGATGCCATTATATAGCATCTTCAAATGACACATTAAACAGGCTATACACTTAGACAATAAAGAATTCACTATGTATTCACTGTGATAAAACAAAAGCTGTTCTTTTCCGGGCTAAATCTACTTCACGCAACATGTTTAATTGACTAAGTTCAAATAATTCCAGAATAGAAGCTTGGTCGTCTGCAAAGACACTGGCTGCCGGGGTTCCCGAGTACGTGTCCTGGGAACACCACACAGACTACATAATAAATAAACTTAGCAAAACTGTAAGCATCCTCAGAAAATGTCAGCGCCTACTGCCAGAGCCACAAAACATGATGTTATATAACGCTCTCTTCTAAATTAAGCTCTTAATGAAACTGTTACTCCCTCCCCTTATCCTCCCTCCCTCCCTTATCAAGACATACCAACCATTGGTATCCCCCTGGTACATTGCTATTATGTACTGATGTGCCAAAATGGTGAAATTAAAGTCTCAAAGCAATCTCAAAGCCTTCAGAGAGAGAGAGAGATAGAGAGAGAGAGAGAGATGGGGGGGGGGGCAAAGGAAAGACAGGGAGGTTAACCAGAGATTATCTGCGGTTGGCAGTTGGAATGGTGGAGGAGCTGGAAGAGGATGTTTGCTATTTCCTTTCTATACAATGGAACTCTCTGTGGTCAGTCTTCACAGAATCGTCACATTTCAGGTGCAGGTTTGCCTTCACCACAGCCTCCACGCGTGTGTCACTCTGTTGTATCTCGATCAGCTCTTAACGGTAGCTTTCACTGGAACACTGCTATGACCTCACAGGAAGTGCAAAAGGAGGAACCTCAGGTAGTCGCAAGTGATTTGTGGCACAACTGCGCTTGCTAGAGGAGATTTGCTCCTGAGTATCACCAGATTTAAAAGTCAGAGAAATACCTATCCTGACAATGCCGAATTAGGACACGTATGTTTCAAATTTTTTTTTTTGGGGGGGGGGGGTTTAAAATTTAAGGCAGTTGGCAAATACATAACACTCATGTCCCACGTCGTGTAGTATACGTCGAATCACCGAAGCCTTGAGTTTTATTTTAAGGCGGCGTACTGCAGTGCGGTTAAGGTGTACATACGTGGTACCAACCATGCATATGACCTTATCAGGCAGATGTAGAAGGGCGCTCTCCGGTTTACACGGCTCGCTTTCTCTCCATCTCTCGGTTCGCCGGAATTGTGTATACACCTGCTGTGGTGGTTACAGAATTCTGTTGATTAGCATGATTTCGGGCTAGGTTCTCGCCCGCCTTATAGGCAAGTGTGGAATGCGAAAACGCTCGTGTGCTTGAATTGCACGTTGTTATGGGGCTTTACTTGTCAAAACCACGATTTGATTAAGGGGCACGCCGTAGTGGGGGACTCCATAATTATTCTGACCGCCATGGGATCTTTAACTGACGGCCAATGCACGGGACACGGGCGCTTTTGCATTTCGCCCCCATCGAAATGCTGCCGCCACGGCCGTGATTTGATCCCGCGACCTCGTGCTTAGCTGCGCAACGCCACAACCACTAACCAACTGCGGCAGGTTCGTTTGCTTTGGATTTCGGAGCACGTCGAAAGACCCTGTGCGGTAAGACTGCGATTGGTGCCGGTAAGAGAGCAGAGACGAAGCAAGTAAATTTCTTGCTGCGTCTACCTATACCCGAGTCCCACCATGACAGAGGGTCACGCCGTAGTCGGCCTTATCGTCAGCGTACTCTGCAGAAAAAAGAAAAAAAGAAAGAAAGAAAGAAAGTGAACAGGATCAAACATAGCCAACGCGGTTTCTCTTCTCCTGTGTTTTCAAGCAAATGCGCCTCTATTGCCTACAGTCAAGAAGCGCCCACCGGTTTCGATGTGCACAGGTGACGCTATATTGCTTGAACGCACGTTTTTATTCAAACTCACTGAAGTATTATCGTCTACTGCTGTTTTTTTTTTCAGACGATCAGATGTCTGAAGAATTTCTTAAACCCGGTGTGGCTATACTGAGCTCCGGCTCTTTTATTCCTTCTGATGGAATGACGTCATTGTGCGCCGTGTTTCTTTCCTCTTACCGTCGGCACGCGAGTGAAGCAGCTCTCCTGTTTGATCACTACCCGTATCGCGACGTTCCATTGAACCAGGCCGACCGGAGAGATCTGTTGTTAGGCCGCTTGCTTCTATACGTATAGAGTGTGTCTGTACTTTTATAGCACCGGTGCTGCTCGAATCCGGCCTTGATTGATGGACCCTATTGACGGCGCAGCTTGCTTTGTCGATTGTGTGGCCGTTTCGCCTCATTTTTTTATACGCCTTCCATGCTTCGTTCTCTCTTCCTCATTCACCCACTCTCACTCTCTCTCCACCCATGAACAAATGGGAGTGATACGGTACCGTGTTGCCATGCCGCGCTGTTCAGATGCGTCGTAATGATTCTACCATTTGTTCTTCCGCCATCGATCCTGTTACGCCAATGTGAATCTTCCTTGTTAGTTCGCGGTTGTGACCGGTGCTTCGACGACTAACTGCAAAAAGCTTGCTCATAGACAAACCTACCTAGTCTGTAGTCTCTTTGAGAGCATCTTATGGACTACATCTTATCTTGCTGTCTTTCATTTCTCCTCTGGGTAACACAAATATACATACAGGCCCGCTGCGTTGAGAGGAAGCTTTAGCTGGAGGGCTGCTGTGCAACTGCACGGGAACGAAAACATCGGTCTTTCTAGGCAAGCACTGCGCCGAATTTGATGAAGTTCGTTACACATAAAAGAAATAAAGTTTAAATGGAGTGGCGACGGAAACAAATGTATTTTTTTACACAAACTATTTAGTACAACTATTACACAAATAACAAACTATTACAAAACTATTACAAAACATGACAAACTATTTATTTAGAAAAATTGTCGAGTATTGCAATATAGGAAAGACGAAATATTAAGTTGAGAAGTCCGTAACTACGCAATGACAAACTATATCACAATTCTCTAAACTGTACCTAATAACAAATATACAGTGAACAAAGTTGATGCAATATGCACTGCTCCGAAATGTACCACTAACATATAAGTAGGAATATTGCAGTACCCTCGCAAATACTGTAACAAATTCACGTGAGCTCCGGATTCAAAAATAAAAGTTTTATGCTTTAACGGATGCAATTTAAGGAACTGTGATGTCTGCTTTCGACACAGAAGTACGGATTTAACAGTATTCGGGACTTGAAAGCAAAAATAAATTCAGGTCCTAAATCAAAACCCTGTTTCCTCCAACCACTTGAATTTCTTTCGCAAATGCTACAAATGTCGTTGAAACCGGTTTAGTGTTTGCCTCGTGAATGCGGTGGCATCGCAAGTTGGCCCCGACCTGAGGCGCCCGAACGCAAGCGAGATGCGGCGGTAACTGAAGTGCGGCCGCCGCCTTATCCGGGAATTCAACCCTCAACTTGTAGTGCTCAGCAGCAAAACACTGTAACCACTGAGCCACCCGTGGCGGGCGTATAGTGCGAGACACTGTGAAAATGAACACACGAGGGATTGATTGCTCGCTCGCTTGCTCGATCGATTGACTGATTGATTGATTTTAATGTTGCGAAGCAGCACACGGGCTATGAGCGGAGGGCTCCGAATTAGTTTTTACCGCGTGGGGTTCTTTTTTGCCATACCAAATAGATAATTTGATTTTGCTGTGCTTGCTGTACGATCTATATAAACAATGTCATATTTCCGCTTGGTTTGTCAGAAGTATATTGATAGCGTAATTAGCGAGTGTGATTGTCATGTTGTTTTTTTCGTCCCAGCATGTAATTTTTGTTGTTGCACTGAGATATTGCCGGGGGCCATAATTTATGGTTTACGCAACCTGTCACATGAGAAACTGTCGTATAAAGGGGGCGCGAATTTCAAGCGAAGTGCTTTTACTTTTATTTTGAGTCTCCTTCCATTCATGAATGGAAAATAAAGATTTATCTTTTTGAACGTGTATCCTGAGCGCGTTTGCATTCCAATCCTGGTTGTCATGAAATAATGAAATATGTTCAACTTTTTCAACATCAGTTCTAGCAAAACATAAATACCTAGGAAAGTGGATGGGAGAACGTCGCCGTGGTAGCTCAATTGGTAGAGCATCGCACGCGTAATGTGAAGACGTGGAATCGTTCCCCACCTGCGGCAAGTTGTTTTTCGTCCACTTTAATTTCCATTAATTTATCATTTCTTTAATCCACTTAGTAAGTACAAGTTTTTTCTGCTATGTTGACCTTGGTGCAGTTGTTTGTTGGCTTGTCATGGTATGATTAACAAAAATCGGGCCCCTCGTTTAACCCCTTTCTTATCGTTGATATATAAGTCCATGGTGTCATACTCACATATACTGTCGTTGAGGTTACGGTATGAAGATCAAAAGGAAGTTTAGGTTTATCTTTTTCCAATAACTATGAACCTGGTTCCACAAAAATTCTGAAGGAATGCTTTACCACTCCAAGTTGATTCGATGCTTTTCTTTAGTGTACCTTTAAATGCAAGTCATACTCTAGTTTTTCTTAAAGATAACGTAAAGGAGCAGGGAACGTACGCTATTTGAGACAGTTTCTATAAGGAACTGGTTGTAGTATAATGAATTCCATAGTTTTGCTTCCTTGTTTCTGAGTAGCCAGTTTATATGCTTTATTAGTCACTCCTACTTGAGTCCTGACGCCGGCTGAGTGGTGGCGTATTGAAATGTCTTGCTTTTTTATTTATTCTGAGAAAAGAAAAGGCAAGCTTTGTATTTTAAATACGAGAACTATATCCAACGCGATATGTAGAGCAGCCAGAGTCGAACCGATTGACACCCGGCCTAAACGCAGGCATGATTACCAGCAATGACGTGCTTGGCAATGCAATCAATTAAGAGAGAGAGAGAGAGAGATTTATTGTGAGAGAAAAGCTGAGAGGTGGATCAGACCTACTATGTTTAGAGAAAGACAGGGAAGCTAACCAATACGTATAGTACCTGGTGGATTACCCTAATCTTGGGAAGGGGTGAAAGATAAGAAACAAGGAAGTTAGCCAATACGCATAGTTCCTGGTGGATTACCCTACACTTGGGAAAGGGTGAAAGAAAAGAAACAAGAAAGAGGCAGCTGATGTAAACACTCTCGCAGAGGAATGTTCACTGACAGTCACATCTGGTCGTACAACGCAATTGCCAGCGCAATCGCAACATCCAATGGGATTTTCGTGGCCTTGTGCATGGAAGGAAGTGCTTCGGTCAAAGTCCCAGAATCTTTTCTGCCGAGAACGGTCTATCAAAACGGCTGAAACTACAGCTCGTAGAGCACGTCGTTGAGCGTATAAGGGTAGGAAGGGGCAGGCAGGGCTCCAAAGCCACTCGTGTTTCACTGTGTTTGTGTGTGTGTGTGTGTGTGTGTGTGTGTGTGTGCGTGCGTGCGTGCGTGCGTGTGTGCGTGTGTGCGTGCGTGCGTGCGTGCGTGCGTGTATATACTCGCGCCCTGTTTCAAATAAATCATTTCTGGAAGTTATTGTATGTGATGTGCCCTCCGTCTATCTATCCTTTTTCTTGAGGGAATAAGATGGTCTTGGAAATGCTATGGGTGGGGCCCAGGTCCGGGGCTCGACTGGCCTCGGCTGCCCGCCGGTCTTGGCACAGAAGAGCATGTGCACCTCTAGGTTCAAGGTGGCGAGCTGTACATCCGATTCCTCCGTACTGGGGGTCAATGGTTTACCTAGGCAATTACCTAGCCTTTATGATTTCCTCTCACACTCCTACGAAATGTGCTCAAGTGTGCGCCTGCCTCGACACCACGGACACGAATTTGGGTGTAGCGTCGGATGCAGCGCGTGTAGCTTTTGCAAATGAGGATAAACGTCCGCCTCTGTCTTTCTAAGATCGACAGCCTCGGCTCCCGAGAGAGGGCCTCGTTGAGGAATGAATGAGCGTTCGTAAATACGGCGCCCGAACACATGCGACGCTATAAGGCGGCTCCACGACGGGAGAGTCAGTGTGGCAGGCGAAGTCGTAAGCATTCAACGAAACAAGTATCTTTCGGGACAAAGAGGTAAATGCCGTAGAAGACGGTGGAATGTTTTTGGAGTTTGTTCAATCTCTCAAAGATTACTACGACATGCGTGTGAAATGCCAGAAGGATTCAGACAAGTACAAGATAAGATAAGATAATATACGATAAGATAAGACAAGATACAAGTGCAGTTTTCGTCTCATCCGGCCCTTCGACAGCTGTGCTCCGCAGCTTGCAGTCTTAACCGAACGCTGCGACGTGCGCAGCGGACGCGTGGTTGGCCGTCTAATCAGGATGTCGTCCATTTATGCGGTGCGACCGGCAGCCTAGATCGCTGTGGAAAACTTTTTTGCTCGACTCCCTGAGCAATGTAGCGGTGAGCTAGCGTTCAGGGTGATTGGCCTCGAGATTCTTACATTTTCCTGTTCTGTTTTCTTTCATAGTCATAGAAACAGTGAGGTAGGGGAAGGAAAGACGGGTACTTTAACTAGACTTTGCCCAGTCAATTACCTTGCACGTGCGGAAGGCCATTAGGGATAAACATAAATAAATAAATAAATAAATAAAGACGAATGTGACAGGGCTTAAAGAAGTGTGCCCATAATCGGGGGCACTCAGGTCCGCTGCCTTCAATTATCGCGGAAGCGCTGTTGCCGTACAGGGGACGTGCATATAGCGCCTAAAAAGATTTTGTGCTTACCGTTGCTTTGTTTTTCTCAAATTTCGCGAAAAGATAGCGTTTTATTCTCTAGATCGTTCAGTGCAGCGCTTGGCATAGTTACTTGCCAGGTTTTTAAGAGAAAGAAATGCCAAGTTGGCATTCGTCTATGGGGAGACGTAGCTGTTGCAAAGACAGTGCCAGCATAAACTTGTGTTGCAGCCTGTGGGCGGCTCCGGAAAAAATCTGTTCTGGTAGGGTTGCCGCGTGTTCAAAAGGAGCGGGCAACGCACAGCAACCCTCCCGGAATGGCTGCTTTCATCTGCTTTCCACCAACATAGTCTCCATGCCTACTTACGATACTAACATGTTTTCAGACTCCCTCATAGCTAAAACGTGTTCAGACAGCAACCGTTTCCACGCTTCGCTGCCACCATCGAAGGTGTCGCGTGGCTTAAAGCCACCATGGATCAATCTGGACTTAATGGTATCTGTTATAGTTATTTGCGTTGTCATTTACATTCTGTTTGCCAAACTGCCTTTTTACTTTCAATTAATATTCTTGCGTTGTACTGTATTGTTACATTTAACCAATGTAGTCCACGAACCTCTGTAATGTACTGTGGGCCCTGAGGGTATACAAATAAATGAATAAAGAAAAATCAATCACTCATTTACTCAATCAATTTTACTGACATTTTATTAGGAACTCGCCAATCAGCTACACACGTCCACTTACTTGCGCTGTGCTGTTTTGGCGCCTACTAACTCTGAATCTTTCCAGGAGTGAGAGAGAAACAGAGAGAAAGGCAAAAGATGGACGGGGAGGTTAAGCGGAGATTATCTCCGGTTGGCTACCCTGTACTGGGGGAGGGGCAAGCGGATGCGATAGGTGAAAGAGATAGGAAAGCGTCAGCGCTGATATTAAAGTGGCATTGTATTTCCTCACCTCGCACATTTTTTCTGGCACTGACAATGTTATACTCCTTTCGCTTAATGAGCACTGAGCTCAAAAAGTGATTACGCGAGTGTTGTTTCGCATTATCACCGATTTACCGAGTCGCAGTCCAATTCAGCCCAGCAAAGTCTTACGCAACGAACGCTGCTGCTTGGCCTTGTTACTGCTGCGGAGCGCACACCAATTTTGTAAAGCGAAGGATTCCGGTCTTATCAGTAGCACCGAGGAGGACGCACGATGTCCCGGAGGATTCGCTTAACGCGTTGCGGGAAGAAATTTTAGTTTTTCTGAGAAGATCGAATAAACTTTATCAGTCGGCAGTGCCGCTGAGCCTAATTTAATTTATATCGCTTTTGTATTCCTCATTCTGTTGGTGCGCGCTTTCGTGCACAACTTTCTTCAATGAAGGAACAACATAAAAAAAGGGGCACGGAAGCATGTGTGCTCGTCTTTTTCTGCGCCTGCGCGAAAATCTGCTGCCGAATTAGTTTGTTTTCATTCGCGGCACCCCCCCCCCCCCCCCCCCGTTTTTGCTTTCTCCTATCTATTTCATCTACTGCCTCAGAGCATAGAGTACGGGGAACTAGCAATGGAACTTCGCGGGCCAACAGTAGTGCCATAACACACAGCATAACGAGCGGAGGAAGCAGCTTTCAGTAGCACATGCTGTGACTTCCGAATCGGCATATTCACAGCTTAAGGTAACCTGTGAGCAAAAGTGTACGGATCACATGGCTCGCCTCAGAAAGCCTACAATCTTCGTAATCAAGACTCGCAAGGTGAAATTCAGAAGTGCCCAGGACAGCATGCAAAAAAAGGAGTACAAGTTGCGTTGCAAGCATTCACGTTTTTCTATTGCCAAAATAACGGCGTCAGAAGCGTAGAACACCATAATAATAATTTTGCCCCTTAAAGCTCCTTGACTGGTTATTGCAAAAGGAGGGAGCATGGACGTAAACCTCTATCTCTTGCCCTCTCGCCGCAGCAGTGTACATCCTGTTTGACAAAATCAAAACGGCAACTGATAGCGTGGAATCGTAGGTAATGAATTTTTTGTAGAAAGACATAATATCATATCTTTTTGTGCACTACTGTATGCTATTTCTCTTATCAAAGATAGCGTGTTTTTGTCATACTTGTAATAACCCGATCTCAAGTTACCATGTTACCCCGGACACCAGTGTCTCGTTTACCGTACTTCTAAGGGCGGGTCCCGATAATGCAATAAATTCTTCGTGCCGTTTATTACGAAGGCCCGCGACAAATACCGCAATGTTGTCTCGCGCGTGATGCTTTCTCCGGTCAAAAGGGCCAGTTCGAGACGACAGTGTGGCGGGGCCCATGGGCGACAACGTTTGGCGCGAGCTTACTTCATCGACTAGTTGTCATCGCCTCCTTCTCCATCTCTGGTCTGTTTCATCCCGCCTGATTACGATCTTTTACTTCCTTTCGTGACATCTTATTTGCGCACGGCTGTGCACAGGCCAGAGTGTCCGTGCCTATGTTCTCGCACGACACTACGGCACGCCGTTAAAGATGCACTCCCCGAGGAATTGCACGCCGCACGACCGGACGCTGCTGCGGCCTGTCGGGAGCGAAGACAATCCAAACAGATGTCCCGCCAGTGAGTCGCCGGCCCTTTTGGGCAGCTGAGCTCCCTCATCTCTGTTTTGGGCCTCTGATTCCTCTTTTTATCAATTTTTTTATCCGCTGTGTTCTTCCGAGGGACTATGTTCGCAGTTTGTTTTGCGTCGGTATACATCCTATGTGGTCAGTCGCTCTGCGTGTTCTGCCACCATTGGTTTCTCCAGTGGCGTCATCGGGTCGCCGATGTCCCTAGAGGCACAAAGTCGCAGTTCACTTTTTTTTTTTCAGACTGACGCATTTGCTAATTCGCTATTTCTTCTATAGCCTCCTGTTTACTTTCTATAGAGAGGAGCGAGCGTGGGGACTATGGTCTGGCAAGTTAAGCAGACGCGTTGGTTCCACTGCTTTTGTCGCCCAGCCGTGTTTAAGTGTGAAGCGCATGCAAACACAAGCATGCGCGTGCACTCACGCACACGCATACATACGTGCACACATGCAGCTGCTGTTGCTGCTGATATTCCTCAGATTCTCAAACGGCAGGACAATGAAAATCGATGCTTTCGCGTTTTAAACGTTCTCGAAGTAAATGCAACAAAAATATTAACGTTATCATTATTGTAAGGTATTCTGCAAATTAAAGCAAACCAAACGCACAGAAGATAAGCGCGCACTTGTAATTTCAGCAAGCACGTCAAGCAAAGTCAAGCATAGACGTTAAAGAATCAATACTTTCTTGTAAGGGCTAGATGCATGTCTCTTGCTTCGCCAGAGTCGCTGCCTTCCTTGTTTACTTTGTCTTCAAAATTCAATAGCGGCATTCGCTCTCTACCCGCAATTTTTGTTTCCTCTTCCTCTTTCTTTTCTTTCGTTTTATTTGTTCTTTCATTCCTCTTTCGTCCCAACTTTCTCTCTGCTCCTGACATCTTTTGGTTTTCGTTATCGACCGGTGTCGTGACAGTGAGCTGGAGTACGCGCGCAATGGCGTAGGCGAGTGTGCGGCGGCGTTAATACGCACCCGCTTAAACGCGCACACACTTACACTCGTGCCGTTGGCTTTAACTTGAAAGTAATAATGGAATGTCTCTGATAGGTTTACGCTAACCTGTTGCGAGACATCGCTACGCGGCCCTTCAGTTAAGCGATGACATGCGAAATTCCATGGCATGGCATTTAGTCCCTGAGCACTAACGGATATAGTTGGAGGACAGCATTGTTGGGGCGTTATCAGTAAATGCGCATACACCGTAAGACCCTTTTATACAAAACTCAATGCAAAGAAGCGTTTTATTCACATCAGCGTTCTTTATTTCTTTCCTTTAGTGTTGCCTGGTATGTTTTGGTGGTGTCATTACGCACATCATTGATGTCCTTGTTGTCACTACTGGACCGAGCGTTAATATCACAGTTATCGCGACTATTTGAGGAGCTAGTTGATACGAGTTGATCTCTGACTAGGGGACCTTCGCACTCACGAATTGCAAGAATGGCTTGCGTTTGGTTCACGAACTTGGCCAGTACTCAGAAAAAGATGTTTTTACGATTCAAATATTCGTAAAAGCAGCTTCGAGACATTCATAATGTCGGACAAATATCTAGCGAGAACGACTGGCTAATTGCAAATAGCACTTACCAAATAAATCTCGGCGAATTCGGCCCCCGACTTTTTACTTTGGAGTAAAGGGGAGAGCGGGTGGCAGGGAGGTTTGTCGGTCTTTCGTGACGTCGTAGGAATGCGTACCTCTTCGACGAGGGCACTTAATGCGACAGTCGGATCGATCCTTCACGCTCTGCTGTACGGCCGTCGTTGTCTTACGAGCCTCGTATGGCCGCGTTATGGTAATGCGGTTGTTATGGTGCCGCGGTGACGAAGCGCTCGTTGCATACTTATCGTTAGCGGGCAGTCACAGCGTCTCGGCGAAACGGGTGGGCAACGCGAACGGCGCGCAAATGACTCGGAGCTGTTGCTTAACAAATATATGTGAAGCGCTTTCGGTACTTAGTGCTTTGGATGGAGCCAACGAGAGATGTTAGATTCGCACAGCTGGAGACAGTACAACCGTTTCCTGCCGGTCGAGTAAGTTTTGTAGCTGGGCAAGAGGTTGCGGATTCGATTGCCTGTCACGGCGGCTCCCGTGCTTTGACCCGAGCGGATGGCAGGAAACGTTGCGTACTGAAGCTTCAGAACACAGGGAGGGACTTTTGATGGTCACATTAATCCACAATTCGCATTTCTCTGTCGCAGCTCCCCTCCTGTAGTGTACTGGAGATGGAAAAACACATTGTGGGGGGCACTCATCGCAGACTACTCTCGTTTTTTTTTTCATTGTCTTATTTAGTTAACGAAGTTTTTGTGACACCGTTTTGTTACCATTGTCATTACATTCGGAAGACGGCATAAAGCTAGTGATATGGTCTACAACGTCGCGGCTAGAGTATCCTGCCGCTAATTCTGTCGGTCAGTATATAGGTCAGTCGGCCTGTCAGCTAGTTAGGTAATCTGTCAGCTAGCTAGCCAATCGACTTATTTAGATTTTTTGCAATATGACTATCCGCTACATGGCCTGTATTCGTCTAGCCATCCTGGCAGTTTCGCAACCGGTATGATGGAAGAACTCCACGTGCCAGAGCATTGCAAATTCGCTGTACGAAGCCAGACTAAGCGTCCACAGTGCACAGAAAGAGAGCGTGAACGGAAACCATGCCTCGAGCGGGGCGCGCTGTGTGTTTTGCTGCTGTTTGCCGTGTCCCGCCGTCCGTTGACGACACGGTGGCCCTCGCTTGGTGCCACTCTACGGCCAGAACGCATCGCAATCGGGCCCTGCTGAGAGGGCGATACGTGCTCCGACTGCCGCTGCCATTGTCGCTCGGCTTCCGATGCCACCGCGGGTGGCCGTGAATGCCTAGCCCACGACACGTCGCGATTAGCAGCCAGTCGCCCGTGGAGACCTGTGAACGGGGTGCAGAGCGTGCGTGACGCAACCGACGAGCGGTAGCGCTGTCGTCTCCTTGGGCGCACGTGCACACGTACCTACTGGGGGACGTCCACATTCGAGCTCGTCGTAATTAAAACTGAGAGTGTTCGGCCTACCTTGCTAGCAATGGGACGATGTTGCCGCGATGCTGGGCTCATATTACCTGCAGGAATAGACCGAGATGGCAACTCTAGATTAGTTCAGATTGGGGCAACATTCTTGCGAGGCTCACATGTGCTTTTAATTGTCCGAAAAACGTCGCCAACTATTGTAGAGAAATTGAAGGCACGAGTGCTCCTTTTCGGATCATGCGCCCAAGCAACAGCATCAGTACGCACCAGTGTGGTGTCCCATGTTTCCAAGTACTTTTGTGTGCCTTAGATCTGGTGCTGATGGTCCTTGATATCTTTGGAATTCAACGTAGTTCTTCTTCATCGATTAATTACAATGTAGTCACAAGTAGACGCTGTCAAAGTTCATGACGTCTGTGGAAAATAGAGTGAGATGGCACGCTAGCGTCGCCACTGGCCTTTTGTTCTTGCACGTTTTCTGGTTCACCGTTCTTCCGCGCTCTGGTAATGAGTTCACCAAGCCAACGCGAAGCATCTGCCGCTAAGCTGATCAAGACTCCAACGTCGAAGCGCTTGATACATTTGTAGGCTTGTTACTAAAAACTTGAATGAGCCTCTAATGCGGAAAAGGCGATTATATGCGTACGTTTTCGCACTCTATGTGCTTGGAAAAAGAACCATTTCGCATCTTATGGCGGCCTGATTTCTTTAAGCACGTTTATATTCCGTATATATAAAGTGGAGTTGCCGGAGGAATACTTCTTCCAGTCTCTCCATTTAGACCCCTTCTAACCTTGGCTACCTGCAAATTAGTTGGTATTGCAGACTGGATTGCTGCAAATTGTGCACCTGAATGGACGCAACAACACCAGTTTCGTGTACTCTCCCCGAGTATCCTTGTTGCAAATGCCATGTGCAGAGCGTTGTTGTCTGGCCGGCCGAAACGTCGAAATAATTTCGTTGTGTATGTCACACATGACGACATCTCACGACGTCAGAATCCGGCTTTCTCCACATCACAGGGTACCTGTCCCAATTGAAGAGTTCCGAACAGGTGTGTCGCAATATCGCCACGACAGAATGGAAGAAGTTAAGAGCTTAAGTTAGGACTTTTTCATAAGAGAGTGACAATTATCGCCCGTACATTGTGACGTAGCTGTATATTACACAAGTCTAAACGTTTTCTATACTGCCCATTGCTGTGGGCACGAGCATGTTAACTTGCCATAGCCAATGAAAATGGTGTGTCGAGTGGAGTAAGCGTTGATCGAGCGTGTGAAAATACCGACTCTGCGTGGATCGTCTCCAGACTAGAGATCGGTGGGATAACTTCTCGCAAAGCGACGCGAGAGGAAAAGCGGATGAACAGAAAAAACGTTAAAAAAGACGTTAGAGGAAAGTTTGCACAGACAAGGTCTTTCACGGCGCTAGCTGAATACAGATGACCATTAAAGAGGCTAGAGGTGTAATAAGCGGCGCGCGTTCGCAGCATTAAAAAAATATTGTGTGCGATAAGTTAACTGTACTAGGATTGCTTTGAATACCGTGAAAGTTCCTCGGTTTTCTTTCTTCTTGACGATTTTTTTTTCTTTTTGTGATTGCGTTCAACATGAAGTTGTTGGCAACTACACGTCTTGTCATCGCCGTCATTCTTCTTGTCTTACAGGTATTAAAGAAAAGATGCGCACGAAATAGATGAGGATAAAAAATAGTCACGTACAGGATCGAATCAAGGAGTCCAAACTGCATTGACGCAATAACTGCTTCTGGGCTTAGTTGTTGCTTGCTGAAAGACACATTTGCCGCAAATATGTGCCGCTCGTGTCGTCATCAACGTGTCTTCCTTTCTGTGTGTTGCATATTTACAGCAAATATGTATTTCTGAATTTTCTGTATTGAAACATTTCTCTCATATTGCGTGGTTATTATGTGCTAAAATTTCGACGTAGAGCATACATCGGTTGGCCCGAATGTGTTTTCCTGTTGATACAGTTGTGCATGTTGTCATTGTGCTAATACAAGCAAAGCAAAGGGCCAGAAATTCACGGAGCGTAACTTCAGAAGCTTCAATTAGTGATATTTCTTTCTTGTGCGTAGCTAATGTTTCGTTTTCTTTTTTTACTGTGGTAGTGTTTTTTCCAATTACGTGAATGCAATCCTAAAGCATACGAAACATTATGCAGGTCCGACGCACTGTTGGAATGGAATTTTCCCTTTACTGAAGAGGTCGAAAATGAGGCGAGGCGGGAACCTGCCTAACTACTTATTTTCTGCAAAATGCCTTTTCTGCAAAATTCAATGCTTCGCATTGAAAAGATGAATCGGTCACTTTTTGTCATGTTGCCATACTGACTTCCTCGTGTAAACGTTATGCGTTTTGGCCTCAACTCCCTTGATATTAGGACACGTTGCTTCTGCTAGCAGCTCATACAGCAGTTGCACACTGAATCTACACTAAGTCTTGTGTATATCTTAGTGAGTTTTTCTTTTATCCAATTTTTTTACTTAGGGTGAAAGAAATCTCATGGCAATCCTACTTTTGTTCTAGTTTTTTTCTTTAATTTTTATTAGCTTCGAGCTTTTGACATTGCAGAGGCAAGAAGCATAGAAACACACTGTAGCAGTGACAGCGTCTCTGTTAACTAGCAGTAATACTACGATCACCTAAATGATCAAACAAAGCAGGTAGAACAACAAAGCACCATGATGGTGTTAACATGACCAGATGGACATATGGTGAAACCCATCAGCGGTATCGTGCGAGACGCTCGGGCGGAGCAATTGCCGGCCTTGTTCGCCAGGCTAAACCCGCCTGTTGCTACAATTCACCACCACCACCACCACCACCACCACCATAGTCAAGGTCAAAATGGTCAACTTGATAGGGGTAATCTGCGTTCTGTGACTGGTTTTCTTGACTTGTGTATAGAACGTCGATTTTTTTTTATGTAGAGGTATATATAGTCTTTGGATATCAGGTTCTTAGCAGACATACTTCTTATTTTAGCTCATAACAAACAAAGCAAGAATATCTTTTTTTTTGCTCTTGCCTTAACTCCTATGTCGCCCGTTATCGCGTCCGAAGAGCAACATATGAAATTCCTTTTTTTTTCGCGCGTGTGCTTTCCAGAGCATCTACTAAGCACCCAGAAACAGCTAAGTGCAGTTGCATGTTTTGAGAAATCACGGCATTGCTATTTAGCTTTCTGCATTCACAAGTCGTGTTGCTGCAGTTTCAATATGTTTGAATTGTTAACTGCGAAGCGCTTATCCGTACACGTCTTCAGAAGAGTGTGGTCCAGCTCGGGGAAAATTATCAGCAACAAAAATATTTAGTGCACAAACTTTTTGTAGGTTTTGGGACCTTGTATTGGCATAAATCAGCTTTTTAAGTATGCGCACGACATTGAATAGATGTTTTTCGCAAAGGTGCATATGTGAGATTTTCGTTGGAAATATTCCAGGGGCTGGCCGCAACCATGAGCAGCATAACATATATGCCTTAATATGTTGTTCTGGTGTTTTCGTTTTCGTGTTTCGCAGCTACACCAGCGTAATTATGGGGCATATCGCGTGTTTGACATATTGATATAGTTGGATACAATAATAAATGCTGGAAACCATTTCGCCGCCTGCTCCTTCACGATTTATAAATTGTTTAATGAATAAAGGAAAGCAATATGATACCCAACGAAAAAATTCCGGCAACGATGCAGTTTTGCATAAAGAGAAAGAATGAAGTCATAACGGGAAGGTAGGGAGAATAACCAGGCTGAGCCCGGTAGGCTACGCTGCACGGGTGAAGTGGGAAAGGGAATTGAAAGAGAAGGAAGAGAGAAGTTCACACTTTGCATAGTTACACACACAAGCGTTCATCATTGAGGTTGTTAGAAGCTTGGTTTGGTTGATCCTGCGATTGCCCGGAATCGACTCGTCCAACTGATGCTGCAACTGATGCATCAGAGGCCTTTTGCGGGCCGTCCACTTTGGTGCTTACCCTGAAAATTTGATGCGGCTGCATTTTGATCTCTCACAGTCATTGCCCCCCTCCGCACAGTGCTGACGTCATCCCCGTAAACTGCAGACTGACGGCGATGAATGTTAACGGGCGCGTGCAACCTTCCGCAGTCAGAAATGCAATTGCAACACACTGTTTCAACCGGACGTCACCACTGGATGCCATGGATTTCTCTGGAACGAAAAGATATAGGATATATAAGATATATAATATATAAGATATAATATATATGGGGCAAGTGACATTCTATAGCTGAAACATCAATGCATGGATGATAAAGAAGTGATGTTTGCAGTACTATTGTCAGAGTAGTGAGCTTGGAGGCATTAATTTTGTTACTTTACACAAACTACTGACATAAACAATCGAGGTGTCTAAGGATGTTTTTTTACCTCAGGCAAATAGGCAGTTATTTTGTTTTAAATTTGATTGTTGAAGCTGCTTTTCAGTCATAGCGTCAAGGTTTTTGTACTTGATTAACCACCGACAGCCGACAGCCTATTGGTATCGATGTGTTTCCTGGCCGTTGGCGTTCGAATACTACGGCGGTAAAACATTTTCGAAAGTATGCTGGTTTCGTCTGCGAGTCATAACATAGACTTGCTGTAAAGAGGTCTACTCTTGGAAAAAAATAGTGCCTCATTATGTTTAGGCGTTGATTATCATAATGAATGCGGCGGAGGTTGAGGGAGTACGCTTGAAGGTACGTTAGGTATGTCATTGTAAAAGTGCGATAATTCCACTAGCCAAGTGGAATTTATCGCACTTTTACAATGACATGGCTATGCTGTGCACTGTTGTGAAACCTTGGGGGGCAGCAACGTGAAACTGTTGTATACAGTACGTAGCAGCTTTTACGCGGCAGCCCTTTCCCTTATTGATGAGGAAAAATGAAGGGGACCTTGAAGAAATGTCGCCATTTATCCCAGTATGTTTTTTTTTCTTGACGACATTGGAATGTCGCCGGTAAGGCACTGTGAGCCACTGCTAATCGGTCGTAATTTTAGCATCGCGTAAGCTCTTTCATCGGAGAGCTGCAAGCGCCGCTTTGCCTCCGCGGGCAGAAAAACAGCACGCCGACGCAGACACGCGTAAGCAAACTATAGTCAGTCTGTTCAGGTGTTTTCTTTTCTCTTCGTCGTCTTGTTTCATATGCTAGTTTTGCTTACCTTTTGTATTCTTTTAATTTTCTGCGCTGTGGCTATTCGTGCGTTATAGATGAGCAAAAACAAGTGGCGTTGAGTTCATGACGTTTTGTTTGCATTGTTCATTGTTAACTGAAAGCATCTATAACATAGCTACCTGTCCTTGTACACGTACATGTAAAACAGCGAGTTGATCACTAAGTGAACTGAAGAGTATGTCATAGTGGTGTGGATAAACCTTATAACTCTTCCAAAGCCCTGTGTGCTGACCTTTATTGAGTTTTCTTTTTATTTTCTGTTTAATGTCATGACGGAGTTGCTAAGTTAGCATTTTTCTCCCGTGATAAGAATGAACCAACGCTGCTCTCATGTTACAACTATTTGCGCATTATCTTACATAAGCTAGACGGAACAACTTCAAATTGTAAATACCTTAGCGTAGCGAACAACAGAAACCTCCATGAATACTCAGGACACGAAGATGGTTGACGAAATATGGCGTACTCCGTAAATCTTTCCGATTTGGAACGCTGGCAGCCGCATTACGTCCCTTCATGTACGTGCCGTTGGTTGCTCGTAACCTTGGTTCTGCGGACGTGTGAGCAGACTGCAAACATCTGACTGCGTCGTTCTGCTGTTTTTAGTCAAACGAACGCGTGGAGACTGTATCAGGCGAGAACATCGCATGCACAGTCTTTGCTCAGCGTCGCGACAGAGCTTAAGCTCACGCCCCAGCGGCAACAGGTGATGTCCAAATCCACGCCCCAGCGGCAGGAACCAATCTTGAAAGCTGTGCCCTTGCTTACGGCATGCTCCGGAAGCGCTTGCAGGAGCTGGAAACACGTCCTGGTCACCAGCTTTTGGACACCATCTATGGACACAGCTGATAGCTATCTGGCACGCGTCAACCACGGCGCCATCGCGCATATTTCAAGTTTTGTGCCGGTTTTTGTGTTCCACGCAGACTTCCAGGTTTGCGGCACCTGTGCACGTAATTCACAAAGGCCACAAAAGACAACAGCAGCGAATGAGGACGATGGTGTGCGCATCGTCGCGAGGAACTTATTCTGGATACAACTTCGGAGTCCGCAGTGAAAGCCTCGCTTGCAAAAATTATGCATGATATTTAATTGAATCTCACCGGAAAGAATAACCTGAGCACTTAGACGTCATTAGAAACATGGTATCTTTAGCGATTTTGTAAGAGCTAGCTTTCGCTGTTGCAGTGAATAAGTCTTAAGCCGGAGGAACCGCTGAAGTCTGCTGATTGTTTTCTATAGGGGTGTGCGCGAATCTGTTACGTGACATAAGAGCTTCAGTCTGAATTAGAGAGCAAGACCCGCACAGTTCATACCTTGTAGAGCTGAGTAGAAATAGAGTTCGCAATTCGTGCAGTCTGTGCAACACGTGACTGATAATCTATGAAATAAGGCAATGACTGGCGGTGTAAGAGATCAGTGCAGAGTTAGTTGAGTTATATACGCATATTTGAGGAGGGTTTCGTTAACGCAAGGCACGTACAGCAGGTGATCTATGTACATTGCCTGGCAGTGCACTTAAATAAGGAAAATCTGGACAGCTCCCTGAAGCCTGGACTTCATCAATTTTCGATTAGCGAAAAACAAATTTAAAAACTTAGAGTGAGTGTTAATTATTAAAATGATATAAAGAAGCATTACCATACTTCAGGACTGCGCATGATAAATGTGTGGTGGCCGCAAATGTACTTAAAGCGGAACGCAATATTTTCTGGGAGTAGCTTGTTATAACATACGCCGGCTTTAGGATATTATTCTGGCTTCTACGCACTGTGGGTCCATCTTTCACCCTTATCGGTTCTCGTCCTGTTCAAGCATGTTCCACTCCAGCGCGTTTATTCTCATAATCAAGCCCCCTGGTATAACCAGGGGGCTTGATATATATCCGTAAATTGAATGTGACATTAAGCTCTTCGCGGACGATTGTATTATTTATAAAGAAATTGTCAGTTACGCAGACCACTTATTATTAAACAGAGCACTCGATTTGGTGTGCAATTGGTGTAAAGAGTGGCAAATGTCAATTAACCCCACTAAATCTGTATGCATGTCCTTTACAACAAAAAAGAAGCCTTCAGAATTTTCTTACGCCCTCGGTGGCACTTGCCTGAATAAAGTAAATAACCACAAATACCTAGGTTTGACATTCTCCTCTACCCTTTCTTGGAACTTACATATTGATAATATTACCTCAGTCGCATTACGCAAGCTTTTTTTTCTTAGACGATGTTTACGCCTTGCGCCGAAACACACCAGACTACTAGCCTACACAACTTTTGTTCGCCCCGTCTTAGAATACGCTAACATCATCTGGTTTCCACACACGTCAACTAACATATCAAAACTAGAAAAGGTGCAAAGAAAAGCTGTGAGGTTCATTTTTAACAAATACAGTCCTTATGACTCCCCTACAAACCTCTTAGCTGATGCAGGTCTTAAAACACTATCTGTTAGGGCCAGACACGCCCGCTTAAAATTCATCTACCAACTAATGCACGACAGTTATAAGATAGACCGAACTAAGTACGTTACTTTGTCTACATCACGCCTGTCGCGAAAAAATCACCCATTTACACTAAACCAGTACAGTATTCACAATGACACGTTCAAGTTTTCACTTTTCCCACGTGCGATCAGAGAATGGAATCTCCTCCACCCAGACATAGTTTTCTCTCCGTCACTTTCATCGTTCATCAACCTACTGGAGACATCAAACGGAGAAGACGCCACTTAACACACCCACATATCTTAATCTTAACCCACATATCTGTAATACTTATTTCTGTGCGTGGAATTTATGCATTTCAAACCCCAAACTCGCCGCTCCTGCGCGGTTATCTGTTACCTGTATAAGTTCTCTGATCTTATAAGTGTCATTCATTCGCTATTTTTTATATAAAATCTAGTAATACAATATTGTTATATTGTTATACTAACTACATTGTTATATTGTTATGGCCATATTGTTCTACCAACCAAAAGTATTGTATTAATGGTGATTTCTGCAGTAGTTAAGGAAGCGTTTTTCCTTCTTTTTTTTTTCTTTTAATGTACCATGTAACATGACCTGTTTGTTTCTCTCTGTAAAATTGTGCCCACCTGCTTTGGTCTCAACTGAGACTGGCAGTATTGCAAATAAAATAAATAAATAAATAACAGGTTTCTTAATATGCTCTCAAATAGGAAGAGACGCCTTTTTTCGCACTGCTAAACGGATGGAAAAGCCTGCACATTGGCTTGCATATAAAAACGCTGCCTCCAACTACTCAACTCAATTACTGCTAAAAATACTAAGCACACATTCTTTAGCAAAACCCTGCCATTATTACTAAAAACCAATCCAAAGCGCTTTTGGAGCGTAGTAAAATGCAAACGTGAAAATAAGATTGCATTAACACAGTCTGGTAGTCAGGTTCCCAGCTATCTTTGCGCAGCCGTCTTGAACAGCGCGTTTGTGCAATCATTTTCCTCTCCCGCATCTAACAACGAATGTCCCGTCCTACAGGGCTGTAACTTTCCTCCTATGGACCCTATTATATTTGATTCAACAGGAATTTAAAAAATAATCGAAAATTTGAAAATTACTTCCTCCTGCGGTGTCGATGAAATCACCACCAAATTCTTAATCAGCACAGTTGAATATTCATCTGTCATATTGCAATATCTATTCTCGCAATCATATAACTCTGGCATGCTTCCGCTAGACTGGAAAACAGGAAAAATCATTCCCATACACAAATCAGGTGACACTCATAATCCCTTTAATTATAGACCAATTTCTCTTACCTCAGTACCTTGTAAAATTATGGAACATGTAATCTACACGCATCTCATCAATTTCCTTGACGACAATAATTTCTTTACTCCTCACCAGCACGGGTTTAGAAAAAAATTCTCTTGCGAAACACAGCTTCTCACATTTACAAACGATTTACACTCTAACCTTGACGCAGGCTTCACGACGGACTGTATTTTTTGGACTTCGCTATGGCATTTGACAAGGTGTGTTATGCTCTACTCTTACTCAAACTAAGCATTTTAAACATGGGCCCTACACTTCTTAAGTGGATCTGTAGCTTTCTTACATCGCGCGTTCAGTTTGTTTCTGCTAATGAATGTACTTCCTCTCTAGCCCCTGTCGGCTCAGGTGTCCTGGGCCCACTTTTGTTTCTTATAAACATTAATGACTTAGCTATTAATATTTCATCAAAAATATGTTTATTTACAGACGATTGTGTGATATACCGCAAAATTTCCAATAACTGCGATGTAACAGCCCTACAAACCGACTTAAATAAAATAACTGATTGGTGTAGCACGTGGAAAATGCAACTTCACATTAAGAAGTGCAAAACTATGAGGGTTTCTCGTACTAACTATGGTTTTCCAAATTATTCTCTCACTAATATATCACTTGAATGTGTCACCTCGTATCGTTATTTAGGAGTGACCATAACTAACAATTTGTCTTGGAAATCGCATATTGATATCATAGTGTCCAAAGCTAACCGCACTTTAGGGTACCTGCGTCGAAATTTTTCTCGTGCGCCATCATCATTAAAACAATTACTATATACCACTTACGTTCGCTCGCAACTTGAGCATGCTTCATCAATATGGGATCCCTGGCATTCAACACTAATACATACGCTGGAAGCTATACAAAACCGTTCAGCCCGTTTCATTTTAAATAACTTCAATCGGACAGCAAGCGTAACACGCATGAAATGTTTATTAAACCTGCCTCTCTTATCCGACCGCCGAAAACACTCACGCATTTCTCTTTTTCACAAAATCTATTATCATAACACCTTTTTACACACTCTTTGGATCAGGCCAGCACCTTTCATTTCTTCTCGCCGTGATCATAATCAGAAAGTTAGCATATCTCATTTCAATACTATCATGGGCGCAAATTCATTCTAACCTATGACTAGCAAAGACTGGAACAGCTTATCCCCTTCATTAACAGGTATAATTAATCCACTTATGTTTAGAAACGCACTTGAAAACGAACTTTTGTAATATACGTACCATTTGTCTTGTCTATGTGTATGTACCTTTCTCTATTGCAGCATTTTTCATCAGTTTTAATCAGCATCATGATCAAAAAGTTAACAATGCATTTTGTAAATCTACTGTACATATTATGTTTTTTTTAAATCTCTTTACCATTGTGTACATCACATTTGTATTTGTATCTTTTGTACCTCTGTTTATTATCATCGCATGTCAACTCAAAATTTGGAATTATTACTGCTGTTATACTTATTTATTTGTTTGAGTTACTTTTACCGATCTTTACTTTGTATTCTCTTAGCCCCTCCCCTCTATAATGTACTATGTACCTTGAGGGTAAAATAAATGAAATGAAATGAAAGCATAACTCAAGGCGTCCATTCAGCGCTTCAGTAATACGTACGTATACAAGTAAAATAAAAATAAGGTAAAGACATATCTGCCGCTGGATTATATGTTTAAGTGGTCTCGATGAGACTGCTTTCTATTTGTTTGTGCGGTTACGGGCTCCGCCCTAAATAAATCAGTTCTATGGGACTAATAATTGGCGGCAAGGGAATTTTCAATAACAGTCAGGAATGTCGTTCCACGGTGCCCTTCCATTTTCGCCGTTCCTTGTTTATCGTCATCTCCTTTCCTCGTGTCCCTGCATCGGATCTCACTCTGATTTTTTTTCTCTACGCTATCGACAACGTAGCTGCGACATTAGGCCATGCATTCAAGACATATACTTTCGAGCATGAGAAAAAGACTGCCGGTCGCCCTCTTCTCAGATTTATCGTTTCCTCCAATGCTCTCTTTATTTTTACGCGCAACTCGTGCTTCATTTTGTTTACTTCTCAACACCGAGACGTGTGAGTAACACATTCGTAGCCGCTCTTGCCATCAGTTCGCTTGCTCCAACGCGCTTCTCCAACGATGCTCGCAGGCGTCTCGTTGGGAGCGTGCGCGTTTTCTTCAAGCAGCCGCACTCCGTACGCGCCCCATTCGTTTTGTCGTTCTTGCAACCCGCGCTCTTTGCGGCAACAACAACAGGAGAAGGAGACGCGTCGTCGTGATACGAATTCGACAGGCGCGTGGTAGCGCGTGCGGTCGGGTCAGCGGCGCGTAATTTACAGCTGTCAGAAATAACGCCCTGCAGCGCACGTGTTGCTGGGACGGACGAGCGGGATGCACTGGATGCACCCTCATCGTACATCGTACGCGATGTACGATAGAGTTTTGGACGCGACACCGTCGTACCGGCCACCGGCAGATGTGCGGATGACCTTGTGAACACGACCCGCATGCAAAGAAATGTGAGCATCAAATGCATTAAAAAAAATTGGGTAGTTTGTCTCGTAGGGCTTAGATGTAGACAGTGTTCCAAGAACACGCGGAGGCACCAGGTTGGCGTGCCACAGCGCGTGAGGTAACTTCAACTTCGCACGAGGAACAGCACCTTGGCTGTTGCTTACCAGG
This sequence comes from Dermacentor albipictus, assembly GCF_038994185.2. NCBI lineage: Eukaryota > Metazoa > Arthropoda > Arachnida > Ixodida > Ixodidae > Dermacentor > Dermacentor albipictus. Next base: position 9,133,399 of record NC_091829.1, on the reverse strand, counting down.
AGTCTCACAACGATGCCGTAATGAGTGACACCTCAGTGGAATATGAGATGAAATGGAAGGAAAACCTTCATCCTTTGTAGCTTGAAATGTGTCATTTGTTTTGCTCAGACCATCTGCACGCACCACGGTGTGGTATGCACACAACTGCATTGTGGAAGAGCTAGTGTTTGTGCGCACAAAGTTCGTGCCTGCAGCGGAAGGCAGGAGGACGTCCCTGGCTCTATTGCAGAGCCGACTGAGTGGATCGTGAGGGCGCGTCCACTCGGCTTCGTCGTTTTTGCAGGCTAGCGCACTCTGTGGGTCCCGTGTCGCCGGAAACCTCGTAACTCTTCTACCATACGCGCCGGGACAGCACGGCGACGGCGGCACCGACGACGCGAAGGCGTCTAAAGTGTCCGTATAAAAATAACAGCGGTAACAATTGTTGTGCAGTATTGGCAGGGTTGCGGGGTGCAGACTAACGCGACGAGCGATGTCTGAGCATTTACCCTCCGGAGCAGAAGTTCAGAAAACCAAGGTATTAGCGAAAAGTTAAAATCTTAGGGTACAACCACGCAACGTAAAATTCTGTCAATGTTTTGAATTAGTCGACGGCGTAGACGTGAGCTGTGCAACCTTATTTCCGGCTCCATTCTCGGGCTACGGTGTCTTTGTTCTTTCGACTTTTGCTTGCGACCTATTACGTCTTTAGAGACTTGTTCGCTGATGTGTATACATACCGCGCGTGCAGTCAGCTTCGACGGAAATTCTACAGCCAAGACTTGTATCAAGACTGCCTAATGCTAATGATGCTGCTGCTGATAATTTCTAATGTCATATTGCCTTTGAAACGGAGCTGCGACAAATAGTCACCTAGCTTCCTTGAGTTAATCAAATGTTACTATATCTATCGTGGTCTATTGTTTTGTATATCTGTCCTTGAGAGAGAGAAAACATTTATTTGGACCATCACGGTCGTTGCTCTTGAGGTCGAGTGGGTGGTGTCCTCATTCCAGGACTCCACTGGCCATGGCTGCCCGACGTACTTGCTGGACGAGAGCTTCTTGTCCCGCCAGGGTATCGCCGGGCTGCTGTACCTCCCACCGCGCAAATTATGCCTGTAGCGACCCTGGCTCTATCAATCTATCTTCCTTGCATTTCGTGCGCCAATGTTCTAAATGTCTCTAGCTTGTCTCGACAGCTGAGCAGTTAATGTTTCCATGTGCTTTAAATCCCAGCCCTTCTTGAAGGTAGACGTTCAGGACGAGTCTTGCTGGATGAATATCCTGGCATTCCGTTACGATGTGCTGAGTCATCCTCAGACTTTTGTTGCAGCAGGAACATTTCTCATTCTGTTGCGAATAATTGCTCCCGCTCGTTTTTGTCCTTAGGCAGCCAGCTCGTACCTTAAATAGCAAGGCACTGCCCTATGTCATATCGGACAGATTTGCTTTCCCGATTGCTTGCCTTGCATATTTGTATATTGGAAGTTTCAAAGCGGATATATATATATATATATATATATATATATATATATATATATATATATATATATATGTATATATATATATATATATATATATATATATATATATATATATATATATATATATATATATATATATATATATATAACATTTCATTTGGCCATGCCCGCAGTTCGACACAAAGAAAAGCGACGGTCGATTGCCTGCAGAAGAATGGTCTTTCGTACAGGACCTTTGAAGACGTCGTTTTCAGCGGAGGGCCCGCGGCAATCAGGAAGAGAGTGCAACGACTGCTGATTGGCTTCGACACCTGGTGACCCACATAGTGATAGTCACAGGAGGCTCAGGAAGAACAGCTGCCGGCTATGTATGCCAGGCTAGTTCCGCCTACGTACTCAACCATTTTTGCATTTCGCCTCCATCGAAATGTGGTCGCCGGGGCCGAGATCAAACCCGCGACCTCGAGCTAGCAGAGCAACGCCACAGCCAATGGGCGGCGGCGGCGGCTCCGAGATCTCCAATTTTAAGGACAGAATGGGATTTGCTATCGTTAGCGCTGGCACCGTTACTACTTGCAGAATTCCTCGAGTTACCTCACATGTATCGTAGCCACAAAGTGCTCTATGCTTCATTATAACCGATTTTCGCGTCCCGTTCATCCTCGCACTATGTTTGCCACAAAGTCTCTCCATCGTTTACGTACACGCTTACGTATCCGCATTGCTTGATTGTAGTTATGACTTACTGTTAAAGTGATACCGCGTCGTTTCTCGTCTCTGCATGAAAGATCATATTTCCCGATTCCGCTGTGCTAAAATTAAAGCCTATATTATGTAGCTTCATTGTCACTCGTATTTGCGAGTCTCCCTAACTCCCATGCATTATCTGCTAGTTCGTTGCGGTATGTCGCGTGCATGTATCGGCCTAGGGACTCTCTGTGGACGTTAGCGCGCTCTACACTAAACTGAGCATGTTTGTAGTTAGCTTTACGCTCCTTTTCAGCTTGTACTGATGCTATGCGCATTCGGCTGGCTTGAGCACTCTACGGGGAACCCGTGATGAAAAGTATGACGGCCAAATTGTTCATATTGTCGGGGACTATAAATAATTCAAAATGTAGCATAATTTTCTGTCCCTAACGGTTATTGCCCTGCACCGTGAAATACATATGTTATGGATGACATTAGCTCAACACTCTTGATGAGATGGAAAGGTCCCGTTTTAGTACTGTTGTCATTGCCGTAACCGTTACTTTCAATTTTTGTAACGGCTTGGACATATCCGGTATATCGATAACAATTTAAGCTTGATTCTGAAGGGATTTTCATTTCAACGTAGGTAATACTGGGAAAAAAAGCTATTGACTGAGCGTCTGCTTTGCCAAAAACTTACCAGAAACGGACTTGATAGCGAAATGGATAAATCTGCCTTGATGGAGAGGTTATTAAAAGCCTTTGGAGGCTCGTGCCGAGATGCAGAAACAAAACAAAACAAAAAAGAGTTATCATTTTGCGCTCCTGAAAGTATAGTAATAACGAAAAGAACAACGTGGTTATCTTTTTTGCCGCTCGTATCCGTACGCTTTTTTTTACACCTAGGAACATTGACGAGAAGCCTAGCCGGCAAGATATCCCAAGAAAATTTCGTGACTAAGCGAATATTGATCGCACATCTGCCAGTGACGTGTCGTTATCGATTCCATCACTCTTTGGGCTTGAATTAAACTGTTTCCTCATTTTGTGTTGGTGGTGAACGGTGATCTTCAATGGAAGTAGGATCCGTGACAGTGATATATATCGTGCTCGTCGGTCGCGGTTTCCTTATAATCGCCCCGTCTGAAGGGTTTCAAAATTTATGGATAAAACGTGGCTGATAAGCGAGGCAACCTGGTCTTCCACCCCAGTTTTCGTCGATATGTGCTTCGATAGCCCATTTAAGCGACGTTGTCATTACGATTTGGGTACCGAAGTACTTGAAGTGGGAACTGACAGCGGTTCCTGCCCCCACGTACAGTCAACGTCATAAGCTCATGGTCCGCGACAACTCTGAGACGGCTGAATATTTCCGCACCCTGGGCACGTGGCCTGGTATTACGCATTTCCAGGCGGTCCTAAAGTACATACGGGAATAACGTAGTGTTGTACGGTTTTTCGACTACGCGGTGGCAAACTGCTCGCAAAGTCAAACTTTTTCTCAGATCCTGCGGTCCGAAAACTCGTGACGCCGACTGTACAGTTGCGTTTTTGTGGTGCATTTGGAATAGGAACACATCTCGCACTCACCGAAATTCTCCAGAAGGATCACGGCGCGCAGAAAGTTATCTAGGTTTCGGTAGGCGGAGTGCACGAATGTGGGGCGGGAGGGTAAAACTTGAACAACCTGCATTCTGCGCATCACGCTTCTGACGGTGGGTACAGTTTCCGAGGCGAGTTTCGGGTTGTTTCCCCGGCGTTGTCATCTTTGCTTTATTTATTGAATAAAAATGATGTTTAGTCATCCTTGACAGCTACTTCTTTTCACATGATAGTAATAATAATAAGAAAAAATATTGCGAGATGTGAAGAAACGTCAGTTCCTGAAAATTTAGAGCCTAGTTAGCCAAAGACAGCAAATTAAGTCCGCACGTAGCAATAGCCACATAGGAGCGTAGTGTGTCGGAACCACACGTTAGTGGGAGTTCCGACATATATGCGTTGTCTTACCTTCGCGTTCTTAGGTTTCGTAACGAACTTTTTTCACTATACTTTCCCGGGTTTCGCGTGGCTACTCGGCTGCTGGGTGCAGTGTACTATTTATTTATTTATTTATTTATTTATTTATTTATTTATTTATTTATTTACTTTCAGGGCCCGGAGGCAGTACAGAAAGGAGTGGGGCAAACATAAACAATTAGTGCAAATAACATTGTATTTAAGTAAAGGCATGTTTAATGGCGTTCTTGAAGTTAGTACTGTCCGTGATGGCTTCGATGGCAGTGGGAAGGTGGTTCCATTCCGTGCCGCCTGTTGAGTCGGTCGCTGTCTCGGCATGCATACTCGCGAACATGTGTGCGAAGGTTATGTGTGGCTACCGGCGAAGTGGCTTACACAACGCTTGTACGCTGACCGAGTGTGCACATAATAATTCAATGGTGTTAATTTTGCACATAAAAGCTTAACAAAAAATATGCCAGTTCCAGACATCGCCAAAGCAGCCCGATCTGTTAAAGTAATGGTTAATTATATTCAAGGGATTCTTTGATTTGGCTGCTCAGTATTTCCCACTCGGTTCTTGGCCAATCCTCCAGAATGGGCGTGTCCCACTACGTACGATTCTAAAACACAGCGATTTGTTAATAGAATGGTTATTATACTTAAAGAATTATTTGATTTGTTTTAATTTAGCCATTCGGTATGTGCCACGACGATTTGTTGCGTTGAATGAAAGTAAACAAAATTTTACGCATCGCCGTTAGTTGTACATTTGTACACTCGAAGCTTTACTATTAATCTTCGTTTCACATAGATTCCAACACGTTCGTTGCATCTACATAATTCTTATAGTCACACTTACACTTCATATTTTTTTTCCTGCCAAGTCAACTGTTCAATTTAGGTCACTTGATAATTTGTTCGTTCCTTCTTTTTTCCGTCGGATACTGAGTAAAAGGTCTGCGCGTACATTTCATGCTGTAGCTTACAACAGGGTAGTAATGGCTATCTCTTTGTAATGAGCGGTAAAGTTTAAAGAAGAGGACAGCGGCGTAGTGGTTGGTCTGATTTCAACATGACTTAACCCACTGTTAAATACGCCGAGATTGCAGCTTTGCGTAGGCGACCACGCGGAGTTAATTTAGGTAGCTCCTTTTCCGGGTGATCTATCTCATGTACTGTGTGGAATGCAGTAATTAACTTTCTTTTTGTATATTAGCCTTCATGTAAGAGCCTTGCTCCTCCCACGTGGATTTTTGCACTTCTTTGCTATTTTGTATCAGTAGGATTCAATTACTGTCGGTTAAGGATCCTCAGTAACAAATATTGACCTCGACGTACCACAGTTTAAACGTTTTCGATAATCGCTTATCCTGGTTTTATAATTTTGATTCTTTATTTTTTTTGCATACTCACTGCCTCGCTACAGCTGTAATCAGTATTAGCGTTCAACGCTAGTGCGCGGAGGGCGTCATTACTCGCACGTGTTGAGCAGTGTTGGAGCGAAGACCTTAACTACTTTCTTTTTTAGCGAAATCGATATACGCTTCCCGTAGAACAAATTTTGCATTAGTACAACGGAAACTGCACGGTGCTTTGGCGGCTGGAAGATAATTAATTGGAAGCGGATCCCACAAATTTCCTTTCGCCGGAGCGACGAAGTGGCATGCTACAAGTTGAGAAAAAAAAAAAAGGAAGGAAAAGAAATTAGTCTGTGCGCATCTTTGTGATCGCGAATCCCATAATTACGCCTTCCGTACTCTGACGCCCATGCACAGTGAATCAATATCTGAAAGATGCTAGGACTGGCGTCACATCAATAAATAAATAAATAAATAAATAAATAAATAAATAAATAAATAAATAAATCGGTCGGTCGGTCGGTCGGTCGGTCGGTCGGTCGGTCGGTCGGTCGGTCAACATACGCATGCATGTTGCTCGTATATCGTCTTACTGCCTGTGATGTTAACTCACGGCCGTACTGTTTCGCTAAACAACAACAGCCAAAAAAAAGCCTTGTAAATAAAAGAGGCCCAGGCAGGGCGGCTTCAAGGGATGATGAGTAGAGGTTAGCGCTGTCCTGGCTGAACAAACTTGCTATGCCAGATCCACAACCAAACTACACTTTTCGCTGCGAATCCGAGTGGGGCGCGTTCTGGGTGCATGCCGCACGTGCGCTGCTCAACGCGACACGGCGCTCGTCGTCTCGCCAGTCAGCTCGCTGCAACTGTGCAACGACGCATCGCTGAGAGTGAGACAAATGGCCGTCTATTCTTCACCAGGAGTTGCGACAGAGGAGTCCACTGCAAGGAAAATGAAAAATTGTTTATTTTAATGCGGAAGGTTTTCGTCGACGATCAGTCTAAATGTTATAAAACCATGAATTGGGGATAAAACTCGCCAGTGTGTAGACATTCATTAGCTACTACTACCAGGCAAGAAAAGAGTGCAAATAAATATTTGCAATTGTTACAAAAATCAGAGGGATTAGAAATGCATAGGCAAGATGAATCAACAAGGGAAAACAATCCTGCACATCATCTTCGTCAGACTAGAAAGAGGAGAAAAAGGCTTTGAGCCGTTACGAATTAGTGCCCAGTTTCTTTTTCTTTTTTTCAAGTTTAGCTGATACGAAGAATAAATACTTCACACTCGGTAGGGAATAAGAATTGAATATACGTGGACCTTTATGGCCTATTGTCGTATAGGTATCCATACTTAGCCAATTGTGTTCTACTCGATACATAATTTCTAGGCGTTCAAGTGTCGATATCTTTGGCCAGGTCACTATACCAGCCTGCTGCAGTTGCATTGCAAGAGTGAAAGATGAATTTCATTTTATGTTTCCAAAAGAAAATAATCTAGTCAACTGTTATCCGATCTGTGTAGAGCGTGCATATATACTTTAAGGGAACAGACGGTGTTGGCAAGTCCCCTTGCTAGATTGACTCGTCCTGTATTAAAAAAAAAATCTTGGAGATATCTCGCACATTTAAACGAAGTACATTTACTGTAAGTACGGCGAAAATACTCTGTAGGAGAGCACAACGACCCTAAAAGATGGAATTGAGTACAAGACACGTAGTTAATCTCGCAAGAGCAGCTGCAGACAGTATTCGATTTTATAGCGCGTGATTTTTACCGCACTGATTGTATCAATGAATGATTCACCATTAATATGTAGACCTAAGCCATTACGTGTGCGTAGTAATTTTTTCAGAATATGCAAATGCTGAATACGTACCGACGGGAGCAGCGTAGTTGACAGTAGCATCTTGTGAGTGAAGAGGGAAGGGGAACTGTAAAAATTAATAATGTCACGTTGTAGTGACGGTGAAGAAACAGGCAGTGACGCAACTTGAAGTCGAGAAATTCTTTATTGGGTGAACTGGTAACCAGAAAAAAAAATCAAGTAACACTTATGCACCACGATAGCGGCGAGCACAGTCGTTAATCGTCCATATCCAATGTGCGGGTCAAATGCGTCGACTAAGTTATGCATCATTCATTGTACGTTCCAGCCTAATCGCAGGTGCTCGCGTGCGTTCCAGAATGTACAAAACTATTCGCGTCACGTATACGCAGTCTGTCCAGAGAAGACTCTTTCTCTATGGGGAACCAGCGCTAGCCAGGAGGCACTACAGAAGTTTGAGTGTACAGCTGAGTTTATGCTGACACCCTCCGATAGGGAGGCCACGAAAGTGGCCCGACATTTTGGGTGATGACAGGCGCGCGCTTCTATCAACTTGTGCTTTTCTAAGTCCAACCAAGCCCTGACCATACCCATGGGTGTTGAAGAAGCGCATGTGCTATTACATTCTTGCTCGCGGGTTCCCAATCAGGCCAGTATCTCGACACACGTACGTACCTAAAGAACAGCGGTGAAATTGATGATGCGAAATCGCAGCATGTTCTACTCTAAACTCTTCCCACCGCTCACCAGTCAATGTGTTACGGCTCTGCTGTTCGCTGGTGAAGTTTCAGCGCTGGTTGCCCATAGAATCGGCGACGGCACACGAGAAATTTTTGATGCATGCAGACACGACCTGCGCCAACCGATAGCTTTGTTAGGAGGTTAGCAGGTGGAAAACGTTCACCGGGGAGCAAAAAGGAAAAAAAGAAAAAATTAAACCGTGTACTATCTGTGTCAGTATTTCCAAACGACAATCGTACGTAATTTGTTTTATTTACCGTCCCTTTAATCAATGCTTGACCATCACAGTGTCCTTCTCGTGTGAAGTGGATGTAAATATAGCTCCAAACTATCCCGAGAAGCAGCATCTGTGGTCCCTAATCCAAGCGCCTTCTCTTCGCCCTCTCGCTTGCTATTCGGTGCCAGGATTTAGAGGGCGAGGGGAAGCAGCGCCCGCGTTCTTGCGCGCTCGCCGATAAATGGCGGTGCGTTGCATGTCACAACCAAATCCCGGTGTAGCAAGTTTGGACGTGCGCCTGCATGCGTAATCTTCTTGTTCTCTCTATCGCAATGAAGCCGGGATTATTAGGATAGACTCCAACTTCGAAAGAAGATTTGGTGTGGAGGAAGCGATAAGGCGTTGTGTGCCTGCTGAGAAGTTTAATTCGGCTGCAATTAGGCCTCGGAAACTGCCTCGCACCTGGGGCCGCATGTGCGCCACTTTGCAGAGGCTGGATGGCTGGCGGAGTGTTTCGTATCTGGAGAGATGTGCAGGCACGACTCACGAGGCACCTATATACGCGCAGCGATAGCCCGTACTGTAAGCTGCTTCCACTTCGTAACACGCCGTAAAATTTGGGTGCATGCAACGCTGCTGTCGCAGCCTCTTCGCGTAATACATTTGTCACTCATATGTCATTCAAAATTTCTCTGATTGCTATCAGGCAGTCTACAAGCTGTTTGCTGACTTGCAGTGTTGCTTTTTCAATCAGCACGATGGCGTGCCGGTATGTTACTTTAAACACATGCAGGGCGTTTCTACAAAGACTGTAAGTAATATTTCAATATAACCGTTCTGAAATAAAATGACGGTGACCGTTGGTGGGGTAATTAGTCGCGAATTAACAAGAAATGATGGTTAACGTACGTTTTAATCCCACAGCATATATATATATATATATATATATATATATATATATATATATATATATATATATATATATATATATATATATATATATATATATATATATATATATATATATATATATATTGTAACTGATAGTGGTCTGCTCGTGAACTCTTGAGTGATCTCTTGCACAACACTTTGCAATGCAGTGAACGCGTTTTAAATCAGGGGACCGGTAACTCAGGGAGGTGCGATACAATGGTTGCGCATTTCTCTCGTATTTACCGTTCAATCGTCGCGGACATTCTTTCGACCCTTACATTTTCTCCACAGTGCAGAGTAACCACGGAGCCTGACAGTTAATCCGGTTAACTTTGAGCTCTTTGTCATTTTTTTTATTGCTCCCACTCTCTACGCACGTAAACCTGCTGCTGAGAGTGGTATGCGAGACCCCCTACGGGCAACTAGCGCTGAAACTTCCCGTGCCGGCAGCAGCGCCGTAACACACAGCCTAGCGAGCGGTGGAATGAGTCTTCAGTAGGACATGATGCGATTACCCGTCATCAATGTCACCGCTCATCTCGAAGTACATGTGTCCATATTCCGGCCTGACTGGGAACCGGCGTGATATAACGTACGAGCGCATAGAGCTAAAGCAAACGTTGCATATTGTTAATAATCAAAATATTAGTTTAAGGGTTGCAACGATTAGAGCCCACCGCGTTAGAGATGTTGCCTATCTTCATGCCCGAGTGTGCGTGGGCATATTAATTAAGAAGTTCTTTTAATCTTGTTTTATTGCTACAGATATTATATGGACACTCCAGGCGCATTTCTTCCGTCGGCGTGATGTTCCGCATAAAGTCCGAGGGCGATAACAGCGTCGCTGCGCGCCTTATGCTGTATGGGCGAGTGAAAACGCGAGGAGGAAGCGCGCCGTCTTCCGTCACGCGCAAGTCACCGGGGGCAGGGGAGGGAAAGGGGGGCGTTATACTCCGGCGACGGCTGCAGCGCGCCCTCGCGGGCCCTATCTTGAAAGCGACCCGCGATGGAGACCGAGTTCTCCGAGGGCTGATAGCTTCTTGTGCACTGTGTTCTCAGAGCCTAGTTGTCGTTGGAGCGAAGGTCGATTCGCTCGCTGCCGCTCTCGTGCTTTCTCGCTCCAGCGTTCTGACAGCGGTGTGCGTGCGGCCATCGAGTGGAGATGTGTTCATGTTTGCTTCTGCGCGTGTAACACTCGTTCGTTAATTTATTTAGTAGGCAAATCTTTACAAGTTTATACGGCCGACATACCTAGTGTTCTTACTCCGTATAGCTGTCTTCTAATTGGCTATCGCCATCCATGTTTCGCCTTTCGGGCGAAACTGCGACTTCTTCTGCCTATATTTGAGGCCCGAGGGTGCGCGGATATATAAATATAAAGTATTTGTTTTGGAAGGAAGTAGTTGCGAGTGCAGCGAGTGTCGTGCTTTCTTGTGTTCTCACCGCTTTGTTCTAGTCAGTGCTCTGCTTCACCCGCACGGTAATATCAAAAGGACGAATTTTAGGAAAATCTACGTACTAACCATCATTTCCATTCTGACTGAACTTCCGTAATGGAAGCTCCTTTAGACGCTAGCGCCAGCTGAGTCCTCTCTATTATCATTTCGTTTTTTCTTTTGCAGTATAAGCTGCACGGATTTCAACCTCTTTCCTCTCAAGCTCAGCTGCGAGAGCGCGCTTCGCGAATCCTCTCTGGCGAGCGTGTTGTCCGTTGCTGAAAATGCGCCGCTGCGCCGGACGCGCCCCATCGTTCACGTTCGCCGTCGCTCGCCCACCACTCTGCTGCGCTGGTGGCTTTGAAGTCCCGCCCGTCGCAGCGCAAAGGGTCAATTAGCCGCGGGAGCGGGGCTGGCTGATCGTGCTCTGCGGGCTTGCGTCGCCGCCGCCAGCATCCAGCCGTGGCACGCCTGCGAAAGGGTTCGAGGACTGGCCCGGGCATGGCGCACACAACGAAGAGCTCAGGACCGGTTAAAACTGGAAAATCCGTGCAGCTAGCTTCATTTGGCTTCTTTTGGCTGATAGGCACGCGAACGCCAGCGCGTTGAGAGAAAAACAGGCATATGCGTACGCGCAGAGATGGACAAAGAGATACACAAGTAGGTATACAGTGTTATCTACTGTTGGAGATTAACACCTTTTTTGTTGTTTAATTCGGGTTAACTGACCATTTATTAGCTTCTATGAGAACTTAGTGGTGGATATAAGGTCTAACGCGGATACCTGTTACGCGAATGTAATCTACATGCCTCCATTCGAAACTGAAGGTGCATTATATGTGCCCAACTGTGGACTGGCCTGTACGCGCACGCCCACACACAAAAGAAGAGCCCAGTTGCTGTCATGGACTTTGTCAAGAACTGGTGGTGGTGGTGGTGGTGGTAACAACTTTATTAACAATCCGGCAAATTCGTGGCCTGGGCCTAGGCCGCCCCTGAGGAGTTCCGGAGATCCTGTCTCCTCGCCGCCTCACGGGCTTGCTGGATGGCCCATAGTTGATTTTCGAGGTTTGAGCTGCGCAACGCGGCCGTCCATCGCGCCGCAGCTTCATCTTGGGAAACTGCATTTTCTTCGCATATAACGTCACATTCCCAGAGAATGTGTCTAAGAGTTGCGTGAGCCCTGCTGCATAGCTTGCAGTTATCATCTGAGTAGACGTCCGGATATATCCTCCTGAGATGGACGGGGTTGGGGAAGGTCTTTGTTTGTAGCTGCCGCCAGTCTACCGCTTGGGCCCTGTCGAGTTTGGGGTTAGGGGGCGGATAAACCCGCCTTGAGTTTTGATAAAATTTTGTAATGTCACAGTATCTGGTCATTCTGTCCCTCTCTGTCCATGCCTCCGTTGGATTTCCAACCCCAAGAGAGGATCCTTCTTCGCGGGCGCGGAACGTGAGACCTCGCGCTACGCGGTGGACCTCCTCGTTGAGGTTGGGTACGGGGGTGTCGGGGGACGTGTGAGCCGGGAACCATATAATGTGTCGTTCCTCCGTCTCCTCGGAGGTGATATAGTTCGCGTTAGCTTTGAGTATAGCCTCAGCCTTCGGCGAAATTCTGCCTTGTGCATAGTTTCTGACCGCCGTCTGCGAGTCACTGATTACGTATCTATAACTGGGGTTAACGATGGCTAGGGCTATCGCCACCTCTTCCGCTACCTCGGGGTTTTTTACACGTATGCTACAACAACTGACCAATCGTTTCTCGGTATTGAGGACGGCCACTGCAAAAGCACGTCGATCCTCGTATTCTGCCGCGTCAAAAAGAAAAGAAATCCGCCATGTTGGACGCTTTGAGCGAATTGGAGGGTGTAGCCGTTCTTCGGGCCTATGAGAGCTTAGAAAGTGTCATATTGTGGACCTGCCAAAGTCTCCCATATTGTGTGATCATTGGCGCTTAGGGCTGCCACGGGATATCTGATTGGCTCTATTACAGAGTTTGACAAAGCGGCGGAACTTGAGAATGTCCAGAATAGCACTTCTGGACAACACACACTACTCTCAATATCTAAATTTAAAACTCGCACTTATGGAAATATGGCTCGTGGCTTCAGAATCGGGCGCCTCGTGCTGCGCCTATCTCGGAGGTCATGCATGGTTTTCAAAATTGATTTTGTTGTTGCCTTAGGGAGCCATCGTTGGTGGATGTGATATGGAAACCATCTATAATATTTAATGAGCCGATTGTTACTGGAATATTTTACAACCACTATTATTTCCAAGGTTATAAAATCTATAAACAGTGGTGACGGTTACAAGACCGCTGCTGCTGTGGCTGCTGTTTTTGTTGTTGCCCTCACAAGATCTGGCTCATACTCACTGTGGGGGATTCTCGCCTGCCTCTGGCAACTTCGCCGTCGCCGTCGTCCGACTGACAGTGCCAAGCTCTCCAGTCCCCCCGGAGCGAGAGCGCCGAGCCGGCGCATTCAGGACAGAACACATGTGGCTGTGATTTACGACTCAAGTTCCCGTAACAATATTTCGGCGTCAGTAAGCGTGTTAAACGGGTGGAATGACGCCGGTTTGAACTGATACAATGCCCCCCGTTTAGCGCCCTTTCGTACAGCGTTTACCAGCGCGATTGCAAAGGCGAAGAGGCTTGTTTTAATGTGCGTGTGTGGCCGTACAATACTTGAGCGTCCTTCGTTGGCCTGCGGTTTTCTCGTTCCCACGCCGGCTCGTTGGCTGCGCCTTCGCTGGCTCATTCGGCGTTCGCCCCGCTTGCGAAGCGTGAGAGCCCTCACAGGAAAGCCAATTACGAAAGGAAAAGGCAGTGCCGAAAAGAGAAAGAATAAATAAACGGCTGCTATCACGCGCACGAGGCTGCACCGAGTGTCTGTGCTTAGTTTGCAGTGCGTTGCTCTCGCCGCTAAAAGCATCTGCAACTGGAGTCCAGCGATCTCCACGTCGGTTCAATTACCCTCGCTTATCAAATGAACGAGTAGCCATGCTGCATGATGCTGCCTGCCGGTTATTTCACGTGCTTTTATCAGCGGGTTCAGGCTCTCTTTCGCGCCTGGTACCTTTCTTTACTTTCATTTATCACTTGTAGCACTCACGCGCTTTACATTTTCTTGCACGAAAGGGCACCTGGAAACGAACCACGGGCAAGATGCTAATCTCTGCTTTCGAAAATTTGAATGGAATTCTGGGGTTTTACGTGCCGAAACTACGATTTGACTATGAGGCACGCCGTTGTGGGGTACTCCGGATTAATTTTGACCATAAGGCATCTTCGACGTGTCCCCAATGCACAGGACACGGGAGTATTGACATTTCGCTTCCCATCTGTACTTTTACGCAGTAACCGGCCATGTTCAGCCTGTTTTATCTTCGCTGCTTCCTATGCCTGCCGGTCGACCCCAGTCAACTGAACTAGGCATCTTGCTTATCACGACCGCTTCGCGAGGATGCTTGCAAGCTCTTTGTTATATCATCTGACTATCGTGTAATCAACGCAGCATTTTCTCATGTTTTGGTTTGAGTGCAATGCATTTACAGGGATCCTATCAAGCTGCACAAGCACGAGGAATTCGCTCTAGTCGGTAATTGTTCGTTGCTAATGAGACGCAATGCCATATCGCTTGCCTACTTGGAAACGGCGGTCGTTAAAGAAGGCCAGGTGGTAAAAATTTATGTGGAGCCCTTTTCTACAACGTCCCTCATACCGTGCTTTGTGGTTTCAGTACTTTAAACATCAAAATTTAAAACCAAATTTTAAGGAAAACTTTAAGTGCCTCCCGGGCATGCCAGGCTCATCTTACGTGAAATCACCCAATGGACGTGTGGAATTACAGGTCTTCATGCGAAAACAATCTGGTGTGCCAGCAGCAGCTACGGAGTGCCATGAGTTTCGCTGTGGATCTCGCCCGGCGTGGCTCACTCCACCTACAACCTGTTTCCGACGACAGGATCGCGTTGAATCTTGGCAGCTCTCGCGGGGGGACGCTTAGAAAACAACGCACGGTTGCCATTACACGGGCGACGAAAGTGAATGATGCGAGAGAAAGGGAAAACGTAGCTCTTTCGGGACGCTACATACGGGCCCACGCCATACACAGGTGCCTGGGGGGGAGCCTAGGTAATGGGCGCTGCAGCGCATGATGGCGTTGTATGTGTGTGTGTGTGTGCGTATACGTTGTCGACGAGGAAGTCACGCCTGCCGTAGCGCGCGCTCTCAAGGACCCGTCCCTCGTGGTTGGCCGGAGACGGCGGCGGAGGAGATGTTGTCCATTTCCCGTTACGTGCTTCTGCGCGGCATAACGCGGCGCTCTGGCTCTACAAATGCGTGCAGCATTGACGATGCTAGGGCGTCCGTCACTTAGGGTTCGCTTTTGAAAACCGGTGTGCACGGTAGATTGAACTGTCGTTCGAATTTTGCAGTATTGATACCACGAGGTAGTATACAACTGCTTATTTGTTGGCCAGTTCCCTGGCTCACGTACGGCTTGATGCTCGCGCTTTAAAGGATGTTAGACATCTGACGCTTTGGCAGCGGGCGGCGCTGGCTGGCTAATCTTGTAGCAGCAGCAGCAGCAGTAGTAGTAGTAGTAGTAGTAGTAGTAGTAGTAGTAGTAGTAGTAGTAGTAGTAGTAGTAGTAGTAGTAGTAGTAAACCTTATACCCCTGTCACACGGCACTCGAAAATGTTTTGAACAAAAAGACTTATCCCAAAAAGGAGTTTCGCCCGCAGACACACGACAGGGAGCGATCTATTTTTCAGAAGCGCTCTTTTCTGGAAAAAGAGTTCCTCGATTTCCTTTACGGCCGAAAAGGAGTAGCCTGGAGACCAGTGGGCGCCAGCAATTAATATATATTGAAAACAAATAAGCAAATGCGTATTTTTCTGTCGCCTAGGCTAATCACAAAAAAATTATCTTATGTCTCGCAGAAGGTGCAGTAAAGCCGTAATGCTCATTTTCTTCTGTACTCTCGTAGGAGTCGCGGATGTCACGTGATGACGCTTAGAGACGCGCGCCGCGTGGACGAGAAAGATCGCGCGCAGCATTGTGAGCATCGATGGCCAACGCCGCTGACGAAACAGCTCTATAGCGCGAACGCTGCAGCCAACGCGATAGAAGAAGCCCAATTTTGCCAGACAAACTTGTGCCCTTCGCTAGTCCTGCAAACGCTCTTTAAAGTAGGAGAATACATCATTGCTATAACGTTTCTTAATTTGGCGTTGTTAAACCTATTTGAAAAAATGTGTAATACAACAACTTTTCTCTTATATTTCGAGATACATCACTTTAATTTGGCCGATTGTGTTTCGAACGCCAGGGGCACGCCTTCGGTAATGTCCAGAAGGAAACACTTAAAAAAGATCGTCGTAGCCGTGTTACTGCTATGCAAGGCCTCTTCATTAAAAAGCCTTTCAAGTTGGTAAAGGACCGCTTACGTAAAAAAGTTTTACATGCTCGTGTGACAGCGGTATTATTTGCATGCACAAATGCCCAAGAAATACGACAGGTGCATGTTTCCTATGATACCTTAATTGGCAAATCACCGTACGCGAAATACAGCAGACGTGAGTTCGGCTCCAGATGCGGCTGGTTAGCTTTTCGTCCACTTCCATTTTCCTTTACCTTATTATTTCTGTATGTCAGTTAAAAGTAACAATTAATTTTGCCTAAGGTTTAGCTGTCCTCATTGCCTGTTTTTTTTTGTATTTGTTGTGATTGACAACAGTTGATCTCCTCGGATCCCCTTATTTCTCTCGGTCGTTTATTGAGGTTATGCCTACTTTGTCTAGGCAGCTATGCTGCAGCGGCCCATACCAGTGGCGTTCATAGAGTTTGCAATAACGGTGCCATAAAATTAGAACTGGCATACTCGATAGGCATAAAAATGAGCACACGTCTCTCTAGTTATAGTGAAAAATGAAAATTTTGTTCGTTATCGTACCGCGGAACGTCCCTAAGATGTCAGAACGAAAATAGGAGTGTCCGTCGGGAAAATTTGTTGATGCGCGAGCAGTGCTCTGCTTATGCATTTGTAGCGACCCAATGCCCAAGATGTTCATGCCAATCTGGTGATGGTGTAGGGAGACAATGTCCAAGCTTATGACGCTGTTGTAAAATGACGCAGACGAGTTCAGTGTGGTCGAACACTCCTGGGCGACAAAGTATAGAGTAGCCCACAGTCACTTGATGGTGAAGCACAACTTGGTGCGCAAATGGAGGCTCTAGTGCTTTCTTGACTGGCGCCTAGTGGTTAAACGAGTAGTGCAGCTTAACGTGAGGGCTGGCTTAAACTCTCACCCAAATGTTATCGCCAATCTTCCAATCACCTCCTACTATATTGAAAAGTATGATGCGCCAGCTCGCGTTACGAAATTTGGGTATTCGTGGGTATAAAGTGGGTGTTCGTCGCAATTTCATCAGCGTAATAGAAAGTTATTTATCGAATAGCACGTTTCATGTTAAAGTTGGCCATGCTCTATCCAGGCCATTTCTCCAGGAGACAAGGCTACCACAGGGTGGACTACTTAGTTGAACCCTTTTTATGGTAAAAATGAATTCGTTACGTTCATTTATTCCACGTGTAGTATGAAGATTTATTATACGACACCAACGCCTCACACCATCGAGGTCGCACCAGCAGTACACGAACGCTGATTGCGCGCACAGCGTCAGGCGCAAGAGCGTTTTCTTCCTCCTTTTCCTCACTACAATTGCTCCCGGGAGAGAAGATGAGCCATCCTGGCGACTTACGGCGTAAGTAGAATCAAGGGATCATAGCATGTCTTAAGTCGGCTGACATGAACCGTGTCACGCCCGCGATGTCATAGGTCGAGTGATGGCGTCCCAGGTTCGACAACGTAGTTGACGGCGGAGGTACGGTCTATGATGCGGTAGGGGCTATCATAGCGTGCAATAAGCTGGTTTGAAAGGCCAGGGCTGTGAGGTGCAACCCACAGCCAAACAAGGGAACCAGTCGGTAAACGTAATGTATTCACGCCACTGTCGTGCCGCAGCTTTTGGTGAGCTTGAGCGGCGGTCGTAAGGGTATGAGCGAGCTGCTTGCAGTCCTCTGCGTATTTGGGGGCTTCAGACACAGGCGTACATTCAGAAGCGCCGTGTCGGTATGGGATCAATGTGTCCATAGTACACGAGGGCTGTCGTCCATATAGCAGACAAAATGTTGAAAAGCCAGTGGTAGCTTGTGTGGCCGTATTATAGGTATACGTTATGAACGGCAAAACAGTGTCCCAGTTACTGTGGTCCGAGGCCACGTGACATGTCACCGAGTGTGTGGTTGAACCTCTCTGTCAAGCCGTTCGTTTGTGGGTGGTAGGCTGTAGGCTTGGGGTGAACGGTGCTGCATGCAGCGAGAAGGGCTTGAATTACTTCGGACAGGAAGACACGCCCCTTGTCGCTGAGCAGTTCGTGTGGTGCGCCATGTCGAAGAACGCCATGTCGAAGTTCCACAAGATGAAAAACGCAACTTCGCGTGCAGAGGCGGCCGGCAGTGCGGCAGTCACGGCGTAGCGCATCAAGTGGTCGACACCTACAATTATCCATCGGTTACGCGAGAAGCCGCAGGAAAGTGGTCCGTATAGGTCTATGCCGACGCGATCGAAGGGCTGAGCCGAACAGGGCAGCGGCTGTAACTGACCAGGAGGGCGCTGTTGAATTTTGCACCGCAGGACCACCATGCAAGCGCATACGTACTGGCGCACGAAGTGATACCTGCCGTGCCAGTGGAAACGCTGCTTCATCTGAGTATACGTTTTTCAGAACGCCGGCATGACCATTGTGAGAAGCAGCACGAAAATAAGGGAATATGTCCGAACGCATGTGTCGTGGTATCACAAGCAGCCATTTGCGACCATCAGGCAAATAATTTCTGCGGTAAAGGACGTTGTCGTGTACAGCAAAGTAAGTGGCTTGGCGACGAAGTCTTCGAGACGAGGGTGTGAAGGATGGAACGTGGAGGAAATTCAGCATAGTTGAAAACGGGATCTTTTGCCGCTCGTCCGGCATATCAGCCACGTTGATCTGTGAGATGGATGCGAAGGGTGTAGACACTGAAGCCACATCAGACGGTATCGGTGATCGGGAAAGCGCATTGACGTCAAGGTGCTCAGCCCGATCGGTAGACAACGCGGATGTCATATTCTTGTAAGTGCCCATAGGCCTAGGCGACATGAAGGATCTTTCAACGGGGATAGCCAGCAAAGAGCGTGGTGGTCGGTGACAATATCAGAAGAGCGACCATATGCAGGGCTGGAATGTGTCGAGAGCCCAAATATTGGCTAAGCATTGCCTTTCTGTTACAGAGTAGTTGGCTTCTGCCTTCTTTAAAGTGCGGCTCGCGAACGCGACGATGTACTTGTCGTAGCCGTCTTTCCGTTTTACGGGGACCGCACCGTGTGCGATGCTGCTGGCGATCGATGTGGACCTCTGTAGGCGTTGTGGGATCGTAAAGTCGCAGAATCGGTGGCGAAGTAAGTAGGCGACATAGTTGCTTGAAGGCTTCGTCACACGAAGGTGACCACGTGGAGCAAATTGGTCAGTGGTACGATGATAGTTGAAAAATTGCGGACAAAACGCCGAAAATAAGAGGAGAGCCCTATATAGCTGCGGAGAGCCTTAAGAGTAGTGGGCATAGGAAACTCTGCGACCGCGCGAAGCTTGGCTGGGTCAAGAAGCACACCGTCCTTCGATACAACGTGTCCCAATATTGTTAACTTGCTGGCAGCAAAACGACACTTTTTGATGTTGAGTTGGGGGCCGGCAGAGATGAGGCAGGTCAGTACCTCACGCAAGCGAACGAGGTGCGTCGGGAAATTTGGTGAAAAAACGACGATGTAATCAAGGTAGCACAGACATGTTTTCCACTTGTCTCGCAGGATGGTGTCCATCACACGCTCGAAAGTAGCGGGTGCGTTGCAGAGCCCGAGTTGCATTACGGTAAATTCGTACAGGCCGTCGGGTGTGACGAAAGCTGTCTTCTCACAGTCATCTTCGGCCATCGGCGCTTGCCAATAGCCGGAGCGAAGATCCAAAGATGAGAAGTACTCCGCGCCTTGTAAAGAGTCGAGGACGTCATCAATCCGAGGTAGCGCATAGACATCTTATTGAGTCGACAGTAATCTACGCAGAAGCGTATTGACCTGTCCTTCTTGCGTAATAATACTACAGGAGACGCCCAAGGGCTGTGGGAAGGGCGAATGACGCCACGGTGTAGCATATCGTCTACTTGATCGTTAATTATCTGTCGCTCGGTTGCTGACACGCGGGATGGTCGCTGGCGTAATGGGGGATGGGAACCAGTGTGGACGCTGTGAATGACGGTCGCCGTACGTCCCAGCGATGTTTGGTCGCAATCAAATGACAAGCGAAAATTCTGGAGAAGCGGGGGGACTTGCTGGCTATACGGAGGCGGCAGATCGGCGTTTAAGACAGATTCAAGAACGACTGACGATGATGACGACGACAATGATTTGATGATGATGATGATGAGGAGGAGGAGGATGCTGATGGTGATGATATGTAGAGCACGGGAGAAGTGAGGCCGTCGTATGTTTTATTCCACTTATGTTGATGACGTACAGATGGCATTTAAATTCTGTAACCTAGTAACCTGAGAACGACAGGTTAAACTGGACCTGAACAAGGTTTCCAGATGGGCACAGGAGAATGGATTTAAGCTAAATCCCATGAAGAGGTGGTGCGTGCTTTTTTCTAGAAATAAATGCCTGGACCCAGACTCCCATATTAAGCTGCATGGTCAACACTTGCCTGTAAACAAAGAGCACAACTTTTTAGACATCGTTTTAGAAACGAAATGAACCTTTATTCCACACCTGAAGTACCTTAAAAACAAATGCCTCGAAATCATCAACATTCTTAAAATTATGTCACACACGACGTGGGGTAGTGACAGGAAGTGTATAATGAACCTTTACAAACGCCTCATTCGAACACGCTTAGATTGCGGGGCCATAGTGCATCAATAGGCTACTCCTAGTGCCTTGAAGATGCTGAATCCTATTCACGACCTAGGTATCCGCGTGGTGACCGGTGCCTTCCGGACAACTCCTGTAGACAGCCTCTATGTCGAAGCTAGCAAGTGGTCGCTTCATCTTCAGAGGTCGTGGTCCAGTTTTATTGTATTTCCGAAAGTGAACGCAAATCGTGACCATCCCTTTTATGTAAACATGCACGGCGTGACATCTGCAACGCTGTTTAATAATCAACCAGCAGCCAGAGAACCATTATCTTTGCTCGTAAGAAAACTTTGTGTGAGGAAATGAGAGTTCCAACTCTTGAACATAGCCCGATGTTCAAGAGTTGGTGGTCCAGCGAAGCCATTGGTTCCAGCGAAGTCATTGCCGCCGTGGCAGTGGCAGCCCATATAATGCAATACATCGTTCGTCGTAGTGACAGAACAGGGCCCAAAGGCACGCTTCGAATGCATTTACTAAAATTTCAATCGAAATACTCGTGCGTAGAGTTTTAGACCGACGCTTCCAAGTCACATGCCGGCGTGTTTTACGCAGCAATCAGTTCATCCTTCTCTGAATCCGATGCCTTGCACCCGGAAACAAGTCTCTTTATGGCTGAGGCCTATGCATTATTGTCGGCTGCAAAACATATAAGGAAATGAAACATAAAAAAGACAGTTATATTTACAGATTCGCTAAGCGTCGTAAAAGCCTTAATGTCACTGCTTAAGAACCGTTTACTTACAGGAACCCTTTACTTAGTGAGCGTTATTTCTTTGCACAACTGATGTGTCTCACAGCATGGCCACGTGGTCATGTGACCGCGTCGTTATATGCTGGGTACCTGGGCAGATAGGCATCGAGGGTAATATGGTAGCTGAACAAATTGCCACGTCGATTGCATCGCAAGCTATCGATGCCAGCGCTGCTAACCCTGCCTTGGATCTCAAGCCTTTCCTGTGAAAGAAACTGAGAAGTCGCTGGTGGCGCAGCTATTAGCAATTAAGCCGCAGCTAGGTCCCTGGCTCTCCACAACGAAAACACGACGAAATGATGTCCTATTCTGTCGACTCAGCATAGGGCAGACATATGGCACCCACAGTTTTTTTGCTGACTGGCAGTGAAACTCCAACATGTAGTAGATGTAGCGAGAGGCTGACTGTCTTCCACGTCCTTTTGGAGTGTCGGGAATCTGAAGCTGAGAGAAAGAAACGCTTTCCTCTAGCATACCAGCAGCTCATCCTTCATACGGTAATGTTTCTTGGTGCGGAACCGTTTTTACATCAAAGCAGAGCATGCCGCCGTGGTTGTAGTTTGTATAGCACATGCCTCCATCCACTTGCGTTTTAAGGGCCATGTTAAGGCAGTGGTGCTTTTTGCAAGTGTTTGCCGGTGACATACTTTAGTATATTATATCATTCTTGCGCAATATATCTTTAGTGTTCATAGCACACCTCATTAGTCATTGCCACATATAATTAGAACTTGAGATTATTAGCCCGACAATTTCCCAACCAGACAGGCAATTCTGTCGAAATGTTTAATCTAATCAATTTCCCAACCAGACAGGCAATTCTGTCGAAATGTTTATCTAATCAATTTCCCAACCAGACAGGCAATTCTGTCGAAATGTTTATCTCAAGTTCTAATCAATTTCCCAACCAGACAGGCAATTCTGTCGAAATGTTTAGCTTCACATATAATTGCATATGGATTTTATGCACTTTACAGCGACAGTTTTTAGGCCCCTTTACAGCCACTTCACATCTAATCATAAATCATAGCTCCACTGCGAACTCATTAACAGTGGCCTGGCTCTTTTTGGCCATACTTGGCCCTTCCGCCATAAAACACCACATTCATCATCATCATTGCGTCCCACCTTTCAAAAGTAAATGACTGGTGTTACAAAAATGAAATTAGTTTTGAACTGCTTATAAGCACCTCATTTACTCATACCACACAGAATTTTCGAAGCTTTGCTTCACGAGGAAAATAATTTTGCATTGATACCCTTGAGGATAAATGGGGCGCATGGGTCCCAATTCTTGAATGATCATTTAGTGTCAGTGGTACAAATATGTCCCATGTTTTAAAAAATGAGCGGCTTGGTGTAGGGAAGTTCAGTTTCTTGTACACTTTTTCTCAGCGCTTCACTTACTCCTACCAAGCACAAAGCTTCAGGAGGTTTATAAAAAAAAAGTATACGCCGCTATATAAGGGGTTCAAACGAACGGCCCTCTTTTGTCATGCAGCGACGTGACAATATAACTGCTGGTTTGGTGTAGTTCTCGTGTAGAGCTGGTTGGTCTTCTGGTAAGACTGTTTTTATCTTTTACTAGCAGATTAGAAAGTGGCTTCCGGTCCAAGACTCTGTGCGGCTTGTGGCTTTGTTAAAGGTTATACGAACGAATAGCTCTGAGAGTCCTGGGAGTGGGTCCATCGAAAGAGAAATAAGTGCACGTGACCATGCGCACCACTTTCGCTCGCTTAACGCACAAAGCTGCGGCTGATTTGCTTCAAGAGATTCCCTTTTGGTCAATATAAACGCAAGGTGACGCCGATGTCCTTGTGGAAAGATGGTTTACTGAAATGACTCGAATGGAAGAAGACTGCGCTCCTCAGTAGGCATTGTGCGGAACTTCTTTCTTTCTTGCTTTGAATGCCTTTATTCGATGCGCAAACGGCTGGACTAATGCGGTTTTATTTGTGACCCGCTCGCCGGCGCATTATGACAACAGAACGGCGCTATTATCCCAAGCTTAGGCTGCATACGTGCCTACAGGTTAAATGAACAATGTGCACAAACGCCAAACTGAATCTGAATGAACCGTCCATTCCACGCATAGAGCGATGAAACGTAAAACGGCAGGTGTCACTTGAAGAGGTTGGAAGGGGGCAATAAGAATTTATTAGGAAGCAAACCGGTGTAGATGATTTTCTCATTGAGATTAATAGGAACGAATAGTTGGACGGGTCATTGTACGCGTGGAGTAACTAACTGGTGTAACAAAATGGGGCTTATCGAAGAGAAACAACCTCACCGGACAAATATTATGACCAGTTCCTTCGTCCTGCAGTTGACGTGACATAGGCTGATGATGAATCTGTTCTTTACGCTGTATCAGTGCGTGTGTATGTCTCCACCCTGTTAAAAATAAATAATAGGCGTACGCACACAAACGAAGGAGAACGAAAACGAACGTTCTTGCAATTGTTTTAGACTCGAGAAGTCGTCCCGGCTCTATATGCAAGACAGCCGCTTGCTTCGTTTTTTTTTTCTAAGCTTATGAAGCTGCCTTCAGCCATAATACGGTGTATAGTCGTAGCTAACGAAAATTTGACCCTCTCGGACACTCCATGCCGCCATAGATATATCGCCGGCTTCATAATTAGCCTGTCAGCTGCTATGTACTCGTAATACCATCGGTATTGGCTTCCGCGAGTTACCTGAAAGTCACGAATGAGTGGCGGAAGGAATTCGGGAATTTCGGCGGATGTGCCTTTTCTCGCATGCACTCTATCATGACGCTACGTTTCCGTGCCTGGCTCGAAGGGAGAATGTCGAACTCGTTCGTTCTGAGTAACCGGGACGACAGTGCTCTTCATAAATAACAGTCTGTAAATATGCCACGTGCATTAAACTTACTATCACTATCGAAGCTTCGGAATTTGCAATGTGGCCTTGCTTACGATCCTAAAGTATCATTTTTTTATCCTAAACGTCTTTATTAAGTTTTTATTGGAAACTTCTGCTTGGCGCTGCTTCTGCGCCGGAAGATGTGGAATGTCTATGTTGGCGAATGATGCAGGTGCGGAGGCGTTGCACGGCTGCGTATAGACGGCGGTGGTGTTGCCTGCTCTTTCCAGGAGCACACACGACTACCCGGTTGGCGGTCATGTGACCGCGTGTTTCTTTTTTATAGCGTTACGAATTCAAAAGAGAGATCGGTTCCTTTAGGTGGCACCTGAAAATTCTCGCCAGAAGGCACACAATGGAATGAAAGCACAAAAAACACTAAAAGCGGCACAGGTTCTAGTGGGTATCGAACCTTCGGCTGACGGAAGCGGGAACGACGCAAGTGTGTGGACGAGTCTTCTCCGCCTGCGCTGTTGCGACGGTGCTCCTTCGCTCCTCGTCAAGTGGGGGACATTGCGACGAGATTAGTTCTCCTCACTTCTGCGGCTAATATTTCGCATATAGCGAAAAGTTTTACCGTCACCATGCCATCTACATTCTGGATTGCAATGCGGCACGCAGCAGCGGGCATGTCGCAGCACTCTGTCACGCACTCGAGGGTCCGCAGGTCCGCACTGAACTGGCGAATAAAAAGAAACGTGCAGGACGCACGGTCAAAAATAGGGGAGCAGCTGGCGATCGTGCGATAGGGTATGGCGAGCAGAATGGGGTCGGAGCCACGGATCGCATCGAAAACAGCTGGTCTGGAAGAAAGGCTTCGAACGGCCGCAACGGGCTTTCAAGAAAAGGAGCGAAACTCGCGGTGAAGGCCACGACAAAGGGAATGCGGCACTACTCCGGCCAGTGGCGGGGCGCATCCCTCCAGGCGTGCGCGCCTGCGCACTGGGCACCTCTGGTGCAGGCGGTCCTTTAGTCCCGTGTCGCACTCCCCACCCCCCCTTCTCTCTAGCCGTGTTTTCGTAAGGCAGAGCACGTCCTCAGCACTGGGCCCCGTAGTAACGCGAGGTGCCGACGGGGCGTGTGTTCCTGAGTCGTCTGTTCACTCGTTCGTTCCCGTTGGCGCACGTGGAATGCGAAGTCATTGTTGTGCAGGTGTAGACGGCTCTGACGGGCACGAGGACTTGGCCGCCGTCGACCGATGCCGGAGGGCAGCAGCGCTTGCGAAAGCCCAATTGCTTCAAATACCTAACACGGAGTTTTTGCCCTCGCTTGTTTGCTAAAGACGGTTAAATAAGGTAAAGTAGACCGGACTGCACTTTTAAAGTTTGGTGTTTCTCGTTGTCAGCACGTGCGCTGTGGTAGTGGTAGGACCCCTGTCAAGAGATTACAAGCGCGTGTAAGCCTGAGTAAGCCGTCTATGTGGGATACCCGGGATTCCTTGTTAGAGGGATCGGAAATAATTTTTTTACAGCAGGGTGGTCAATTAAAGAGCGGAGAGCACACGTGCATTGTCATCGCGCAACCATCGGAGCGCGGCCAAGGACTCACCCGGGATTCGAAGCGGACAGCGCGTGCAGGCCATAAGCACATCGCACCTACTATAGCTGCAGCGGCAGGTTTGTTGGCGATCGAAGTAGAGTACCTAAATCGAAGCCTTACTCGCCTCCGCATTGAACAAATGCCGGCTGGCCGTGCGGGTGACATTAATTTTTCTCAAGTCAGACGTCAATCCGGCAGAGTTGCGGTAAAAGAGGCATTTATCGAGTGCTGTGGGATACTACTTCCGTCTTATGAATGCACTCTAAAAGTGTTTACGCCATTTGGGGCGTATGTTGTCCACAAACAATAACCGTTATCTGTAACGCTTGCGTCCCCGCTCGTGAAAACTCTTCACTGCCTACTTTCTCGTCGAGAGTGCAATGTTACGTTGATAACGTGCATGCCGTTCGGGATCTGAAAGTAGCGGGCGCGTAGCTTTAAAAAACGGAATGGCACGCAAGGCAGATTATGATTATTATTTGGGGTCGAAGAAAGGCCTAAAGGGGGGAAACTTTCTTTAATGTGGCACAATTTGATCCCTAATTTAATTTCGTTATCACGATTGTTCGTCCCGTCAGTTTCGGTATGTGTACTCCATTGTGATTTTGTTCTAGCTATGGACCGGCGAGTTGTTCTCTTCAGCAAGGCAACTAAGCTACTTCGGCCCAGATGTTTATTCACTAGTATATTGAGTCTTATGGGGGAGCTTAAGCGGCCGGAGCGGCTTATGGGGGAGCTCTGGCCGGTGCACTTCATGAACGGCAGTGTAGCGCAGGAATATGTTTCTGCAATGAGTGGGGCAGGGTTCGAGTATCTTTGGCTCAGAAAATGGTCTCGTGTTCAGCCGGTTTAAAGTGATCCGGAGAGAAAGGCAGAGTTCTAGCAAACCCTGTGCACGCCTCCACTGCGTGTATAGGCACACTGGAGTTTGCGACAATGTTTAGGTCAAGCAGCAGCGTCAAGTGCGCCAACTGCGCGGCCAGCGCCTGCGCTTGCCATGCCGGGCAAACAGGCCACCAGGCAGCTTTGGACGAGAATTAGCGCCGCAGCGCCAGCCGCGCCCCTCTCCCGGCTTACGCGCTCATGCAAACCTGAACGCCGATGAATGGTGCTTCCTTTGTTCTAGCGCTGTGTGTGCTTATTGTTATTTTGCACCCTCTTCCTGCTGCGTAGGCGTACGTTCCGCGCGTCTTGCTTTATTCCGCGCCGCCGGTATTGACGTCATCGGGGCACTCGGCCACAACATCCCTGTGGGAAGTTTCCTCTTTCTGAGCCCGAGTCGTTAGCGAACGTGTTTGTCGCGCTCGAATGCGGCGGACATTGTTGAGCGGCGAACGCTATAGACTTCGCCGCTGGAGGAACCACTGCTCACGATCACCTAAGGATACAAAACTGAGATATTTAGAAAATCTTCATTTGTGGGTTTTAACTCGTTGTAAAAGAAACTCTTGTCGCCCGTGCAACCCACCAGAGGTTTCCGGAAATATAGACTGATGCTTTCCTTGCTTAGCGCCTCCATACAGACAAGCTCCAGTACTCGACGTCACGAAGGATGCGACGACGCTGTGTGCTGTTATGTCGTCCCATAGGTGCTGACAAAAACGAAACAGAAAGGAAAAAAAAATGAAGCCAGATAGACGGGCATTAGCGGCGTGAATTTTTGTTTCAGGCAAAATTTATAGACGTTGTCAGAACTATAAATTTTACTTTGAATATATGGTTGCTCTAAACGGCGAACAGGAAGGAAGCGTCAGCGGTGTGGTCTTTTTATTTCAGCGTAGAATATGCATGTTTGTTTACAAACCTGGATCTTGCCCGTAGGTCGAGTGTTTAGCGCAACGATTGAATACGCAGACAGGGACACAAAAGGATAGAACGAAAGTAGTAGTAGTTTGCTTTCGAAAACTGCCACGAAAGCAATCAATAAAAGCAGCGCAGACACTCGCAGCATCGCGCCACTGAAAACACGCTGCATATATCCTATTTCATTGTGTTACTTATAATACTTGATTATAGTGCTATATAGTACGCCTCCTAAATGTCTCTGTCAATCCCTTTTGAATACGGTTCAAAAAGGATCATTTCGCTTGGGCGCACAGTGATGGAAGTATCATTACCAATTTGAAGCTAACACGGTAATAGTTGATTAACGCGTTTTGTCATTCCTGTGCGTTGTCGTGCTAAGTGGTGTGTTCTCCGCATGTGTTTATATACGCCTGGTATAAGTGCACGTTTAAGTCTAGAATAAACTTCACTTGGTAATAACGCCTCCCTTATTTTTTTTTCTATCGTACTTCTTGTGTTTTATGGCGCAGAAACGTGTACGTCAATGCAAAGCACCCCTGGAAGGATCTCAGTTCAAGACAGGTTTATGAGAAAGCTGGAGCGGTCGCCTGGCTATTCGAAACGCGTATAAAGTGCCGCCTGAATTTCTAGAAGGAACGCTTTATCATCTATCTTTAGTAGGTCGTTTGCAAACGATCCAGCTCGCATTGTTTTCGTCGAGTTGCCGACGCCCCTTTGGTAAGAACCCCGAGCGTGCGATAAGCCAAGGAGGAAGGAAAAAGTTAGGAGGGAGCATCGCGCAATGCGACTGAAGCCGCGTGTGGTGGCCTAAGACGTGGTCGCACGTTGAAGTGCGCGGTTGGTGTTCGTGTTCCCGCTCTGCGGACTGAGCCGCTGCAGGGCAGCCGAACAAGCGCGCACCGAATAAAAGCTGCTCGCATATCTACTAGGAATCAAACCTCTCAGCAAATCTCGATTCCTGCCCCGTGATCTCGACGCAAAAGGTCACGTGCTGGGCCACCATTGCAAAGAGCTGCCTTCACGGAGCACTCGCTTGCCAAGGCTGGCTGCGTGACGTACTGCTCTCTCCTAACTTCTTCCTCCCTCCATGCGATAAGCCGCGGCAATGAAACGTAACTGAGAGCTTGACATGGCTTGATGCTGTTTTAACTCCGGCCTCTTTGATAGTGCCTTGTTTACCGCAGATGAACGCTCAACAGGTTTATATAGACGATTGCCATTAACTCGGCACAACCTGACGATAAGGAGAGTACATTCTCTAAAGCCCTTCGGGGGACACCTGAATGGGCCAGCAGAAAGATGAGCGCACGTGAAGAGCTAGCAGTGAACAGCCACCGTCGAGTAGGTCAACCGGCTGTGCCCGGTAGTCGTTATCACTTCAAGTTTACGAAAGCTCAGTGGTTTGCACGCTCGACTCTACAATGCAGATTGTTTCTCTCTCTCTCCCCATTGGGATATGTAGCGGAACGGTACAGTAATCTTTTCCCGTTGTCCTTTCGCTGCGTAGTAGGCCGTGCCATTCCGAACTTTGCCCCAGAATCACACGGGAAAGTGTTTCTTTTATATGTGTGACATGCATACGTTTGTGCGTTTTGCACATCGGCGACAAGTAAACTCGGCCCTTTCGGTCTATTTGATTGCTTAGATCTGCAGTAACAAACCCCTCAGTGCGTTTTTATTTTGCCTGTTCGTCGACCGGCAACGGTTTCAGGCGGCATTTCGCAGCACTACATCGTGCCTGGAGTTTCGAGCTATTAATCACGACAAGCCTGTTTGCAGTGCGCAATCAATACACGAGTGTCTTTTCGGGCTGTTTTGAAGCTCCGCGCGCGCCTATGATAAAGCGTCAGTGCTTCCAATCGTTAATGGAACTTTCTGGATAAGTGGCCCTTTTTCGTTGGGGATGATCTATAGTTAATGGCTCATTAGGGGAACACGAATGGCTCCATCTGTTGAAAATGCGCTCGATTCCCGATCTCTGTCGATGTTATATTTGGATTTTACTTTGCGAATGAACAAGACGCACTGCTATTGTGGATTCAAAAGTCTCTAGAAGTTAGTGAATGCTTACCCGTTTTTGTTTTTCAATTGTCATATGTACTGCTGCGCGGTAGGGGACATAGGTAAGGACAGAATCATTTCTTAAATTTTATATAACGTCAACTTGATGGATGTCCGGTTTCGTATAATTTAATTAATAGTTATGTCTACTTCGCTTCCTCCTGTAGTTGTCATCCGCATTTTCCTTTTTATTACTGTTTTAAAGAACAAAGAAAATAACAAGACACTTCACGTGTTCCCTTTTATTTCTTTTAAATTTCTCAGATCTTTTTTTTTTCACCTATTCCCCTCTCATATCAGATTCGGAGATCAGAAATGGAGAGCATATTCAACTGATGGAGCGTTCCTCATATAGTTAATTTGCTTCTTTGCATTCGTTCATTCATTCATTCGAAGGCTTGTGCTGCATATAGCCTTTGTTTTTCTTTGACATTTAAAAT
The DNA here is from genome assembly GCF_038994185.2 of Dermacentor albipictus. Classification (NCBI taxonomy): domain Eukaryota; kingdom Metazoa; phylum Arthropoda; class Arachnida; order Ixodida; family Ixodidae; genus Dermacentor; species Dermacentor albipictus. The sequence goes on along the minus strand of NC_091829.1, from coordinate 9,103,232 downwards.
CCGATCTGTGCCGGCGGGCGGTTAAGGAGTTGCCTTCACGAATGCTTACGCAACACTGGAACTGGGTCTGGATCTCCTTACAGGGAACATCGACCGCTTGCTACGCCACTCTCTTCGATATCACTCACACGAAGACGCATTCCGGTGAATGGACTTGGAGCCGGATTGTATGCGAGAACGAGTTTCAATGCGTGGCCCCGTCAGTGTGCTTTACACATTCACCACCGTCTTTCCTTATAATTACTCTCTCTCTCTCTCTCTCTCTCTCTCTGTCCCTCCCTATTCACATTTCCCTTCCGTCAGCATAGTTATCCAACCAGACGTTTTTATTTATTTATTTATTTATTTATTTATTTATTTATTTATTTATTTATTTATTTATTTATTTATTTATTCCGAGTACCGGTAAAGGCCTTTATGAAATGGTGAGCAAAATGAGAACAAGGTGAAAGCGCGAGCCAACGCTTCGACAAGTTGAAGAAGACAAGTTCACTTGTCGAAACGTTGGCTCTTGCTTTCACCTTGTTCTCATTTTGCTCATCGTCTTGAATTTCCACCACCCGACTTCCCCAGTTTTTCCTATATTTATGAAATGGTAGTCTATAGCAAGAGAAGGGGGAACGGGGACGGATACACTGAAGAAATAGTTCGTTAGTGCAAGAAAAAAAGAACAGTAATAAAAGAAAGCAAGATGATTACAGTATGTAAGTCCCAGAACAAAGCAAAAAGCTACAGAATAATATATCAAGATACAATTATGCAATTGATATTATTGGTGAGATCAATGTACCAGTATGAATAAATGCACACTCGAACACTAGCAAAATATACCTAGATCACGTAAGCTAAAGTTGAGTACTGTGTATGGTCAGCTGCGCAATAGTTCTTAAAATATATTGAATGTAATGGCAGTAGATTTAGTTGGTTCTGGTTAAGCTGACAGCCCTCTCCATTTCTTTTTTTCTTTCTCTCTCCAAACCTCGTCAGTAGAGTGTATCAGTGAGTCCGTTCAGTAGAGCATATGCAGACATAATTTTGAAAGGAAGATAAAACGAACAAAATAACATATCGCAACGTAAACAATAGTTCTGAGAATGACAACTGTTGCCTACCTGGCTTTATTACTCTTCCAGTCGATGGCCCAGCCGGTCCAATCAGGGCGAGCGAGAAATAAGCGAACTTCTGCCGCCATCGACCTCTGGTCTTAACGAGATGGACGACCACTGACCGACTTGGTACCTCCGGCGAGAACTGTAAAAACCCCTACGCGGAGAGAAAAAAAGAGACAATGAGAAAAAAAAGAAATAACAATAAACGGGTTGGTTCATGTAATGTCTATCTGGTCCTGCGGGAAATCGACGGCGCATATGCTCGCGTATCGATTCTGAAATATTTGAGGCTATAAATAAATAGCAGCCACCAGATCGGGGAGCAGCCGCCGGTCTGTCGTCTGGCTTTCAAGCAGGCCTGGATCGTCGTAGAGAGAGACAGAGAGAGAGAGAGAGAGAGAGAGAGAAAGGCAAAGGAAAGACAGGGAGGTTAACCAGAGATTATCTCCGGTTGGCTACCCTGTTCTGGGGGAAGGGAAAGGGGATGCAATAGGTGAGAAAGAAAGAAGGATAAAAAAAGGAAAAAAAAAACCTAAGCACACACACGCACGTACACACGAACTATTTCTGTGGGCACTGTCACGCAACCCGCAAAGGCATTCCTAGTCTTACGCAGTGTCACCGTACATCGTCGTAGAAGACGAGAAACACGCCTCTCCTCGCGCGTGACCGAAGTAATCAAATAATGTAAGCCCGTGATAGCCATGTATAGTCCCCCCCCCCCCTTTTTTTTTGTAATCAATGTGTGGTGCTCAATCTCTTGCTATGTGCACATATGCTCGAGTGCGCCCGAGTCGATATGAAACGCGTACTGCCTGACACTCATGCTTTGGGAAAGCCAGCGCTGTCACTCAAGCAAGAAAGACGATCCTGTGACGGGACTTCGCGTGAGCGCAGTTGCTTTTGTTGCGAATTGATCAGTAAGTCTGAAGCGTTCCGGCTGAGTAAACTATTGTTAATTCATTAGTAGGCGAATGAATGAGGAAATGGTATTTGCCTAGAATCTTGAGATCTACGAAAGGCAGTGTTTTTGTTTTTGTCATACAAATACTATGAACATTTGTAGTTTAAGGTAGAAAATACGGGTTCCCCATGGCCCCGAACTTTGCCGAGAACCTGGCGAGGACCACGGTGGCGCTGCGCCCTTCGTTTGAAACTGTGGTCCGCGGGATTCCGGGAAGGGTGTACCTAAGCGAATCGTTCTACATGTACGACGGCTACGACTACTCACTACTTCTGAACGCGATCGTTTTCCCGATATGCCTGGAAGATGCATCGGAGCCCATCCGCTATGGAATGCTGGGCGCGGAGCTCGCCAAGAGGCGCCGCGCAGGCGTACTTCGACGTCATCCCGAGAAAGCACATCCGGGACTTACTGTAGTGCATGCAGCGGGCGACCAAAGTACACTCGCACCGCAAAGTGCCCACGCGGGCGTTGGTGGACTTGGCGTCCATCGACGCTGCCTTCAAAGCCTTTGTCGACTCCGGCTTGGATGCCTCCGCCGAGTTGGCCGTGGCACCGAAGATGACCGGCCGGCAACTTTTCTACGTGTCCTTCTGTTATTCTATGTGCAGCACCTTCAGACCGATCGACTTTGGCCGCTGTAACGACGTGCTCAGGAACACGTCTAACTTCGCGGACGCCTTCCCCTGCCCGGAGGGAAGCTACATGCGCCCGTTGAACCAATGCACGATGGCCTTCTGATTGCTTTGACGTGTAGCAATTTAGAGATTTGTGCGCTCGGTCTCTTTCTTTTTTTTTCATCACAACCTTAGTGTAATGTTTTGTTGTGTGTGACAAGATGATAAACTTTCCAAAGGATCCAAGAGACACTTCTAACCTCAAGTCAGTGCTCGCGCAGTCTATGGAGTTTAATGCGTAGCCCAACAACGCCGCGTATTGTCGCGTTTCGTTTCTTTCTTGTGTTTTTCTTATTCAGGAAATGTGTAGCATTGTCTTAACGTGTGAAACATTTACCTGTAGTTTTCGCTTGGTTTTGCGTTTTTGCATTCGTCAACGCCGTTATCGTTGATGCGAGTGTTTCTTTAAATCACGCTCACATTGATCTGTAACATTGATCAGGTTCTTTCAGGAGCGTGGTTAATGACTTAAGTTTTTTTATTGCGTCGTTTTCGCTTAACGTATACGTATGCAAATATTATGGCACTTCAAGGTGTTATAACGACACGGTTTTCTTTCTCTTCGGGTAGGTTCAGGAGATGTGGAGGGGTCTGTGGGAGAAGGAGGCTCGGTTCATGAGTTAATTGCGACTAGTTTGCTGGTTTCATGCTGAAGGGAAGTCGCCATGCTATGTCTGATGTACCGAGCATTGTGTGAATGCTTCTCTTTGTCGTACCCTTGTATGTATCTGATTTGTATACAAACACTTGGAAAATAACGCCCGTTCCGAATACAAGACGTTATGCGAGAAATTGTACACGCTGTTTCATGGTGTCATGCCTCAAAAGTCATGAGCCTTGTGAAGCGCTTATGTTTGCGCTCATGTTCCGACTGCACCTTATTTTACCATCGATATCGAAATGCAATGATGCCTCGATGCTGTGCGAAGCGAATAATTTGCGAAGTCACTGTACCTCTAGCAAAACGAAAAAGAATAACAAGGCCACAGGCCTGCGTGTCACACGCAGCGCAGTCGCAGCGTACGCTGGAGGAGCGACTCTATAGGAGCTCCATTTTCAGCACTACGTACCACAGGGTCTACGCGGCGAAGTCTCTTCACGTCGTTCTCGCGAGAATGATCTGCACTGAAGATGACAGTTCGCCGTGTCGACGGCGAACTGCGGCTTCAGCTGCGGTTTGTCCTCTTCTCTGCACCGCGGTCTTCTGAGCCCGATGTTGCAGCCGCGCGCGTGGCTCTGTGATTCACTACTTCAGCAGTGGTTCTTACCTTGCGAGGAGCTGCCATAATGTGCTCCGAAGAGTAAACACAGGCATCCAGACTGCGTGGCGCACATGTCATATTCTTTGACCTGTGGTACGGCACGTTGCTGCTGTTATTGATAATCATCATCATGATAGTTTATTCGCATCCCCTTCAAAACGGGGTGGTGACAAATAGTCACCTAGCCTGCTTGAGTTAACCAGGTCCAGCTACATGCAGCATGCAAGTGCTATATGCAACTGCTCCTTGTCGGAACACCTGGTGGAATATAACGGAACTGCAATGCTTTTGTACGTATCGATGCTATGCGGCGCGCATGTCGCATCGCATGTCAAATGTCACAATACGATGCTAATGGTGATGATGATTTAATTGCATTCCCTTTGAAACGGGACGGTCATAGTCACCTAGCCTGCTTGAATTAATGTTGTATGCCATACATGTTTTCCATTACAAAACATTTACACATGTCCATAATCTTTTTCCTTCTCAAGACTCGTCTATCTACCTTGTACCTATCTAACTGCTACATGGCGTGCCACTTGGTGCAATAATATACAATTGCAATGCAAAGGACGCCCGTATAGACGCCGCGTGGCGCGCACCTCTCATCGCATAGCAACTGGCCCGAAACGGCCTGGCACATGACAAGAACTTGATTGATGTCCTGAAGAGCTCACGTCCGAGGGGGGGGGGGGGAGGGGGGGTACCTGGGATGAGCCTGACATCCCTTTCCTCTTCCACTTCTCCTATCGTTAATAAAGTCGTTTCCTCCCCCCTCCTGGCACGATGCGATGCTAATGATTATGATGATTTATTGCTATCCCCTTTGAAATACGGCAGTGACATAGTCGCCTAGCCAGCTGATTTAATCAGGCATGCAATATACATATAAGATTAATATGCAGAAGACAAAGATAATCATGAATAGCCGGGCAAAGAACAAGAATTCAGGATCGCCAGTCGGCCTAGAATCTGTGAAGGAGTCCGTTTGCCAAGGTGAATTAATCACAGGGTACCCTGATCATGAGAAGGAAATTCATAGAAGGATAAAAATGGGTTGCAGCACATACGGCAGACATTGTGAGGTCCTGACTGGAAGCTTACTATTATCATTGGAAAGAAAAAGTTGTACAATTAGTGCATTTTGCTGGTACTGACATATGGGGCAGAAACTTGCAGATTGAGAAACAAGCTTGAGAACAAGTAAAAGACCACGCAAGGAGTGATGGAACGAAGAATGCTAGTCATAACGTTAAGAGACAGAAATATAGCGGCTTGGATCAGAGAGCAAACGGGTATAGCCGATATTGTAATTGACATTAAGAGAAACAAAAAATGGAGCTGGGCAGGTCATGTCATGCGCAGGTTAGGTAAACGGTGGGCGATTAGGGTTACAGAATGGGTGCCAAGAGAAGGGAAGCGCCGTCGAGGACGGCACAACACTAGGCGGGGCATCGAAATGAGGAAATTCGCGGGCGCTAGTTGGAACCGGTTGAGGCAGGACAGGGCTAATTGGAAATCGCAGAGAGAGGCCTTCGTCCTGCAGTGGACATAAAATAGTCTGATGATGATGACGACGATGACAACGACGACGATGATGATGATATATTTTGAAGCATTCTTGTATACATCTTAATGTACTTTTCTTCCTCAAAGCTTCTTTAACTGCCTTGTACAGCTACTTGTGCATCTGCTACATGGTTAAAGAGCCCTAGGTGTTCTAAATCTCTGGAGTCCCTCACTACGGCGTGCCTCATAATCAGATCGTTGTTTTGGCGCGTAAAACTCTATAATTAAATTTTTTTTGTGCACCTGCTAAATGGCGACCTATACGTAGTGTAATAATACGCAACCGCAATTTAAAATGCGCACGTATCGACGCTGCGCGGTGCGCATGCCACATCGCGTGCCTCCTCGCTCGCTAGGACGCGTTTGTAGGGCATTTTCCCATTGCATGCGAGCAAGCGATGGCGGTGCTTAGTGGTAGACTGGCTGGCTCCCACGCATTGGGCTGTGGTTCGATCCTGGTGGAAATTGTTTTTTTTTCTCATTGCCGGGGATAGCTGCAACGGACACCGGCGACGGAGGCGGTGGCGGCGGCTGATACCATCGGCAACCGAAACTGCTATTGGAATGAGCCCATAACAGCTTGCGCTGTAATACTCCATGATGTGCCTAGCACGCAGATGCAATAATGGAGCACTCTCTCTTAAAGCATCGGTGTTAGGATACAGCCACATGAGCGTTTACCGAGCTGTGTACACGAGTTTGTACCTTTGCGATACGAAAAAATTACCCTATAATTATCGCCCGTTTTAGCTTTATAATTTATTTCTCCTTCATTAAATCACGCAATTCAAATAGCAATTACACTAAATCATATTAATAGAATTAATATTCAAAGCGCAAGTTACCCTTCCGGTAGCTACAACCATTTTTATTGCAGTTGTCCGCGGCGATACCTTTTCGTCCTTGTCAGTCTTTGGCGCACCACATTCTCTTAAGCATTTCCTTTACCAAAATTATTTGTTTTTTTTCTTGCGGTTTATTTAGGGTGGTCAACTGAATCAGACGCTTTCATTTTATGACTGGTTTCATTCATATGAATTGTTTTTATCCACCGTTCGAGCGCTGTAGCTATGCCAAAAGAGCAATAAATTGGGCGAGGTGCACTTGGATTTCTGTTAAACACGCGTTGATTTAACGGCACTACGCGAAGGAGACGATACGCAAATACTAGTTGACAGGACAAAGCCTGCTTTGTCTTGTCAACTCATGTTTACGTTTTCTTTCTTCGTTTAGTGCCTTTAAAGCAGCGTGTCTTTAAGAAAAACAAAGGCTTTGGCATGGCGCTCCTTAGCACGAGGTCGCGGGTTCGATTTCGGGCACTGATGCAAAATTTCGATGGGTGCGGAATGCGACAAACGTTCGTGTACCGTGCATTGGGTGCATGTTAAAGAACCCCAGGTGGTCAAAACTAATGCGGGAAGGCTCCCCACCCCACTAAGGCATAATAATCAGATTATGGTTATGGCGCGTAACGCCTCAAACATATTTGGTTTCAGCAGTGGGAGGTACTGCTAACAAGCGACATCCTGGAGGTCCAACAGGGCTTCATTCAACAGGTGCACCGTGAGGCCAAGGGCAGTAGTATCTTGGAATGAGAAAGCCACCCGCCAAGCTCAAGAGCAGCCCTCCCTTTGTGACCATATAAAATATATCACTCACTCACTCACTCACTCACTCACTCACTCACTCACTCACTCACTCACTCACTCACTCACTCACTCACTCACTCACTCACTCACTCACTCACTCACTCACTCACTCACTCACTCACTCACTCACTCACTCACTCACTCACTCACTCACTCACTCACTCACTCACTCACTCACTCACTCACTCACTCACTCACTCACTCACTCACTCACTCACTCACTCACTCACTCACTCACTCACTCACTCACTCACTCACTCACTCACTCACTCACTCACTCACTCACTCACTCACTCACTCACTCACTCACTCACTCACTCACTCACTCACTCACTCACTCACTCACTCACTCACTCACTCACTCACTTTTTCTTTCTTAGAATATCACCCTGTTAGTGGTCTAGCCCTCCACATTGGCTTAGTGCCATTGTTAAAGGAACCAGGGCCATTATCAACTCCCCCGCAAGGGCGTCTGTGTAAACAGGCGCTCGGTGAGTTGCGCCACCACGTACCCGAGCACATAGGGGCCAGACCCTCCCTCGCTTAACCGTGCGAGGCTTAGCCGTGTCCGGGGAAAAGGGTACCCTGGGGGATGAGCCGATACCGGGAGTTTAGACCTTCACGGCCCCTCAGCGGAGGCAACACGCGTAATCCACGGCTCCACGGCTTCACGTAGTCGGCACGGCTTGGCCACGGCTTCACGTAGACGGCATCCCCGGACTGACCCACCCGGGGCAAATCGGTGGTTGCCTTTCGCTGTCCTCCTCTCCAGTCTTCGTCTCTCTTTCATTTTCAATCTTTCCTGTCATCTCTCTTCTGTATTACTTAATTTCTCAAAGGCAGCGAGGGTTAACCCTGCGTGAGTAGCCAACCTAGGTTATGTCATGTTTGGTTATACTAGTAATGTGCAGCTAGCGTTTGCAGTGCATGTTTTACAGGTCCTGCCGCGTCCCCCTGTATGGCTCCGCGATGGGCTACTGGCCTTACTGCCGAAAAATACACATCCACTTGTGACTGGTTCCTTCCCCCTACCACCAGACCGCTCCCTAAACAGGGGGCGCACCGATGATGTCTTCATTTTTCTTGGTCGCCAAAAAGGATCCTTCCCTCGATTTAATGTCTGAAAAACAAGAAAAAAGAGTATTAGCAATCTCACCTTTTCTTGGTTCAAAATACTTGACCCAATTGGACCGCTCTATAAAACTTCAAAAATGGCTAGCGGCGATCTGCTTTTGGAACTCCGCCACAAAATGCAACACGAGAAATGCGTAACCTAGTATCATTTGATGTCCCAGTGAAAGTTACCCCGCACACTCGATGAACACAACCCGTACTATTGTTTCCGATGATTACCTGATGGAGCTGACAGAAGCTGAACTACTAGTAGGCTGGAACGAGCAAAACGTGATCAATGTTCAGAGAATTATGCTGAGGCCGTCGCGCCTTAGCATAAACACCCCATACTTCCCTTTGGTTCAACTGTGCTTCCTGAGAGTATTGAGACAGGGTACATGGAGATCCGGGTCAGACCATATGTCCCAAACCGACTGCGATGTTTCAAATGCCAGCGATTTGTCCACAGTTCAGAGAAATGGCGAGGCCACCAAACTTGTGTTAAATGGAGGGTGTTGGAATCTGAGCGCTGACACCCGTTGTTGCAATCGGACCGCTGGCACGAGTTGTTGCAACTGGGTCGCAAGCCCCAAGGGTAGCGTTGGCCTGGCGGCCTGGGGCACAACTGGAAGCATCCTAAGGTCCGAGCAAAGCATGAGTCGACTGCTAACAGAACAACTTGTTTATTCTAGCATCGCAAAAGAGCGACCGGTCAGGTCGACCGAAGTGGAGAAACGGGAGAGCACGTTACTCAACAGAAGAAATCGGAGCCTCCAGGCGTCCGGGGGCAGCTGCTTTTATACTCTCGTAGTTGAGGGCAAGAGGGAACGTCACGGGACGAGGACACGTGACAGCGAGGCACGGACACGTTGAGAGACATGTTGAGACGAGTGTAGTGACGCATCCGCCGAGCCGGCGCCGGTCAGACCTCCTCGCTTCACACTTGGGGAGCTCCTCTCCCCGGCTGCCGCGCTTTGACAAGCGTGGGCACACACACACACACGCACACACGAAGACACGTGGCACTGAAACATGCCTGGACGCGCTTGGCGGGGATGCGTTGCGGCAGCTCCGAACGGGCCAAAATGTCCGCCGCTTTGAACAAAGCCCCGGCGTCCGTTGCATCCGCGCCGGCTATACCGCGCGTCGTAGGCGAAACGTAACAAGGGCTTATGAACACTTCTCTGAATCGTGTGAAAACTCCCTTCACTGTGTGAACTGTGATGGGAAGCACGCCGCGTGCTCGCGGTGATGCCCATCATGGGAAAAATAAAAAATAAATAAATTGTGTGTAATGAAAGTGAAAGAGAGTATTTCACTTAAAGGGGCACGGAGGAGGGTGTCATACCTACCAAAGAACTGCTCTACCGATGTGGTGCGCCAAGGGGCAGCGACACAACGACTTGCGGCGACTGTCCGGCTCACACGCAGTGAGCCGCGAGTGAGGCCAACCGCCCCCTTGGCGGCTGCAGCTAGCGCTGCTCCGCCACCCCAGCACAAGGGGCCATCGACCAATGAGCTGGTAGCCTCAAAGGTCTCGTCTCCCGAGGCGAGGCATTCACGTCAAACACAGTGCTCGCAGGAATGCGTGTCCAGCGCCTCGAAAGAGCCGATGGACGTAACAACCGGTCATAGGGAATTGCCAGCGCATAAGAAGCGGCGAGACTACTGTGATCGCTCCAAAAAAGAAAAAGCCCGCATAACAGGACCCCAAAGGGGCTCTGTAAGCCAAGTCAGTCTTCTTACACGAGACACACAGCACAAACACCGTCTGCAATATGGATGCTCAGATACTACAATGGAGTGTCAGGGGACTTCTCGTTACGTCGACGACATCACAGAACTCATAAATAAATTTAATCCAAAAGTGCAGTGCGCCCAAAAAATGCACCTTAAGTTTACACTGTCGAACTTTCTCAGGCAATCAAGGCAGAAAGCTGGGCTAGTTGGTGTGTCATCATTATTCTAAAGACTAGCGCAAAATAGCAGGGACAAAGACAGAGTAGACGACAGGACGAGCGCTAAACATCAACTGGTTTTTTACTGCGAGCGAAGGTACATATACACTGTGTGCGCATGCACCAACGAAATGTATATATGTACCTTCGCTCGCAGTAAAAAACCAGTTGATGTTTAACGCTCGTCCTGTCGTCTACTCTGTCTTTGTCCCTGCTATTTTGCGCTAGTCTTTAGAATAATGATTTCTCAGGCAGTATGCCATTTCCCGTAAAGACCGTTACAACGGTTCTGCCTCTGCCGGAGGTGTAGCTATATAGCTGCACATGTCTGTTGCTAGCCAACAGTTGGCCCTTCAGACGCCACTAAAGACTGTGTCTGTGCGAGCACCTTCATTCAACAAAGTGATAACCGTTTGCTGTATCTACATACTTTCCAACTATCACCTCAGTAAAGCGGAATTTTACAGCTTCATCGACCAGCCATACATGATCATACCAATGGAGCCATGCATGATCACCGAAGATTTCACTCTTTGGGGAGACCCGCGGTGCGATGCCAGAGGTCGACTCACAGAAAGCTTCCTGTGAACGATGATGCGTGCGTCTTCAATACGAAGGAACCTACATTCTGCAACCTTCATCATAGTCCATATTCATCAGTACACCTGTCGATTGGCTCTGCCTCTGTTTGCCCTGATTTAGAATGGCATGTAATTAAAACAGACGTTCGGGCGAGTTGGTAAGACATATTTGAAACAGAACAGCGCGGTATTCGCGGGGACAAGCAGGGAGAAACGACACGGACGAGCGCTGACTTGCAACTGAAGTTTATTGCTTGGAACGAAGAGTATATACCAGCTCCAACCAACAGACGAAACCAAAAAAAAAACAAAAAACCTGCCACCCTGACTTCGCTAAACACAAATTTTAAGTAAACATAGTAACCAACTAACCCGCGAAATGATCAAAGCAGCGCAAATCGCCTGGTCAAAAGACACATGCGTCAGTAGCCCCTCCTTATCCAATACGTCCAAAGAACTAGCATATTTAGCGGGGGGGATGTGATGATTACAGTTATCTCCCCTGTTCAGTGCAGCGTGTATGAATGATTGTGAATATATGTATGGTTTTTTTGGTTTTTTTCTGTTGGTTGGAGCTGGTATATATTCTTCGTTCCAAGCAATAAACTTCAGTTGCAAGTCAGCGCTCGTCCGTGTCGTTCTCCCTGCTTGTCCGCGTGAAAACCGCGCTGTTCTGTTTCAAATATGTAATTAAAAATATATTTGTAAGGGACCATTTCCCAGTAACTGTAAACCTAGTAACCCAACATGACTCATCTCCGCGTGTCCCTCGCTGGAAACTAGCCGAGGCTAATTGGAAATGTTTTAAAGAATCCACCTACATTATACGAAAATTTATTGTTGAATTCAAGCAGTCTAAATCCCAGAGAAGGCGCACGCGATGGCAGGCTAGGAGAGCAAGCTGGGAGAGGTTTCTGTCGGGAATAAATTCTTTACATACAAGAAATAAAAATGTGGAATGTGCTCAGAAGGCTAAAGGGGTAGGAACTGCATCTGCCACCCTTGGTAAGTAACCAAGGTAACAGGTTTGAAGACCAGGCAGAGGCTCTTGGAACACATTTTCAGTATGTACCTAGCTCCGCGCACTATACACAGACATTCCTTAAACACAAAGAAATAGAAGAACGCTAGAGACTGGACTGCAAATGCATAAGAAACGATTTGTATAACCGTCCATTCAACATTGCTGAGCTTATAGCAGCATTGAACGCCTGCAAAAGCTCTGCGCCAGGAGCAGACAGGATTGGGTATCACAAGATCAAGAACAGGCACACGAACACACAAATTACGGTGCCCACGCTTCTCAAAAACACTTGGGCAGCCGGACACGTTCTAGTGGCATGGAAAGAAGCTATTGTTGTCCCCGTTTTTAAACAGGGTAAAGGCCCATCCTTGGTAACAAGCTAACGTCCCATCGCACTCACAAGCTGCCTATAAAAGCTTTTCGAAAAAATGATAAATCGCCGTCTCTTGCGTTTCCTACAACCAAAAAACTTGCTTGATCCCTATCAATGTGGCTTTCGAGAAGGTTGGTCCACAACCGACCATCATGTCAGCATGAGGCAAACATCCGTGATGCATTTGCCCGTAAAGAATATTTCTTCTCAGTTTTTCTAGGTATGGAAAAGGCCTATAACACCACATGGCGCTTCGGCATTATCAGAGATCTATCGGAAATGTGTATCTGTGGCAACATGCTTAGCATAATAGAAAGCCATCACTCACATCATACTTTACGAGTTAGAATTGGTAATGCTCTGTCAAGGTCATTTACACAGGGAACTGGGGTACCGCAGTGTGGCGTTCTTAGTTGTAACCTTCTTATTGTTGAAATGAACTCCTTACGTTCGTTTATTCCACTAAGTATATTATAATCAGCATATGTCGATGATGTATAGATTGGATTTTTATCATGCAAGATCGCAGTCCGTGAGCGACACGTTCAGTTTGGGCTGAACGAAGTCTCTGCTTTGGCAAATGACAATGGCTTCAAGCCGACCCGCAGAAAAGCTCCTGTGTCGTCATTACAAGAAAGAGGGGCCTTGCCCAGAATCTAGTATCCAGCTCCATGGTCAGCGCTTACCATTGAACACACAGCACAAATGTCTTGGTGTCGTACCTTATACCTACGTTCATACTGCATATAAAATATCTGAAAGCGAAATATTTGAAAACAATGAACATTCTTAAAATTCTGCCGCGCGTGTCAAGGGGCAGTGACAGGGGCTGCTTAGTGAACCTGTATGGGAGACTCGTACGAAATAATTTAGACCGCCTGGGATTCTGTAACCGTAATACGGTCGCCACGCCACCCACGAGCTCCGCACTGTGCTAACGCGGCGGGTAGGCAACAATTTCTTCAGAATATGGCACGAAACGTAGTCACAGGATGTAGTTTTTTTATATAAGCGACCACCAAACGGCAATGTTCAAACAATGTTTTTATAGATGGTTGGTGTAAGTATAGATTGGTAGATTGTAGTTGGGGGAACCTATTTTGTAAGAATTCTCTTCATGGAACTCTCTTGAATACTTATAGATTAGGGGTGTGCGAAATATTCGACATCTCAAAGGCAAATCGGTTTGCTTTTCCTGCGCTATTCGTATTCTATTTGAGGCTTCACTATTAGAAGTCGTCATCAATTATTTGTTTGGGTTCGAATATATGATATAGCAAGACTAATTGGAGACTCAGCGGGAAAAAACATGAATGCATGTATGACTGAATGGTTCTGACTTGCGTCATTTCAAATCAGTGTGGGGTATTGTATAGATCTTATTTAAACTTATCTGCTTCGACGAACACAGCTCTCTACATGCATCTGGAAACTTGTGGTTGGATAATTTCATATAACTATCAAGGTGTGGCCAGGTAACAGAAAACAATAACGTTGTTATTCATTTTCAAACTCCCTCGCCGACCGGACGTTCAGTTTCAACGGCGTTATATGTGAATGCCTGAAATAATGGAATTAAGTGTTTAAAAATATGGGGCTCCATGCAGTGATCATACTTTGATTTGTTAAGATTCAAGAATATTTGGCAGTCGACTCGATATTCAAAGGTCGCTTTATCGAATTAAATAGATGATTAAAGTACACATCAATCAATCAATCAATCAATCAATCAATCAATCAATCAATCAATCAATCAATCAATCAATCAATCAATCAATCAATCAATCAATCAATCAATCAATCAATCAATCAATCAATCAATCAATCAATCAATCAATTCTGTTGGATGCCAGTAAAATCTCGCATTTCGTTAGGCAACGCCAGAAAAACCGCGATGAATGTGTTGTCAGGCAACTTTGTTAGCAGCTTCAGATTGAGTTCTTGCGTCGAGAGTGTCACCGAAAGGCCGTTGTGAGGGCATTGCCATTTCATCTGTCCTTCCAATATTGCACAACAGCAACGCTGGTATTACAAGAGAACAAGGCGAAGGGCCTAGTGAACCAGGTCAGTGGCTCGGTGAACCATGTAATGAGAATATTTGTCCATCCTCTCAAACAATATGGTTTCGAGGTGCTGCGGCAGAGTGGATCGCAGGTTGTTTCTCGGTTCGCACGTTATCAAATTATCTCCCCAGTTTCCTTCCTTTCTTTTTTTTTCTTACCGCGGTCGATGGTGCGCCACGGCTTCGTGGATGGCGTCGCTGTAAAGACGAGGAACCCTGCCTGCATCGCCATCCATGTGGTGGCAGCCAACAGAGGTCGCGTTGGTGGACGGTGGTGTGACGTAAGTGACGTCTGTAAGTGACGTTGTCCAGAAAAAGCGAATCAGTGCCGCCGAGTTCGTGGTTAATCGAGTGCTCTCGACGTTAAATCTCTTGGGGTTAAAGTCCCTCACTTTCTTATCGTAATATTTCTTGTCGTTCACGGAGTTCGCTTTGTGACAAGAACTATGCGGAAAAGAGCAGATTAATACTTGAAGCCCCCCTCGTTCCTAAGGAAACGCGAAACTGCACTAGCGCCCCTTTATCGCTCTCTCTCTTTCGTTCTAACACACACACACACACACACACACACACATATATATATATATATATATATATATATATATATATATACACACACGACCATTTGACGTTGGTCATCCGTTCATCCGTTCTCTCTTCATGTTCATGGACGTAGTTTCGTACGAAATTAGTGGAGAGAACCGTTGTGAAGCATGGTGCGATGGGTAGTGACACGCAACATTTTACATTGGTTATGTATGCCTGTGAAGTCCTATTGCTTTGTGCGTATAAATATAGGCCAATAAGGGCAGATAAACCGTAGTAAAATATTCAGTCACGAGAACGTATGAAGAACCACAAGCACGGAGATAACACAAAGCCATCATTCTCGCGGTATACTGACCGATCTCATCGCACTCTGCTAAGTTTGAGGGAGTGGGATCGAATCCCGGCTATGGCGGCCGCATTTTGAAGGGCGCGAAATGCAGAAACGCCCGTGTACAGTGCATTGGGTACACGTACAAGAACCTCAGGCGGTCAAAATCGACCTTGAATTGCCCACTATGACGTACCTCGCAATCAAATCGTGGTTTTGGCATGTAAAACCCCACAATTAAACGATATTATTGCATTCTGCAACGATGCACTTCATTTTCCATTCCTTCCTCATTGGATCAGACATGGCGCTGCCGCACGGCAGTCACGCACCGCGATCGGCCACTTGGTGCGACAGGTAGTTACAGCGCAAGCGGATCGCTGCTGAACACGTTATTTCGGACGGTCGCTTTCGGCGATATCACTTTCCGAGCGCGCCAAATAGATGAGCACAAACAGAAGAGATGATTGGCTGGCTGAGCCCTATACATCACACGAAAGCTACAGAATCACCGCAAGTGATTCTCCGCGGCGTGATTCTGGCAGCGTGTACCCTGTGAATGTTACATGTTGCTCTGTCTTGTGTCGCTGCTCGTCGCGCGGATTGTTTGAGCTCGCAGTGCGGTTAGTCAGGAGTGATTCTCCTAAACGATAGTGAAAAGCACCGTCGCGAATTGTTCGGCGAGCGCGCAGCCACCATTTCGCCATGTCCCGCGTAGGCACACACGGCAATTAGTTCTTGCTGGGCCGTAAGCACCCGCCCTCCTCCCCCGCAGGGCTTGCCGCCACTCCACTCACTCTACCACCTTCTTGCGCCGTGAATTGCTCCCGTCGGGTCAGAAAGTGCGCCGTCATCGCGTCTGATGAGCATACGCGCCCCCGCACCGGCTTCGAAGGATCCCGCTTGCGCCGGCTAATGCTCTTATCGCTGTCGGGCGGGCAGGTTATCGCAATGGCTACGTGAGCCGATGATGCTCTTCACATCCACGTTTTCTTTTTATCCACTTCAGGCGACAATTAAATCTGTCCATTGGAACTTTAGTTTTATTACATTTCTTGCATCTTTGGAAAAGCGCATACATCTGCGGAACGGATTAAGAGTGTCCAATTGTTCAATGAGTTTTGTCAAGATGTCAGAATGTGGACTCGATGAGAGAACTGTACAGCAACGTTAAATGCGGGAACCTCAACTATACTTCATCTCTACCATAACCGGAGAGCATCCTTACAGACGCTTGATGATGCCTGATATAAAACATTGTGAAAGAAAAATCAAGTGAATTCGCTACGTGACCACATGCTCACATCTAGAACACATTGTTATTTATTTATTTTCACACTACTTCAGGCCACTTTGGCCCAAGCGCACATATTTCCAAATTCGCAACACAGTATAAGTCTAATAAGAAATGTTTCCAATATATTTCGAATGAATGTGACCTGCTATTCAAATCACTTTATTTCATTGTAGAAGGAGGGAGTTGCCGCAATATTAAACCACTTACAAGCACTTAAGTCAAATACCGTTATTTTCATCTGTTTACCTACTTGCCTATGATGCGCTATCATGGCGTGCTCAGTTGTCCCCACAGGGCGGGAAGGTTCCTTCTTTTTTAACCGTCACCTGCCCTAGTTGGCATACATACCCTGTTATTAACACAAATACAATTATGGTGAATTGTGATTATGGTGCGCATAGTGGTCAATAGCTGACCACGCGCGAAATTTCTATTCGACGCAAACGAATTGCTACAGGAGGGTGCTCGTATTCGTAGCGCGTCGAAACGTATACGCGACTAGTCGCAAATATTGAGAAGGCATTTCTTTTCTTGGCTTTCACTATGAACCATTGCTTGAGCGGATAACTTGGCACATATGTTTTGAACGTGCTTATGTCTAAGTGGAAATACCAAAATCTCCGGCTGTCCCGGTCTGTGCACTCTTAGCCGAGCGGACGTGACATCCGCTGCTGTGGTCAATGTCGAGCGTTCGGTCACTCCATCAATGGGCGAGTGCAGGTTTGGCGAAATGTCACCATGTGCTGATACTTCGATGCGTGGTAAAGTAACTGGGTGGCCGAAATTGGTTGGGATCTTTCCAGTACGACGTCTCGCATTGCTCACATGGAACTGAGCCTCATTAAAACCAAACAATCAGCCAATAAGTTGAACAATAACAGTTATGTGGCCAACGATTTTTAGAGCCTTCCAAGCAGTTGTCTTCTCACTTGCGTTCTACGAGATTCGGCAGTGCGCACCATTGGAGGCATTGAAGTGCTCAGTATAACTTTGAAGCGCCTTACGTAGTAAAGCGCCTTTCTTGGTGCTTTACTTAAGTGTCATATTGTGTTAGCAAATAAGATTGCAGATACCTATATAAAATAGCTTGATATGTGCTATATTTCTTCATGTTACTATATATTCATCTGCCGTCGATTACAAAGAATCGTAATTGAGCCGGACATAAAGTTGATCCTTCGTTTTGTGTAGGATTCTGTAATCACGTCAACAAACCTTAACTAACCATTAAAAGGCTCGGTGAAGGGCGTCGTGGCACTTGCTCACAGTTCGCTGAAGCTTTATTATTGTCTAATGCTCCTTTCTTTCTTTTTTTCATTACAGGTGAGTGACTTTGCGCTTCGTCGGCGTCATCCACATCAGCTTTAATTACGTAAGTAGTTAGTTAAGTGACGCCAAGTGAATGGCGGTGACAGTCGCAATGCCTCTGTAAACATCGATGACAACCACCATGTCGGGCTCCAGTGCGTCAACGATATGCTAAGCTATGCGTCTGGTGCTCGATAAATAATGATGAATGATGAAGTCTGGCGTGTCTCACGCTTTGGCTGTGACTCTAGACACTTGTTTGCTCTTACGTTATTGGTGTCGCTCGGCTCTCGTGGATGAAAGGAAGTTTATTAATAGCAGCGAGCGTAAAAATAACTCTTAAGCAGCTTGTTCTTTAAGAATATCTTGATAGCCCGCGTTCCACACTGTATTTATGGCAGACGGTGGCCACGGTGGTTAGTCAGAACGGGACTGCACAACAAGACGATCTTACGGTAGAGCTCAAGGCGTCCAAATGAGCGGCGATCATCATTGCCATGTGAGGTAATGAAGGATGGTGCAGGTGAATGCTAGAAAATAGTCGGCTAATCCGGCACTGCCTTTTCCGGCACTACCTATATAACCACTGCACTGCATGGCTAATCTGCACTGCTTGGTTCTTTACTTGAAACACCGTGCCTCACGTACGAGGCTTCGCGCATGCATTCTTCGCATCCGAAAAAAAAGGAGGGTTATAGGAGGTGTGTTCCGTAAGTTATCTGCTTGGTACGACTGATAGCAGCGAGCGAGTCCGGACAAAATGGGTACGTTAGGACAGGACTCATTTGCTCCTTTAGAGTCACAGGTTAGTGAGGCTGGATGTCTGAAAGGCATGTCTGAGGAGCCCCTGCACAGTTCGGCTAAGCATATGCTTGATTTGGCAACGGTGGCGTCTGCTGGTACCATACAGAGGTAAATGGAGATCTCTGCAAGATGCCTTCGTCCTGCAATACGAAACAAAATTTAATGCTACAATTTATATATGGTCATAACAATAATACGTAACGATTCATTTACTTTTCCTTTCTCTACTTAAGAGCCTATCTATCAGCGCTATATGGCGGAATTTACTCGACAAGCCCTCATAAGCCACAAAATATATGAGTGCACCTGCTTTGGCGACTCAAAGAGTGTGGTCGGAAGCTTTAGTAAACCGCCGCATAATCCGGCCATCCAACCCTCATCCAGCCGGTTCTCCGGGACTGGCAATACCGTTGGGCACGAAAGGCCGACAGGCAACCGCATTCGTTTCCCGGCCATAAAGCTGCGGGCGACATCCTTTTTTTTTACCCTGCGAGAACCGCGCTGACGTTCCACGCGCAGCTATCAGGCCGTGCCGGTGTTTGACACTGCGGATGTCGGTCATTCAAACTGGGAATCTCAGCGAATGTTTTGTCTTTCCTGCAACCAGGTGCCTCTTCTTTACCACCGTGGAGTCTGGGCCATTTCTTATGAGACTCAAATATGTCCATGCCCACAAGGGACGAAACAATCGGACGATTGAAAGAAAGGTGGTAATTACGAAAATCAAACTACTTCAGTTAATCTCCCTCTCGTGTTTAACGTTAAGTGTGTTTGACCTATGGGAGTTGATCTTAAGTTTGAGTTTGTTTTAGGTGACTTTTTTCTATCCATTGACCTTATTGCATGTAATAGGAACTCTAAGAGAACAATTGCTATCGCCAAGGAACATTCAATCAGCATCTGTGTCGCCACAGACACTCTAACAAATCATCTTCGACATCTTTCCCGACTGCAGTCTCAATGCCTTACTTCTCTCTCGGAAAGTAGACCAGAGGCAACTTTCTCAGGCATTGTAGCCTCCTACCAATAATACCGATTATGACATTCCTCATGAGGTCCTTCAGGTTGCTAAGAGGCCACAACAATTACCCCCGTGAAGGGACTTCATACATTTTCGATTGGGCATTGACCGCTCGAAACAAAAATGTCACCCGCACGAACACATCATACAAGACTTCCGCGCTCTCGAGGACAAATATCGAAATTACATGGAATTTTACACGGATGGCTCTAAAACAAAAAAAAAACAAAAAAACAACAACAAAGAAAGACAGGTGGTTGTGAGGGCCGTGACAAAAAAGAAAGAAAGGGAAACAGGTATTCGATTACTACAGCTTGCCTCTGTTTACACGGCCGAAGTCTATGCAATATGGACTGTACAAAACATCATGGTTGACAATTATGCAAAAAAGAAGTGAGGCGTGCAGACAGGACACAAGAGTAGAGAAGTGGACAACACTCTTGTGTCCTGTGTGCACGCCTCACTTCTTTTTTGCATAATGACTCCTTACCGACTAGCTCAGCTTTCTGTCGTTCAATGGTTGACAAACACCGGAAACACAGTCATGTACCCTGATTCCTTAAATACACTGAAGGCTATACATGTGGAATCCGAATGTAAACCCCGGTTAGTGAATATGTTAAACACAGTGACATCAAACAAATACGGCAGATCAATTAAGTTCTGCTGGCGATGAAGCCATGTGGGCATACCGGGTAACGAAGCAGCCGACAGATTCGAATCAATGGCAGCCTACAAAGACAACGAACACAACACTTTCATGTATAGATAGTATCCGTGCGATTCGGAAGGCCTTCTGGTCAAAATGGTAACACGAGTGGGACCGTTGTGCAAGCAATAAGCTACATCTTACTAAACCCGTAATTGGCGAGTGGAAGTCGTACAGTCACCAGCAACGGTTCTATGATGTGATCTTATGGCGTCTTCGGATTGGACACACACATCCTACATACAATTTTCTCCTTCGGAACGAAAAAACGCCAACTTGCGAGAAGTGCCATGAGCCTCTTACAGTAATACACATTCTTACGACATGTCCACACATCTAAACACAGAGACGGAAGCTTTTACACAATGTGTATAACTTACATATACCTTTACACCCTGCCCTAATATAGGCAGATGACCCGATAGTACCATTTACTAACTTGTTCAACTTTTGATATAAAACTGGTCATTTACTCTAACTATAATGTGACGCAGGTTTATCTGCTTTATCATTGCGATTTCGGTTGTCTTGTGCCCGCGCAGGATGGCCTTTGTCTAATTAATTAAGATCTTGATGAGGGCTAGTCGGTTCATACCTAGTCATTCATACTTAGCCTTTGTCATGCTGCGCCAGATGTGGTGTCGCCTTTGCGCCATTAAACCCGAATGAACCAACCAACCATCTCCTCCAACCTATTTCACGCCTGCAAAAAATTCACGTTGTGCTTTGTGTTGTCTTCGGCAGCCAGAAGTGCCGCTTTCGATTCCAGGAGCTGGAAATAAGTCCGACTTACCAACATCTACTGCATGATTCCAATTCCAGTCGAGTTCACATTTATACAGATGGCTCTTCAACTCGGTAGTTATTCCTTGGAAGTGAATCCGAAAGAACCTCAAGATTAGCCACGTCAGAACATCGACAGGGTCTGAACTTAACGCTCTTCGAAACGCAGTGCTTTATGTGCAGCAACAGTCACAGTATCACTTGGCTGTATTCTGTGATTCAAAGGCAACCCTGCAATCACTCTTATCAGCTCTGCTACGCAGCCTACATGAACAATTGGTACCAGAGATACGATTACGCTACCATCAAGCGGTGGACGGAGGCCACGACATTGTATTTCAATGGTTGCCCGTACACTGCAACATTACTGGCAATGAAAGTACCGACAAAGCTGGCCGTGAGGGACATGCTGTATTTGAAAGCAGTTCAATACCATTGTCGAGAACGGATGCTGTGCGGCACCTCAGCGCTCTCGTCCATAGTATTACTCTAAGGTAATGGAACACACCGGAGTTCACCGACCGGCGCTCATATGCTATGAAACCGCATACGAGCGTATGACATATCAACTTTCACTTGGTTATAAACGACGGGAAGAAAAGCTACTGTGCCGCTTGCGAGTAGGAGTTAAAGAAATGCCTACTCATTTCTAATTGAAATGGCGGACAGTCTCAATTGTAGCAGATGTGGTGTTGAAGAAACGACCAACCATCTGCCCCACACATGAAGATGAGAGGAGTGCCTTTCAGATAGCTTTGAGGCACTTAGACGACAGGCCGTTCATAGAGGAGATGGTCTTGGGCCCGTGGCCTCGTGCAGTGGGACTTCATACATTCAGTGGGACTTCAGTGGGACTTCATACACTGGACTGCCTCGTGCGTCTGCTATGTGCAAGGCCACAAATGAGCTCGTGCGTTTCTTGAAATGCACCAGATTGTCTAACCACCTGTGACTGACTCAGCGATGAACGCCTGTGTGTGTAACAGTGCAAAATGTGAACCTCTCCGTTCTCCCCTTTTAATCGTCTTTCCCTTTTCCCCAATGCAGGGTAGCCTACCAGGCTCAGCCTGGCTAACCTCCCTTATGACCTCTCTTTCCCTCTCTCTCTCTCTCTCTAAGTGAAAAAATATTGGTGGGGGTGAAAACCTTATTTTCGGCTGGAAAGTTAGTAGTTAATAGTTCCTTCACCTTGCCTAGGCGTATGCCACGAGCTCTTGGGCTCTGGCGGCGTCGTCGGCTCACTGGACTGCCCACAGTTGATTTTCTGGGGTTAAGCTGAACAGCACAGCACACCAACGCGCGCGGAGGTTTTTGCTACAGGCTGTCTCCTCGTTGCTATTCGTGAGCCCATTGCATTTTGTTATGATTGGGGGTTCAATCCCATCGCTCGTGATCCGTTGTCAAGATTGGAGTCCGGCATGAATTAGAAGGTAGCTGACCCATGCCATCGTCCAACTTATCCACGCTGAGGACGTTGATGAAGGGAAGGACTGCGTCTCATCGAGAACGAGGAATAAGGGTTTATTTACAGTAATTATATCAGTCTAACAAGACTGTTTGGGAAAGTACATGCCTAACATGACTGCTTGAGAGAGAGAGTGCCCTGAGCAGCCACACAACAGCGGTTTTTAAACACTCGGTCCTCCTCCCGATACAAGGTGACGTGAACGTTCGTTTAGTCATTTTAAACAGGCCGCCTCTCTCTGGGACGGGTTACACACACACACGCACACACGCATACACACAGGTGCGATGGTCCGGAGCCGACGTCAGAGGGGCTTCGTAGAACTCGGAGCCGTTCCGGGTAGCGCGTTGTCTTGCGTCTTGGTCGGTGCGTGGGAAGAAGCTTGCGTCGGCGTTCCCGCGTCAACTCCCCCCACCCGTAGCAGATCAGGTCGGCGTTGTGCTGTTGCGCACAAAGCCTGCTTCGTCGAACTCCTTCAGTCACAATGTAGAAGAGGCTAGAGCGCAACGGTGATGGTTTCAGCACAAAGCCTGCTTCGTCGAACGCATCCTAGCTGAAGCGACGGAGAGTGGAGGATGCGCGTATTGTTCATGACACAAAGTCGATTTAGTCACGCCGTGGCTAGAGGTTGGCGGCGATGCTCCCGGGATGTTGCCTCCACAGTCGCAACTGGTTGGCAAAACTTGCACTGCAGCTGGCCGTTCTTAACATTTCCCAGAGTACATTATGAACAGTTGCGCTTAAGCCGCATAACTTACATTCGTTTGTCTTGTATGTGTCTGGATAAATTATATCACATTACTGGATTATAGTACGTCCTTGTTTGTGATTGCCGCCACTGGATAGACTGCGACTTATTTAGTTTTTGATTAGGTGGCGGATAACTACACGTGTGCATTTTGTAATGTATTATTATATCTTTGCGTTTGGTCAATCTGTCTCCCCACTCCCAATCTCCACCCTCACCATCTTCGGCGGCCCCCGAGTCAACGGCAGCAATGTTTGTCGCAACTCGGTCGGTTAGCCCTCGAGCTGCGTTGTGCGTCGCCTCATTGTTTCCGCCGTCCCCTGGCGAGGACGGAGCATGGCCAGGTGTCCATAGTATTGAACGTTTTTGTCCTTTGTCTTTCTTGCTGCTTTTGTAATAATATGTGTTGTGCTTCCGGGAAAATTCGGCAATTTGCATAGTTACGAATTGCTGACTGCGAGTGACTGATTATTATGTATGCTTGAGTTTGTGTTATTACTAGTGCTACCGCCGTTTCTTATGCTGCTTCTGTATGTTGTCTTTATTGGGACGCTTGTTACACATTCTTTGTTGTGATGTACTTCGACTGCAGTGAATCTCTTCCTGCGTTTGAGTTTAACTGCATCTACAAAAACTGCTGTTTTATCTTGTCCAAATATTTTCTGTATCTCCTTAGTTGTGTCCTTCGTCCTTCATGTTGTGTAGGATGCATGTTTTTTGGAAGGGGCGGAAGCATTGTCATATTTCTGATCTCTCTTCGCTTTTCCTTCTTTTCGCCGTGTTGTCTGTGGTAGTCCTTATAATATGCTTATTCCTGTCTTTGTCTTAGTGAGTTTCTCATAGTTTGACATACGTTGAGCTTCCGTGAGTCCATCCAATGTGTTATGCAGTCCTCGTGGTAATAGTTTTTCTCTACTAGTGCTTATTCGAAGAACTAATGCCTGTTTGTATACGTTCCTTATTAGGTATTCTAGTTTCTTCGTTTAAGCAGCATACCATCTGAGGTATATGGTACCACGTACACTATTTTACTTAGGACAAATGCCTGTGTCAGACTTGATGTGTATCTTTTTTTTTTATTCCGTTGTGTTTGTTAGTTATCCTTTTGATTAATTTTATTATTTGAGAGACTGTTCCCTCAAATTTCCCGACTGCTTCCCCGTTGTTGCCTTTGGCCTCTATTATTAGTCCTAAGATGATGACTTATTCCACTTGAGGTATGAGTGTTCCATCCGCAGTTCTTAGTTGTATCTCTACTTCTTCTGTCTCATTCCCCTTCGTGCTATTATTTGGTTTGCGTCGTCTTCGTGTGGGCGTGTACAGCAATAATTCTGACCTTTCTACCGAGAAAGCCAGCCCGGTCCCTTTAAAGTATTGCTCTACTTTCTCTCTCGCGTTCTGAGGTAATTTATATTTACGTCAACATTAAAATGAATTATGTTAATTCAGCCTAAACTTCATGTTTCATCTCTCTCTGTTGGCTCCATACATGTACTATGTTTCAGCAATCTTATATTTTAGCGACGAGCGGCTTCGCCACAACCAGTCGGCTTTAAGACGGCCACCGTCCTCTCTTGTTCCGCCTTTAACAACGCACTCTCTCAGCAAGTGTTTCGTTTCCTTCGAGAGTGGAAGGATTATGCCTTGTTTCGCCGAGGCGAAATAGAGGCCTCTTAGGAGCCGATAAGCCGGCGACCCTTTCACGCCATGCGTCGGCCCAAAAGTTCCCTGGAAAGGTCTAAGTCGGCTCAGAGGCGTTGTTTGTCTTCAAGATAAGGCGCTTGGGAGCCGCAGCTGCTTTATTTCGTGGCTGGTTTACGGGCACGATCGTGCCAAACACCGAGGTCGAAAGATCTGTCGCTTTTCTTTTTCATTGTGCTGTCTCCCTCTCTGTCGAGGATTTCTCGGCTGCTGCACTTCCTACCTCAGTTTCTTCTTTTTTTCCTGTATTTCTCGGTTCGCTTTGTTGTTTTTGTTGTTAGTTGTCATGTAAAGGTGGTCTCTGTGTAATTGATGGGAGCGCTTTTAAGAATTGAAAGTAGGAGATTAGGAATTGTGCAGACACTCCAGGCGGGCGCATTATGTTAGTTTCGGCCTAAATGTAGCACTTACTTCAGGCCCTTGACACCGTCATTTGTTACAAACGAACGTTAGGCTAAAGGTAAATAGGCGGGAAGGCTTTCACTCCGCGAATGATAACTCCTTGCGAAACAACAATACTTGCATTCAGTCCGACGTGTATGCTGTCTTTTATTTTTAATACATGAAATATTTTGATCTCTACTTTCTATTAAATATGTTTATTGCGGTAAATTGCGCCGAAGGCCGTAGATTGAAATTTCCTAGGCTTTCAAAGGGAAGACATACGTTGGTTTCCCTAACTCGGTCGTCTTCATTTATTCTATCCAGCGCCGTTTCAATTCCTTTGCAGTGTTGTTGTACAGACAAGACGGTCAGGCCAAGAAATGGAGGAAGCAGTGCGGGGAAAGAAGATGGAAGCTGAACCGAGTCTACGTGCTCCAGAAAGGCAGACCGTTGTGTCGACGTAATGAACCCACCTTTCTCAAAGGCCTCAAAGGCCTTTCTCAAAGCGTGGCCAAGGAATTATTATAATTCTAAAGGGCAACAAACTTACACGGAAACGGCAAAATACCATTGTGCAAGCTTGTGGTAATTGTGATTGTGTGGCGCGAAAGTTTCCTGTGTACGGCTGTTATTGTGAGCCTGTGCTCAGTTTGCATTTCGTTCTTACCTTTCTATTTCCCCGCCCACCATTGTAGTGTAGCAAGCTGCATTTTCTGTTCTGGCTGTTCTCCCTGCTTCTAATTAATGCCGTCTCTCTCTTAAGACGAAAATAGCTGCACCTGCCAAAACGTCCTAATACATGCTATATTTAGGCAGGCGATTATTCTCATTTTTCATTACGCCGTGCCTTGTTGGTCCTCTCACTTGCAAAGAAAAAAATGTTGTTCAGGATGCAACGCGAGACGTATATGCTGTTCCTCCACTGAGCAAATCCCACTTTCGTTGTTGCTGGTTATTGAGTGAAGATATTGAGTGTGGCTCGTACACAAACAACAGACTCTCGTTCACTACATAACGAGGGTCTCGAATCCGGCTAAATTGGTGCTTTCAGATAGCATGTGTGGGTTTACCGACCAGTTTCTTTCACCCAAAAAGATCACGTACTTTTGGTGGATGGATGAATGAATGGATACAACTTTCTTATACGTCCGACAAGGTTTAACGCGGCCCAGGCTCAGGTATTCCACAGGGGAACGTCAAGGCCCTGCCTCAACGCCGCCTCACGGGCTTGCTGGACTGCCCACGTCTGGATTACAAGGTCTGAGCTGCGCAGAGCGGCGGCCCACCTCGACGACAGGGTCTCCGGAACAACTGCCATCCTTCCTATAACTACATTGCCCTCTCCCAGCATGTGTTTGAGTGTTGCTGGTCCTTCTTGGCACAATTCGCACGTGTCGTCCTGATGCTTATCTGGGAAGATACGTTTCAGACGGGATGGATTAGGGAAGCTGTTCGCCTGGAGTTGTCTCCAGGCGACGGCCTGCCTCCTGTTCAATTTGGGACTCGGCGGTGGGTATATCCTTCTGGCGTTTAGATATACCCTGGTTATGTCGTTGTATCTGGTGAGCCTGTCCCGTTCTGGGCGAGGAGTGTTCGCTGCCGTGCGAGAGGCGTTGCCCTGTTCTGCGCGGCGGGTCATGTCTCGCGCCGTCTGGTGCGCCGTCTCGTTTAGATTCTGGAGCGCGTCGTCTTCCGTGGTGACGTGCGCGGGGAACCATACGTTGATCGAGCTCGCGGTTTTGGATCTGCCCATTTTGGCCAGAATGGACAGGGCTTCCTTGGAAATTCTACCTTTGGCGTAATTCTTTACTGCCGTTTGCGAGTCGCTTAGTACGACTTCGCATTTCTGTTTTGTGAGGGCCAGCGCGATCGCTACTTCCTCCGCTAGTTCTGAGTGTTTGGTGTATACACTGCATGTGGTTCTGATTTTGGAGATTGTGTCTATGACTACGGCGATGTATTTTTGGCCCTTCGGATATTCGGAGAAAGCGCGCGTTTCTCTTCGTGCCGAACGAACGGAACAGAGCCTCGGCTCTTGCCTTTCTTCTACCTCGGTTGAAATCAGGATGCACGTTTCTTGGGATGTGACGCCTGCGCCAGAAACGATGTTCCGCATCCGCCGCCAAGGTTTATGAGTGGTGACGCTGGCCAACATTACCAGGGTTAGTTCTAGTAGATGAACATAAATACCCCAGAAAGTGGATGGGAAAACGGCGCCGTGCTAGCTCAATACGTAAGAGCATCTCGCGTGGAATGCGAAGGCGTGAGATGTCTCTCACCTGCGGCAAGTTGTTGTTTCAGCCACTTTAATTTCCTTTAATTTATAATTTCTTTAATTCAATTAGTAAGTACACGTATTGCTCATATTGGGTCCTTGGTGTCTTTCCCTCGGTTCCCCCCTCGGTCCCCTTCCTTCTCCTTCAGAGCGCTTCAACGGCTGCTGCTTTCTGGGGATCAGGGCGGATGCCATTCTTATTGACAAGGTGCCCAAACACGAGGGTTTGGGGGTCTCCGAAGTGGCATTTCTTGGAGTTTAAAACTAGGCCAGCGTTGCTGATGCAGTTCTGGACAATATCAAGACGCGAGTTGTGTTCGCTGAAGGTGCGGCCAAAGATGACGACGTCGTCGAGGTAGCACATGCAGATGTTCCACTTCAAGCCCCGTAGAACAGTGTCCATAAATCTCTCCAAAGTGCCGGAGCGTTGCACAGTCCAAATGACATCACATTAAATTTGAAGAGCCCGTCAGGGGTTACAAAGGCAGTCTTCTTTTTGTTGTCAGGATGCATCGGAATTCGCCAATGGCCGGATCGTAAATCTACTGAGGAAAAGTAAGAGGTGGAATGAAGACTGTCCATTGCGTCATTATTTCGTGGGAGTGGGTAGACGTCCTTTTTTTTACAGCATTCAAACGGCGATAGTCGACGCACAATCTCCAAGATCCATATTTTTTTTAACAAGAATCACTGGAGTTGCCCACGGACTCGCTGACTCTTGCACGACTCTCTTTGTCATC
This sequence comes from Dermacentor albipictus, assembly GCF_038994185.2. NCBI lineage: Eukaryota > Metazoa > Arthropoda > Arachnida > Ixodida > Ixodidae > Dermacentor > Dermacentor albipictus. The sequence continues at coordinate 9,074,776 of NC_091829.1, read as the reverse complement.
ATTTCGTGCACTTGTTCGTTGATAATCTGGCGCTCTGATGGTGAAACACGATATGGTTTTTGTCTAATCGGATTTGCCGAACCCGTGTTGATGGTATGTGTGTTCGAGACGCGGCGATTGCAGGTATTTTGTCCTTTTGCGCAAAGTCGAATACCGAAACGTGCTTCGAAAGCACACCAACTAGCCTTCGGCGTCCACTCGTGCTGAGCGATTTATTTATCATCGACTAAAGGGCCGTTTCCGAACTGTGGCCATCAGGTTCTTCCGGTACGTCTGTACGTTCAGCCACTAATACGGACGCGTATTCCCTGGCGAAGGCTAATTTCAGGCCATCTGGTAGTATAACGGGCTCCTTAGGACAGTTTATGGTCCATAAGCCAGTGCGTCCGCCTTTTATTGATACACACAATGTGGCACCAACACATTCTTCTTCATACAGTTAATCTGCATTGGTTCTACGGTAGCGTCGAAGCTGTCGGAATCGGCGCCGCAACATACAACGGGAACACGAACGGTAGATGATGCAGGTACGACCGTATCACCACAAACACACAGTGTAGTTTCTCGATCTACGGGGTTCTCCAGGAGTCCTGACAGAATCCTACCGGCTGTGAGTACCTTCCCTGTGCGGCAATCGACAGTAGCACGACACTCCTGCAAGAAGTCCATGCCGAGGATAACATCATGGGTAGACTGAGGAATAATTACAAACTCTGTCGTAATAACATGGCCTCCCAAAAACACGTCAGCACTACACACCCCAATAGGTCGCAATGGCTCGCCACTCACTCCACAGAACTTTGAATCTTCGTCCCATTTAAACAACACATTTCGCCCTAACACGTCTTTAAGAAAGACACTCATGACCGAAATTGTTGTGCCTGTGTCCACCAGAGCCATCACAGGCACATTATCTACAAGAAAGCGCACTTTGTTTTTAAGCATCAACACAGGAGGTGTTTCTGTCAGTAGCACGTCTCCAGCGACCTCACCTCCATCGGCCGCGCTAACTAATTTTCCGGTGACGACGGGGACCTGGTGTTACGCAGCGGCGAGGGAGAACGGCGAGTACGACGTTGCGGTGGGGGTGTCGAAGTCCTGTCAGATGCCGGAGAGCGATTCCGGGAGCTGCTCGGCCAATGCTCGTCGCCAGATGGTACGTGTGCTGACCACGGGGCACCGTGGGGCCGTTCGGAGGACCGTGAAAACTCTGAGGGCTGGCCATACCACGTGGTCATACGCTGGTTCCAAAACCGCGATATATGACCCGGGACACCGCGGGAACAACCCCCCGGGAGAGGTCGAGACCTTAATTGTTCGTCGATAAACCGGATATTATCATTTTTCCTCGTGCAATGGGTTGGTTCGTGGCTTGTGTCACGACGATACATCGGGCGTCGTGAAGGGGTGCGCTGAGCGCGTTGGTCATAGCGCGGCGTCAGAGGGCGTGTTGTCATCCTCGACTCCGGGCCTGCGCTGTACTCTACAGCCGCTGCGCTAACCATCGGTTGTCAAGGGGCCGAATGTGGCGCAGTCATAGCCTCACGTGACGTGGACAAGCCATGCTGGTCAGCAGTTGAATGCAACATCTCTTCGCGGTGGGAAAGTTCCTTGCGAACAATCTGTCGGATAGTCGAAGGAAGGTCGAGGCAAGGCTCTTGTGCACACTGGCAACCGTCGTAACGTTTGCCAACCGACCAAACTTTGGCGCAATCCTACGAATTTTGAGCGCTTCAAAAGTTCTGCAATATCGAATGACGTCGGACACAGAACTGAAGCTTTCCTTTACAATTAGAAAATTGTACACATCCTCAGCCACTCATTTCAGTAAGTGTCCAACTTTATCTTCTTGCGACATGCGAGCACTGACCACCTTGCACAGCTTTAATACTTCTTCGATATATGTGGTGCATGTCTCACGTAGATGCACCCGCTGCGACAGTGTCTGCTGCGCACGCTTCTTTTTGGTCACTGAGTCCCCAGAACACGCCTGTAACTCGTCAAGAAACAGTTCCCACGTCGTAAGCGCGTCCTCGTGGTTATCGCACCACACGAGTGGGGTATCGCTCAGGGAGAACACCACATTGGTGAGCTGAGCGGTTGCATCCCACCCGTTGGACTTGCTCACTCGTTTGTAGTGGACAAGCCACTCGTCGGCATCTTCCCTCGCTTTGCCTCCGAAGGTGGGTGGAACTCAGTAGTATGGCAGCGGACTGCTAGGCACTGCCCTCTGAGCGGCTACTTCTTCTGGCATGTCAAAGGTGGTCATGGCTGATGGCGGGAGGCCGGCAAGTCAATGGCTTCGACGAAGCTGCAGCAGTGACGGTTCCGTTGTTGTGAGCGCTACCCCGCACCTCCACCACTTTGTTGCGTGCGAAGGAGACCGTTCATCACCTGTACTGATGAAGGCGACCGTTCACTTTAGGTCGCGAAGGTGAGCGCTAGAGTGGCCAGCTGGTTGATCAACTCAGCGTCGTCATTTTCCTTTTTTTTCGCTCGGGACCGCAAGCACGTTCACCGGTCTTCGTTTTCCTCAGGCGTAACAATATATCTTCAATACTGCCAGTCTCTTTCCGAGACCATAGCAGGTGGGCGTACAGATTGTACTTGCAGGTATAATAATACATCAGCACCACACAGCAAAACAGAAACAGGAATTCAATGCAGTGACAGTCATCACAAAGGTATAAGTGGTGTGTGTGTGTGTGTGTGTGTGTGTGTGTGTGTGTGTGTGTGTGTGTGTGTGCGTGTGTGCGTGTGCGTGCGTGCGTGCGTGCGTGCGTAATATGGGTCTCCACGTGTGTCACCGCGTCTCTAATATAGCCTACTTTCTCGTTAGTCCACGGTTCTTAATCAAAACGGAGGGAATTTTCACTGCTCAATGCTGAACATTTGTTTTGTTCTTAAGCAACGCCTCGGTTCTACTTCAGACGGAGGTGAATGCGCTAAGGAACTCGGGCGTTGTCAAAAGGGTCGCAGATGGCGCAGGGCACTGAATGCGAGCACCCCCAGACCGCCGCCGTTGTAGAAATAAATTAGTACAAGAGAGCTTAAAAAATAAAAGTGGTGCAAGAAAATGACTACAGAGAATAGAAGAACGCGCCCATTTGCATACTTTTGCGATTAAAAATGGCACCCCACACGAAAACGATCTTTAGGCACGAAAGACGGTGAAAGAAAAAAAGAAGGAACATTCTGAGAGACGTCTATATTATACGAAGCACGAAAGCACCCCGTCATTGCTGAATTATTCACGCATGAAATATGACATCTAATTCTCTCGCTTTAATCTAGAGCTTGCAGAGCCTTCCTCGTATAGCAAGCCTCCTGGCATTTCTGTCCCTAGAAGCCGCTGGCTGCAATATAGCAGGTTTGTCTTCTTCCTTTTTTTACTCGAATAGTGGCTGAGGCTAGAAAGAATTTTTTGAGAATTATGGACCTATTTCTTTAATTACATTACATTTTTTCTACGTAAGAAGCGAAATGTGATAAAACAAAGAGCAAAAACGAGACGACCATATTGGGCTATTTAGTTCACAGTATTATGCAAAAATGTATCTGAAAAGCGAGATATAAAAATATATCAAACGAGTAGCGAGCGTCGACAAATGTTGAAACGGATTTTGTACATTTTACTCAATATAGACTGTAGCACATTAACTAGCGTTAGACACTTCGATTCTAATCGCCATTGGTGTCACCTACTTTCGTCTGTATTTTTCTTTTACCTATAGCTACGGAAGCCCCAGGTATTGCACAGCCGTTTATAAGAGAGAAGGCAGTGAGAGCCGCTGTTAAAATTTAACACATTGTCGTATTGTAGGATGCTTTTATTTCGACGTACACGGGCGCTTCGCTTTCCGCCCAATCATGACGCCGTCGCGGCCGGGTGTACCACCGACGACCTCTCACATTTCTTGTTACTATGGCTTGCGGCACTAGAGGCCCCGAGCCTCTGCTGTGTTCCGCGGACTTTACAGGGCTTCTGTCACGTTGTTGCAGGTATGTGTCAGACTTTCTGAACGTAATTTTCTGAGTACTTGCTCCACAGGATTTATAAACTTCCCGGCACTGTTGAGACAAAGGGTGCTGGGCAGCAAATGAGGTGTATCACTTTATGTCCACTGTGTGACTCTGTCATGTGCTGCTATACAATGAGCGGGGATGTAGCGACGCACGCGCGGCTTTCTTTCGGCGCCTACGCACGCACGCACGCACGCACGCACGCACGCACGCACGCACGCACGCACGCACGCACGCACGCACGCACGCACGCACGCACGCACGCACGCACGCACGCACGCACGCACGCACGCACGCACGCTGCGTTCTGCGTGCAAACAAACCATGAAACTTCCAAGAGAGGGACCCTGCAAATGGCCCTAACGCACGTTCTACATGAAATGAAGTATGTGTGCATAGAAACACACACACGTACAGAGAGAAAGCACCAAATAAATTGAATGCATACCATACTCTCGTTCGAGTTCTTGCACCCTGAGAAGTCGAGTCCCGGTGGAGCGAGCGGAATCATGATTGATAAACAATAAAAAATAAAACGAGAAAGAGAAAGAACGAAGGAGGGGGTGCGGGGATTGGGGGGTACGCCATACTCGAAACTTCGCGACACAGGGCATAGCCGCGGGGAAGTGGGGAAAGGGAGGCGGCACAGAGACCGCACCGTCACACTCCCCGGTCCCCGTGACGCGCGGCTTTAACGCCGACGAAAAGACAACGCTGGCGTCGGCGGCGGCGTGTTTTGTTTCGGCCTGACGACCTGGCGACGTCGGTATTTCGCGGTTTTCTCTCGGCGAAGACTGATGAGCCCCGAGAAAGAAAGCTCACCGTACTCGCAGGCCGGCTGCGCCCCGCAGTGTACGCCCCGGTGCTTGCATTTTCTCGCGTCGCCATCGTCGCCGTCTCGTCCTTTGTCGTCTGTTCTTGAAGATCGCGGCACCTTCGCGGCTTTCTGGTTGGCACCACGATTACTCGCGTGTCGTCTTTCGGCGTGCTGTTTTGCCTCTGCGTGTGGCGGACTGTGATGGAGGTGTGTCGGTGAAAGGGGGGTGGGGAAAAGAAATAAACGACGATTGATTACAGCTCGCGTGAGGGTATCTCGGTGCGAGGAGAGTTCTTCATTTGCACCGAGAGTCGCTAAGGTCAACTGTGTGCGCTAAGCGGATTGTACGAGAAGAACGTGCTTCCTTCTCTACGTGAATGACTGACGTTTTCCGGACATCTAACAAGCTAGGATGCTTTACAAACAATAAGTTTTCAATGTCTCCTTTGAGTAATGTGACCATTGATGGAAGCGTTTACATGTGCGGACAACAATGTTAGTGTCCAGCTGAGAAGCGAGACTCTTGATTGCTGAAATATGTATGGCGTTCCCTCCTAGGAGAAGCAACCGTACTAGATGTTTTTGAATGTTCTGTATGAACACTTGCTGTAGTGGTGCCCTGGTATCGAGCGTCAACTTTAGAGAAAGCTAATAGGCTACCCCTACTCTCCTTTCTCTATGTCTACAGATCATTTTAAAATATTTAATCAACAATAGCTCATCGAATTTACACAAGGTAAATCCAAGCATTGCGCACAGAGAATCCATAAAGCTGTCATCCTATGTAGGTTTATGGTCCTTAGACTGGTGTTACTCTGTAGACTACAAATACTCCGCAGATATCGTCTGTCGGCCGTCAGCAGATTTTGTAAATAAATAACTGCTGACTCTTCATCTTGACGTATATTCTTTATTATCTAAATTTTAGTAAATTCATTCCTTTGAGCAATCGAAAATTTTTATGGCGCTTCGGCGGACTTGTGAGTTCAGCCCCTGATTGGTTGACTGACCCATGCTGTAGCTCCCTCAGCGCCGTGTCGCTTCGCTGCGACTAGGTACTCCTAGGCCGCGCACATGACCTCCCCTAAAGGCCGGTGCCTTTTTTGTAGAGTCTCCTAGCCACCATCAGGATTATTTTATTGCCCAAGCTTTCTTCTATTGTCAGCTTCTTTTCTTCTTACCTTCTTCCTATAAATCGGGTGCTGTATGGAGGGAAGGGAGGCAAACATGCAGATTCCAGGAGGCACTCTCATTCTTACTAACCCCCGGGACACCCAGCAGAATTCGCTGCGCGATTTCCTAACTAGGAGCGACTTGGAACACCCGAAGTGAGGCAGCAATAAAAAAAAAAGGAATGTACATGCATACAGCTAAGGGGAACCAGCAAATAATCACTGAAGAAAGAGCAACACCGATAGCACTGAGGTGGGGAGGGGCGGGGCAGAGTGGAGCCATGTTGTTTCGAGCTCTGTTTTCTTCCTTCTATTACATGTTCTTTTCCTCCGGCTTCATGCCCTTAATGCACAAACAGTCCGCTTTTCTGGCCAAGTCGCGACGCCTGACTGCTCAGCGGGTAGTCGCGCTATTTGAGTCTTGTTTATTTCAAACTCTCCGGGTATTTCTGCTCATTTCTTGTAGTATATACAAACTCATACTTTCATGCAGTTTTCTTATCTGAGCGGACCTGACCAAATATGCGAACAGCTGAAACTGCTGGTCACGTTCATGAAATGGCTAGGGTTGTAACACGCAAAAGGTAGTTTGACTTGCGCAGGAATGTTACCGAGGCATGTTGTCGATCGGCACTATACGCGACTGCGTTACGCCGATTTCGAAACTTTGGTTATGCTGGCTTTGAATGATTTTGTTCCTCGTGCTCCGGTAAACATTCTTGCTGTGGGTGTTTTTTCTGTTTCGTGTGAACGTGAAACGCTCGCTGAAAACGTGCACTCAAACACGGCGTTTGTGAATGGATCCTGAGTGCTTGCTACAAAATGCTAGAACATTATGAACTTGGATAGAGAATATGTGAAATTTTATTCAAGGAAAGGCTAGAATGTCGGTCGGAGGTAATAACGAATAACTTTTGTAGTGTAAAAAGCTATCTTAAAAAATACAGGATACGAATGAGCGCTAACTCGCAAAACATGCTATTCGGAGCGGGCGGTTTACTTTTCAAGGAAGGTGCCAAAGTGTCCAAACCACACTGCGCGCTGAAATCTGTTCGGATAACAGAGGCAATCAAATTGACAAAAAGGCTGATGCTTATTCCAAGAAAGATTTCAACTGGCATTCACCGCTGCGCAATGCCACAGCTGTATCACAATAGACATTTCTACTTTAATGTTGGTGTAGTACGTCTTCATTACTTCAGTTGTGAGCCAACTATCCGAACAACAAGTAGCAGTAACGATACGTCGGCCCATTGGCGATGAGGGCAAACTGTAAGACGCGATTATTTGTGAATTCGTGTCTGGAGGGCTCGTTCTCAAGTGCCGAATACAACTCTCTGTCCTTCAAAAACTTAGAGCTCACGAATAGCTTTGATGGAAAGAGATTAGAGACACAGCATAGGAACTCTTCAGTATCCCTTGAGGCCAAATAGTGCTGATGCTCCGTTCGGTTGACGCTTTTATAAAGCACAGATTCGTAAAGATGTCAGGGTGTCTTTGTCCATAGCCCACTTCAGGAGAACTTCGACTTGGGCCAGTTGGGGCGGCACTTTTGGAAACTGAACTATACCTGTACGAAAACAGGGGATACCATAAGGGACATACACGCAGTGCTTACTATATCCATCTTACGTTTTGTAACAGCGATGGGTTGGTCATGCACTCTAGTTCAGCAGCTGCAGTATTTGTCCCAGCAAAATCTAGAGTTACAAAATTCAGGACATCGCACTTGACATCAATGACAGCTGTCGAACTTGCAGCTCTGCGTGCCGCTTTTAAGTTCATCAATCGGGAAACGCCCCTTAAATGGCCATCTTCTGCCATTTCAAGGTCGCCCTCCACAGTTTGCTCTCTGCATTACGCCGTGCACTCCATGAACGACTTGTCGCGGACACATGAGAAATTTACCATCGGGCAGTTGAGGTAGGACATGATATCGTATTTTAATTGTTGCCAAGTCATTGTGGTATCCTTGGAAACGAGCAAGCAGACGCAGCCGCTCCATCTTCATCTAAAAGGGGCGACTGCAGTCACTATCCCGATTTCAATAACACACGCAGCAGGAAACCTCTGTGCGCTCACTCGCTAGCTTACGTTGGCCCAATGCAATTTGACAGGCTTTAAAAACCAGCGCCTTTGTTCCCTGAATCCTCATCTGAAGCTTCGCCTTCAACATGGCTTACCACGACGGCAGGTAGCTCTCACTTGTCGCCTATGCAATGCGTACTCCTACCGCTATCGTCTCTTTGCCGGCGCAAAGAGACGATAGCGCACCTTCTGTGTGATTGTTCTTGTTTCAGTGCACAAAGAAAGATCCTGAGCACCATGCTCGACAAGGTTGACAACCGTCCCCTAGCGGAAGCCAGAATTCCTAGACCCTGGTCCCAGCCGACGACGGCTCGAACTGCTTTAAAAGCGATAGTGTGCTTTTTAAAAGAAACGTGACTTATTGATAAACTACAGAATGTGCGATGCGTTCTTTATTTTATTCTTCTCTTGTTTTCATATATTTTCTGCCCCTGTGCAGAGTAGTGAACCGGACACTTATCTGGTTAACCTCTCTGGCTTTCACCTCTTGTTTTCCCTCCCTCCCTTGCAACACCGCAAAATGTACGATGAATCCTAATCGACTCGCCCAGAAGCTTGATGTGGGTGAGTTGGTTGATGATGTGGGTGACTTGCTTTCTTTCTATGTCCTGTCTTTTAGCGCTTGTATTTTAGCTGCTTGTATTTCCGCCATCAAATATAAAAATATTTTCTGCTTTTCCACTTTGTCAGTTATTCGCCTTCACTAGCAGAAAAACCCGCGACAATGCGTGACGACTGCCGCGTGGTACGGGAAGGCGAGACTGTTGCCAAATTGAGGAGCGCTTGGAATTCTGATGCTGATGCAGTCCGCCTTAAGTAATGTGCCATTTCATGTCGGCTTCCTTATTTTCCCCAGCTATTTGCACTGTGTCTATTCCAGTCCTTTGATATCGAGCGGAATGCAATTCTGCCAGTCATTAGGACGCGCTTTTAGAGTGCAGATCTGAAGCGCCCCTTCCTGCGTTGAGCGTCGGCGTGCCTCAGCGTCGTAGCTCGTAACCGAGCGCATGAGCATAGCGAAAGATGAAAGCGAAGGCGGGGCGTAGCGGGAGATGAAAGAAGAGGGGGAGCGCGAAGAGGAAAGGGGAAGGCGACGCTACGGAGGAAACATGAGGAGGAAAGGGGAGGAGGAGCGGAGGGAAAACGGTTTACGCATGCGCTGAGTTGCCGGCGGCCACGGCATCCGCAGCCGCGTGGGCGATCTCATCTGCGCTTCCGAAGGGGTCCAGAATGGCGTGAGGTGGAGAGGCATACGTTAGTTCGCAGTACCAGTGTGTGTGACGGGGATCACTGCTCCTGCAAGGGTCGATGGTGAGCGGTTACGAGCAAGGCTCGATGTGACGCTCCCTTGGGTATTGTCGCCACTGACACTGGTGGCACGATTTCCCCGCGACGAAGGGCCGCTCTCGTCGTTGGTGGAACGAAACCGTGAGAGGGAAAGCTTAGTGCAACGCGAGACGGGCTGTACGGCAACGATGGCTACAATATGGCGCCAGACCAGCGCGCGTCGTCTGTCTGGAATCAAAGCGCTGCATGTATAAGCAGAGGTCTGTCTGCGGCGGCGGCCGCTGTGAATCGTGCCCACGCGTCACCCACGCGCTGCCTCTCATGATCTCCCGATTAGCGAGGCAGTCACGCTCCGTTTGCATTGTGCCGCACGAGACAAATTATCCGCCCCACTACGCTATTCACGGCGTTCTCTTTCTAATATAAATCCGTGTGCCTATATAATCGTAATGCAAAATATTGACACGCGAAATGAAAACACGTATAGAGCTGCGCTCAAATTTCGCATTAGCGAGTGTCGTAATCGTCGGTGAATTTTTTCTCATCTCATCTGAATTACCGCTGAAAGTACCCTGCTCTCACATATCATTAGAACTTTCCTGGCATATTGCGCAACAATTTTTCCGTCATTCAGCTCCGGGTGTTATGCGCTAAGCACTCTGGCGGCGCTCGAAACTAGCGCATTTTAAGCCCAGAATCGTCAGTCGGCGCCCTCTGTATTTATGGAAATATTTAATTGAACCGATCGGTTTTTGTTTTTTAGCTAGGTGAACACATGGCTGAGCTTCCCGCGATTCATTTTTCCTTGCAGCCCATGCTACGAAAATACTCTTTACGCTGCAAGAACTATTTTCGTCTTCTTTCCTTATTGTGCGGTGTTCGTACACACCAGCTTCTTTTCGCGTTTTTCACGCGAACTTTTCCTGCCGGGCTGTGGTATTGAGCGCGTTTATTGCCTTTCCTTTTTTTGGCGTCCTTCTCGCGAATTTTTCGTTTTTAATCAATAGCGCTGCGCTCCGCGCATTCGAATTTCATTCCTTGGTTGTGCTTTTTTCCGCATTTTGGCGAGTTTTGAGCGTCTCATTTTAAAAGCGTACTTTACAGACTCCCTGAGTTATCCCACTCCTCGTCACTTGAACCCTCAGAACTATACGGATCGATGGTGCTCGCTTGTATCGTAGCTTTTTAGTCCTCTAGCGTAAGATAACAATAACAAATCACCTAAAACTGATAAATAATTTAAAACAATAATAATGCGATAGCAAATATAGAAGCTCTCTAGCACAACTCACGCCGTCAGGTTATTTGCATCGTCATCAATCGTCGGGTTAGCCTCTGTGCCGCACCGTCATCCTCGCCCCTGCCGGTTTAGCTGCCGGTGGCGGTCTCGCGGTGCGAAGAGACAGGGTGCAGCGCGGAATCTTAGCCTTCGTCTCCTGTCTTGCCTGTTTCGGCGACACCTGCGCTAATTGGTTCCCTTACAGATGGCAGACATCGAAAGCGTCAAGGTTGCTATGGGCAACCAGTGCTCAATCTTCGCGGGCCAACAGCAGCGCCGTAACGATTAGCCTAGCGAGTGGTGGAATGCGTTTTCAGTAGCGCAAGCTGTAATTTTACCGCTCATATTGAGGTACATGTGTCCAGATTCTGGCTTGATTGCCAACCGGTGTATTAGAACTTATGAACGCATGCGCTTCTCTAACTCACATAGGCATAGTTACAGCTTGGTTGGACGCATACAAATAAGGCAAACGTTGATATAGGCGCGTGTCTGTTATCATCTAAAATGTCGTGCCATTTCCGTGGCCTACTTGTTAGATGGTGTTAGCATATTTCAGTTGCCATCAAAAACTGCCGTAGCGCCTCCTGGGGACGTATTTTGCGACGATCACTTCGGCGATACTATCGCCTTCGCGTGACGTAGTGCTCAACCAGTCAATCAGCGCTCGCCTGACGGTGATATTATTGAGGTGATACTATCGCCGAAAGTGATGGTCGCACAATTCGTCCCCTGTTCAGCGCTGGTTCCCCATAAGTAACAAATATAGGAGGGTTGAGAAGGTCTTTCTCCTCCTTTAGAAGGTGAGGAGATGCCGCGGATTCTTCCTCGCTTTTATTCGCTCCCTCGTGCATTGGGTATTTACGTGCGTTATTACTTTGTTCTACATATTGCACCTGGTTTTCTTGCCCTAACGTAGATGGGGCATAGATGGGCCATTGTGAACAGTCAGAAGACACCAGCATCTTTACTTACGTGACCGTTTTCAGGCTGTGCATTCTCGCGCTCCTAAAAAGGGCAATTGCACTTTGTGTTGTCAGATGATCTACGTTATTTTAAATTTTTTTTCGCTTGCCTTCGAGTTGTGCAACGTTTATGCCGAGGGAACAAGTGCGCCAATCCATGTAAATTCTTGCGGAATTGAATATTACTAGCTGTTAGAATGGTCGCATTTGCGAGATTCTAGTAATGCGTTTTCTTTTCATGGTTACGTGCTGTTGACGGATTTGTCTACGTCTGTTAACATACACACATTAGTTGCCCAACAATCACGTTTTATTGCAAGGAGTTACATTCAGCGGGAAAACACAGTCATTTGAAAGAATTACCGGTCATGCCACGGATAAACATTTGGTAAACAAAACGGTGGCCTTGTAGTGGCATTGCTGACCGGGCTAGCCTAGTGTTTGCGTGGTCTAGGTATTTCTGTCCGAAAAGCGCATGGAGCAATCCTGTAGCCCCTTTGCACCTTCACCTTGAGCAGGTTCTCCAAATTTCGTCGGCTGGCGTACCGATGCCACGCATGTAATATGAAGTACAAATAAATCCAAAACAAAAATATATAATCTGCAAACATGAGAGAATTGCTCGACGGATTGATTGACATTATGATGCACCACGTTTTCGGTTTGCTGCACAGAAGCACGTCAAATAAATGGTGGTGTCATTCTTTGTCCCAGCACATTGAATCCACAAACGCACCAGCTGCACAGCAGTTGTTGTGTTCACTATGTAAAGCACGCATATGTTTAAAATATAGTTCAAAAGTTGTGGAGTTCAAGTTCACAACGACAGTACGAAGGTGACGGCAACGCAGAGAAAATGAAGCAGACAGCACAGGCGCTTGTCTTGGGTCATTCTTTCTCTATATCTGACCGTCTGACCGTCGCAATGAACACAAGTTCATCACGGTCATTTAAGTTGCGCTAGTATGAAGCGACTGAGTTGTCGCAACTAAATTTACACGGAACTTTGATAGCAGCCAGGCTGGATTTGTTTCTAACACGCCCTAGAAAAAAAAATTCTTTTTATGCGTAAGCACACGTGCTCACGCATAGGTTCACAAGCATGAGGTTTCAAAGCAAGAAAGAACGCTGACTCACGTTCCGTCTGAGGAGAGCTAAAGAACATTGCTTGACTATTTCTAGTTCTTGCACCATTGCATGGATCAAACAGAATTGTCGTGGGAGCTTGTACCGTTGTTGGCTGGCATCGCGTCTGTTACGGGGCGGAGGAAAACTGACTGCTCCCTACAACCCGGAAACCCACTAAAGTAGCATCTGAAAGTCGTCCCAAAGAAGGCAACAGTGCAGTGCCGGCGTCCATACGTGAAAATTGGCAGCGCACAAGCCGATCTGAGCGATGCCTGAAGCCAGCGAAGCCGATAAAGCCAGTGGCACAAGCAACGAAATCACTCTGATAAGACTTCTCGTGACGTCGCGCGACTCCGCTCGCGTGGGTGCAAGAGCGATCATGTTTGATTCACACGGTGATTGAGGGCGAGAAGGAATAAATTAATAAAGTTTCCTTATTTGCTGTCCTTCTTAATTGAATAGTACGCGTGTTAAAGAAAGCGGCAATACTAGTATGTCTAAAGCATTATTGAAAACGTTATTTTGATGTCTACAATAGTACAGGTGGCACAAAGATCGAACACGAAGTACGCGACGAGATTCCACCCTGTGGACACGGTGACTCGAAAGAGACTCGAGAACCAATGACGGGTGACGCTGCCGCTTTGAAGATCCCACTTCATCTCGGCGTGACGTCGTGGATTTTCACGGGGCCTGCTGAGGCCTAGGTAAATTATTGTCGATAAAGCTGGACTACATTGTATTCTAAGGCAGCGAAAGGCTGAATATAGCAAAATACATTGACATGCGTGACGTCACACTGACGTACTGGCGCTATTTTTCGCAGCGCAGTTGAGAAAGTTGAATTTTGGCCTTCATTCTCTCTCCTGGCGATCAACCTCTATATCCAAGTAAACAAAATAAAGTTTTGAAAGCACTTTTTCATGGCGTACTTGTGTGCGGGTTTACCTTGGAAGAAACGGAACAGAAGAACACGGCACATGTCCTGTCCTCTGGTGTCATGTGTGGTCTGATTTTGTGGAATTTTTCCCAAGGTCTTTGAAAGAATGCTTTGTAATTTTTATCTAATTTAGTATTTCCTTTAGTGTCCCTTTCTAAGGGACACTAAAATAAACGTTTAATAAACGCTCAATTTTTCCTTGCATTACGCTACAGGTCACTACAGGAAGCACTGTCGAGGACGGCTAAATAGTAGGCAATGTGATGAAATTAAGAAATTAGCAGGATTACGATGTTGTCCAACTGGCGCGAGAGAGCGGTAGTTGGAGAAAGGCCTTCGTTCTCCTGCGGACACTGACTGAGATTGATTGAGATGATGATGATAACGATGATGATGATGATGTTGATGTTGATGTTGATGGTGGTGGTGGTGTTGGGGGTAGCGGTTACAGCCCTGGCCGACGTGCGGGTGAGATAGCTGGCATTTCGTTTCGTCTCTGCGAACTACGCCGCAATGGGACTGCGGCATCAGCGTGATTTGTGAACTGACAAACGAGAATAGCTTCTCGGTCGCACGCGGCTCTCTATATGCGCGGGGCGGCCAACTTCTCCGCGCACGGCTCCGAGTCAACGAGAGCGCGTTGGCGGCCGACCTTCGAAGGATATATTTTGAGGGCCCTCAGAGGAATGAGCGGGGCGCGAGTCTGGCAAGACGACAGGCGATGATGCATATTTGCTCACCGGGGGAGCCCGGATGAGGACGCCGGTGTTTTGTGTATCATCCCCGCTCCTCCGAGCGCTCTTGCGACCCCACCTTCATCGGCGCACTGCTCGCTGTTTTGCTCGCTCATCTGCACGCGCTATCGCTCCTATCGTTAACTGAGATAAAATGTGGAAACGCAACCATTGTGGGCGGGCGAATATTGGGCGCTTTGGAACATTCGAAATAACCAGATGCCGTGTGCACACCGAGGCGGAACGGGGCGGCACGTGGTGCACGTAAGCGCGGACTTGAGCTCAAACACCGACACGCAGTCGTCGCGTCGCCGTCGTAATTGAGTTGTCTTGACACCGCCTTCGTGCCACAGTGATCATTTCTATGCTGTCACGTGATCTGAACTGAAGAGAAAATTATTTGATTTGCATTCAGAACAAAAGAAAAGCTGAATACGGTTTGATATGCACTGTACTATCGGCGTCCAATGAAAGTTGAACAGCGGAGCGCGTGGCCCAAGCATAAGCGAAGATATAGTGCGCGCCGTCCAGTCATCACCATTGACAGGCGCGCACATCCGATTTGGCCGCACTGCGCGATCCCCCTCTAGTGAGATAATTTCGCTTCTGAACCACGCGGGCGAATCTACCTTGCGATGAAGGTGCGCGGTGCGGGCGATGACGGTGCAAACTGCACCACGCGCACTGCTATTCGCGCTGACAGCAGTTGTGGCTTCGGCGATCTGTGCGACAGGACTCGCCGTAAACTGCAATATTTTAGCTTCGTTTTTATTTTTTATATCCTCCCTTTCAAATGTAAGAACCAGGACAGAAGCGAAATTATCTCACTAGAGGGGGATCGCGCAGTGCGGCCAAATCGGATGTGCGCGCCTGTCAATGGTGATGACTGGACGGCGCGCACTATATCTTCGCTTATGCTTGGGCCACGCGCTCCGCTGTTCAACTTTCATTTGACGCCGATAGTACGTGCAGGTAAACTGGATTAGGACTTGAGACGGACTCCAACCAAATAACTGAATTTTATTAGCCCGACGTTTCGGAGCCCATTCGGCTCCTTCTTCAGGGGGTTGTTCTTCGGGGGGTGGCGGTGTGCCGCGTTTAAAGCGTCTTTTTTGAAGAAAGGAGGGGGGAGCACGGGAGGTGGGTACACTTCACAGACGGAAAGGTGGGGGGAAGACGCTTTAAAAGCGGCACACCGCCACCCCCCGAAGAACAACCCCCTGAAGAAGGAGCCGAATGGGCTCCGAAACGTCGGGCTAATAAAATTAAGTTGTTTGGTATGAGTCAGTCTCAAGTCCTAATCAATTTCCCAACCAGACAGGCAATTCTGTCGAAATGTTTAGCTTCAGGTAAACTGGAGAATCAGTTTCGCCCTCACAAGCATACTGCGTTAGTCATTAACGGAGAAAGGACTGTCTCACATCACGGACAGCTGTCACAGCAAACAGAACGGACAGAACGATTGTATTCGTATTGGCGTCTAGGTTATATTGTACAGCAGTTCGGGGACAAGCTTTTTTGTGTGCATATCAGCCACAACAAGGGCAATTACTGAGAGAAAGAATTGCACATTTTGGTTGGCTTTCAATATGGGGAACATTGCATATTTTCTAATTAGTCGGTATCGCCAAGGAGCCAAGCGTGATACTTCGAAGGTTCGAACTAGGCTAGACAGCGTGGGAATTATGTTTCATAATTTTACTTTTTTTTTCACGTCTCCACCGGGTCATGTGCCCTCCCAACCCCTTCCCTCCCCCCCCCCCCTCAAAAAAAGCAAAGAAGGAACATTATGAGCGGTCATATATTTTGAAACTATATTTAGCGATATAACCCATAACTTAGAGGCAGCTAAAACATGAAGCAAAAAATGCTTTTTAGTGGTTTGTGACAGGTCTTGGGCACCTTGTTGGCGCGTTCTATTTAAACCCTTCTGGCGGGGTGTGCGGGCGAGGTTCGGTCGGCCTCAGGGGGCAGAGACCGTAACCGGTTCTTGGTTTGGGGCTGTGCAGTAACGGACACCCGTGCGGTTACGAACGCGGGCTGAATTGGCACGAAAAGACGCGGACGAGGCGTCTGCCTGTGCCAGGACCGCGCAACACCTACGGCAGCTGGGATGAGCTGTCGAATGGTTCTCCACTGACCCAGCTGATGTAAAATCTTGTGCACGCACACACGCAAATGCAGAGAGAGAGAGAGAGAGAGCGAGAAAGGGAAATACAGTAATATATATTTTTTCGAGCACAGAAACTTGTTCATGTAATGTTATTCAATATATTTGCAATATATCAGGTCCGAAGACACGTCCGCTTAGAATAAATCCTTATTCTAAGACACACGTGCCTGATGCGCTCGATTTTGCGTTGAAAATGAGTCTGAAATCTTTCTTATCAGAGTGTGTTACACAAGGATTTTTGATCCAATTTAAATGCAGAGTTATAATTTCGCGTTTAGCAAAAAAGGCCTAATTAGCATTGGCGACCTAACGTTGGTAATAATGTGTTAATTAACGAATTTAATTCGGTTGATAAATTATTCGACACAGATTTTCTTTTGTGTGCCCTTGTTGCGAATATTGTCCTGCAAAACTTGGTTTTGTGTCTTGAATCCCAGATTTTAAATAAAGCAGGAGAGAGAGAGAGAGAGAAGAATACAGGAAGGCAGGGATGTTAACCAGTCAATAGTCTGGTTGGCTACCCTACACTGGGGGAAGGGAGAAGGGGAAGAGAAAGAAGGGAGAGAGAAGGTGTAGGTACGCGTACGGACATCACTTCAGTTAAAGTCGCTCGAGCAAACCAGAAGTTCTGAGAAAACACAAAAGTGCCTTCACTGCCTTCTGAGCCGATGATCGGTCGGGACGGTGCTCTAATATTGCCTGTTCACTCAGAGGACGATCGTCTAGTTTCCTCAATGTGTCGGACAAATACTGTCTTTGGGCTTGAAATTGAGGACAATGGCACAATATGTGGTCAATGTTCTCCTCGCATGCGCAAACATCACATGCAGGACTATCAGCCATTCCAATTAGTGCTGAGTAGGCCTTCGTGAAGGCCACTCCAAGTCATAACCGACACAGAAGAGACGCTTCACGCCGGTGCACACCGGCTGGAGGTCTGAGTTGAAGTGATGGGTTTAGTCGGTGCAGTCTTGTGCGTCTTGTATGTACATTATTCCACTCTGCTAAGGAGATCGTGCGTGCCAGAATGCCAAGTTGTCTCGCGGCGTCGGTCCTTGAGAGCGGAATGGGGACGCAGCGGTCTTCTTGGTTTGACGTCCGAGCTGCCTTATCGGCGTCTTCATTACCAATGATACCGCAATGACCTGGTATCCACTGAAAAGAGATATCATGGCCTTTTTCTCTTAAGTGATGGACAAGTTCCGCGATTTCGCACGTGAGCTGATCGTGAGTTCCATGTCGGAGAAATGAATGCACACATTGCAAGGCCGGCCTGGAATCGCAGAAGACTGCCCATTTTCTAGGACTTTCAGTATTTATCACTTGAAGCGCGTCGCGGAGAGCCGCGAGCTCTGCAGCTGTAGACGTAGTGACATGGGAAGTCTTGAACCGCTTGGTTAGTCTCATTGCTGGTATAACTACAGCGCCGCCGGAACTGGTTGATGTAGTTGATCCATCAGTGTAGACGTGTGTGCAGTCGCTGTATTTCTCGTACAAGAGAAATAAAGTTAGTTGCTTGAGCGCTGATGATGGCAAGTCCGACTTTTTCTGAAGTCCTGGGACTGTAAGGTTCACTTGAGTACGGCGCATACACCATGGAGGAATAGAAAGCCTTGCCGCAGGTGTGTAACCTGACCTGAAAGAGGCATGGTGCGCGAAGACAGTCGCACTGAATGTCGTGTGGGGCCTATCTACTGAGAGACTTGCTAGGTGGTGGGTAGGGTTCCGGGCGAAGTGTCTTAGGTGCACACGCATTGTTTCAATGCTAATGTGCGTTCTAATAGTGAAATCTTGAGCCACTGCAATAACTTCAGTCGTTGACGCACTCCGCGGTAGACCGAGACATATCTTGAGTGCTTGGGCTTGGATGCTTTGGATTATGTTCAGGTTAGTTCTGCAGGTGTTGGACATGACAGGTAGGCTGTATCGCAGGAATCCAATAAAGAGGACCCTGTACAGTTGCAGCATAGAGTGTATTGGCACTCCCCAGGTCTTTCCTGCAAGGAACTTAAACATATGGCAAATTCCTGTCAGGCGTTACTGAGACAAATAAAGCAGGCGTTACTGAGACACTCGGTATACAGTCGTATTAAATTTGCGAGCTTACATGTATGCATAATTGCGTGCACGTAAGATAAATTGTTCAGATAACTTTTCTTATAGGTAAGAATGTTCTTTCAACAGCCGAGGTTTGGACAGCAGCACCTCAATGATTGCCGTGATATCAGGATGGCCGCCGCAGTGATGGCCAATCGTGGAAGGAAAGAACTTGGGCATAGGTACGACAAGCTTTATGAATGCGCCCAAAAATGCTGCATTAGGATTGGTCAGCAGCTGCTCGAGACGTTTATCACTACTTTTCGTTCATATTTTTTTGTTTATTTAGTAGCTATGCATACTATTTTTACATCACCTTCAAAAACCTCCACTACAGGCTTTCAGAACCTTCAGAAGAATAAAGTGGACCTCTTCAGGTATTTCACTCCCGAGGCGATGATGAAGGGGCAACAGCCAACACTGAGTGTTCAGTGCTTGCAGATCATGAGAGAATCCGAGCTCCGCACGGACACACGAACGCATCAAAAAACGCCCGACGGAAAGTATGAAGGTTCCTTATTTTAGACAAGGCTCGAAAGAGAGAAAAAACGAAACAAAGAAGCGATGAAAAGGGCCAGTTGTTCGCGTCCTGTAGCGTGCCTTCTCTCGTGTTGTCCGGGACCCCCTGCATGATGCGTACTTGGCTGCTCGAGAAAGTCACGCCGAGCCGTGGTGTCGTGGTTCTATATACTACATCAACTTTTATTTGTTTGTTCGTTTCTTTCTTTCTTTCTTTCTTTCTTTCTTTCTTTCTTTCTTTCTTTCTTTCTTTCTTTCTTTCTTTCTTTCTTTCTTTCTTTCTTTCTTTCTTTCTTTCTTTGAGCTAAAATTTGGCGCCTTCCGCCGCTGGTCCGCGACGAAGGGCGGGTCCGTAAATAAGAGCGCCGCCTCTTCGGTGCCGAATGAAGAGCGTCCGGGGTCCTCACTCTATAGAGTTTACGCTTTCTGCTCGCCTTGAAGTATCTCGCGTTCATGTGGCGTTCTTTTCTTTATGTATATATTTCTGCTTCACCTTAAGCTTGAAGAGCGCTGTTGATACCCAAGACGGAGTGCCGGTCCACGCACAATCTGCGAAGTGATCAACGCAAACAGCCCGACGGACTTATAATGCGAACGAATGGCTTGAGTTAATTGTTTAGCATTCTTTGAAGAAATATATGCGAATGCAGAAAAAATTAAGGATGCTCGACATTGGCTTGAGCGTATTCGCGGGTCTTTGCCTTTAGCGCTGTTCAGTTGCACATAATGCCACGTGGTGCAGAAGACCAGTGACTGCAGAAAGAGACGAAAGTTATTCATACAACGCGATGACGATAGTTTGTGTGCAGTAGCAACTTCTCAGGACCCGACATCAGCTTCAGCTTGGGTACGAGACAACTACGGTACAGATAATTCATTTGGCTGCAAATTCAACTCGTAAAATTTGTATTACGTACATTGCATTGCCACGAGCAAGAACGAATTTTTATAACATCATAAAGCCAGTTCATTATACCTAACACAAAAACAAGGGCTTCACTTAGAAGAAGAAGCGTATTTGTGATAAAGGTGGTTTGGGAAGAAATTAAGTTTTACTTTATTAACTTCGTATTGTTTACGCAAATTTAATCTCGCCTCCTTTCACTTCGACATTGACGATTTAGTCATAGGCCGCTTTATGCTTTTCTGTCTCATTCTCGTTCACGCAATCGAACGAGAATGAGACAGTGCTCTGAAAGCCGCACTGACGTCCTGTTCTCATTTCAATCCTAAGCAATTGCCGTGCCCTGTAGCTGACGGCAGTCGCATTACGATGGGGACATGATGTAAAAACACATGTGTGCAACGCTGAAAAAGTTGGCATTTAGAGTTTTACGTGGCAAAACCACAATCTGATTATGACGCACGCCGTAGGGGACGACGTGGGGGAGGGTTCCTCCTGATTCATTTTGGCCACCTGGGGTTATTCGGCGTGCACCCAAAGCACGGCACACGAGCGGTTTTGCATTTCGCGGCCATCTAAATGCGGCCGCCGAGGCAGGGGTGCAACCCGCGATCTCGAGCCGCTAAGCTACCACGGCAGCTTTCGTGTGCCGTGCTTTGGGTGCATGTTGAGCGAGCCTATAGGTGGTCTAAATTAATCCGTATCTCCACCTCTATACGGTCACGTTGTAGTGACGGGGAAGAATCACAGCGGCACAGCGGTAAGTCACGAAACTAAGTTTTTATTGGGTGAACTTGCACGCGCTAGAGAGAGAGAGAGAGAAAGAGAGAGAGAGAGAGAGAGAGAAAACAAGGGTAGGAAAGGCAAGGAGGTCAACCAGAACAGCATCCGGTTTGCTACCCTACACTGGGGGTGGGGGAACGGGGAATAGAAAGCGGAAGAAAGGGAGAGAGTAAGCACTGAGTACGTGTGGGAGGGACACCATACACAAGGACACTATAAACGTTCTGTTAAGCCCGTGCACTTCATGTATAGCACTAGTGCATGAATCGCTTTTCGAGCCAGTGACGGGTGTGGCCACGGTCCGAGTATCTTTGACTCGATGAAAGGTCTCGAGTCCAGTCTGCGTAAAGTTGCCCGCAGAGAGAGGCGTTGGACATCGTAGCGAGGGCAGGAAAAGAAGAAACAACATTCAGAGCACAACAAAGTGGCGATCACGTTCGTCGGTCGTTGAAAGCTGATGAGCGGGTCAGAAGCGTTGGCCATTTATGCAGGACTCTTTGAACCTGCCAGCGTAATCACAGGTGATCGCGTAAGTTCTAGCATGCGCGACTGTTCCTATCGCCCACACAGTGCGATTACGCAAGGCTCGGCGACAACATAAAGAGATACGACCAGCGGTAACATACGGGAAACTTCGGTTACAGAAAGGCGCGTCTTGCGCTGGGCAATAGCTCTGAGCATTTGTTAGCCGGTGAAAGGTGCTCACCGACAAATATTAGTACGCGTGGCAATGGTGGCGTCTCTTCTAGCCATAGACAGATAGAATGGTGGATTGACTGACTAACCGACTGAGGGATCTTTAAACGAAGAGAAAGCCGCAGAAATCGGTCGGAAGAACGGGCCCTCATAGAGCCTGTTACTTCTCACTGGGGTAAGGGCAAGTGGTAGAATTTCAGCTAAAATAGCAATAGTCCCATGAACTGTGTAGACCTTGTTTAATAAACATTATTTTCACTGGACACTCACTACACGTAGATGCGATGCGTCTGAACAGAATATTCCTGCAGAAACACGTTTTTATTTTTACAATCACACAGCACTTGTTCTTAAGACGCCTGTCTAGTCTCACATAGAAAGCCGCAGGGTTACCCTAATTTGCGGCGTTATACACCACAATTCAATGTTTCTTCGTTAAGGGGAAACAAAGGGACGTAAGCTTAATGATTTTTGGAGATCGACAGGGCACGGCCATTATTGGTTGGCGCTGCCGCCCTGCATAGTGAAATACAGAGCGCCAGATACGAGAGCCGAAGGACTCAAGCGAAAGACTTGGTTTTGTAAGAGCCATCAGTTGCGAATCAGAATTAATCTCCGCCCCACGGTCTTATACAAGTGGTTTCCTCAATTCCTGCATCGACGTTATTGAATAGATTGCGATTTTGTTTTTCTTAAAATCTCAAATTCCTCCCCGCGTCAAGGAGCGGAGAGGCGCTGCGGGCATTGCGGAAGTCAATTTCACCAACGAATGGCACTTTCTTTCTTTCTTCCTTTCTTTCTTTTTCTCTTTCTTTCTTTCTTTCTTTCTTTCTTTCTTTCTTTCTTTCTTTCTTTCTTTCTTTCTTTCTTTCTTTATTAGTGCTCAACCTATCTTCATTTATAGCACCTCTACCTGACCTCGAAGCTCCACCGCTGTCCGCGCAAATGACCGCGATTTGTTCCAACCGCGCCGCTGGGAGAAATTTCGGATTACTAGCTTTTCTCGCGCTGATTGTGCCGCTCGTGGCAATTGGAACGGGTAATTTGCTATACGCTTCTTTTTTATTTTGTTATTTCTTTTCTTTGCGTGCGTTTTCCGTTCTTGTCTTAGAGTACGATTGAAGACCTCATATTTTTTCCCTTTATTTTCCGTTGCCGAAACTAGAATTCGGTGTAGAGCAAAACTTATTGCAACTTACGAAAATTTTATTAAATTGTATACACTGTCAAATAGACCATAAAGATAATTTATAGCGGTATATGGGCTATAGCGTGCGATAACGACAATGAAAAGTACTACGAAAAACAGAAACTCCACAAGCGTGCGTGGTAAGAGTAAGCGCGAGAAGAACACGGGGAACTGAAGGACTCAATTGTTTGTTAGTTACAGCCGTATGAAGTAAGTGGGCAATGACGCCCGGGAAAGCAAAGGGGTAAATAACTGTTCTCTTTAATTTAAATGGACTAAGAATAAGGAAAAGTACAATTAAACTGGACGAGAAAACAGCCAGCTGAAGATATACGAGTATCTATCGCATTACGGGAGATGTGCGTGTTCGTTTCATTCTTTTTTTTGTTTCTTTTTGAGGCGCGTCTTAGATTTATTTACGGGAAAAGGTAGAGAGCTTGACAGTATGGCACTTCCTGCTTTTCCATTTCATTTGAGTTCATTATTGATTTAATTATTTTTGCGCTTGCAGGGGTTTATGAAAAGAAAAATAAAGCAACTTATATACATACATATATATATATATATATATATATATATATATATATATATATATATATATATATATATATATATATATATATATATATATATATATATAGAATAAACAAATTTGAAAACTTGGCAGGCGATTCCACCTTTATAGTTGCAGAACTAAAGTCTATATGAGCGAGTTGGAGGTGATGTAGGGGCGGAGTCACTGTGCACGGCACTCTATCGCGTCACCTTTTACGTGGGGAGTAGAACGAGCGTCGGTGGATTAATGATTTTACTGCACAATCTTCGGGAACGGTACACATTCTTACACTGCGCTATTTTCGAAATTGGCTTACATTTTTACGTATGAGGGAATAAAATGAAACGTTTATTTGTCTCTCAGTTACATGATGGTATGTTAAAAAACTTTAAATAATTTCGGGGGTTTACACACCAAAACTATACGGTTTGGTTATGAGGCACACTGTTGTTGCGGAAAAGCATCCGTACGCGGCGTGTTGGTTACATTATCGGGATTATGTGCTTGAGGTCTTCTCTTCAGATCCGGCGGTGGGGCAATGGTATTGATGTATCTATTAAAAAACAAAAGAAACTGGTAATTTCACCCCAAAGGCGATGAATTAACAGCGATGTCAAGGTTGAACATTGTGCTTCGACTCCTCGGACAGTGTTCAAATTATACACGGGCGCAATATCTTGGCTTGACGCAGCACTTAAGGCGACTCCTGCTGGACAGGAGCAGCAGCGCCCTGTCAGCTACGAAACGCCTCAACACTGGCGTGGTGAAGAGTGCGTGTTGTCCCACGTTGATGGTGTCCGAGTTGAAACCCACGGGCGTTCAGAAAACGCGCCAAGCGGGTTCACTGGCTTGCGTGTGGAAAAATGTGAAGAATCCTTCGTGCTGGCTCTTGAGGATTGCCTATGTGGCGTAATGATTAGAGTAGAAGGCTTCGGTGCTGGCGATATACGTTGAGCAAACGTCGCCGCGGCATATATATATATATATATATATATATATATATATATATATATATGTAATATTATCAGCTTGTTTTATGTCCAGTGCAGGACGCAGGCCTCTCCCTACGATCTCCAATTACCCCTGTCCTGCGCCAACCGATTCCAGCTAGAGCCCGCGAATTTCCTAATTTGATCGCTCCACCTAGTTTTTAGTCGCCCTCAATTGCGTTTTTCTTCTCTTGGTACCCATTCTGTAACCCTAATAGTCCAACAGTTATCCAACCGGTGCATTACATGACCTGCCCAGCTTTCTTATAGGTATCTTTCTGCCTGTCTTATATAGAATTAAGGTAGCTGTAGAACCTCTGTAGATATTGTTCAAAGTATTTACGTAAGCGTTCTGTGCTCCTTGATTATGTAATGCCTCTATGACTGCCGGTATCTCTACTGAATCAAATGCCTTCTCGTAATCTATGAAAGCCATGAAGAGAGGCTTATTGTACTCTGCGGATTTCTCAATAACCTGATTGATGACATGGATGTGATTCATTGTAGAGTATCCCTTCCTGAAGCCAGCCTGTTCCCTTGGTTGACTAAAGTCCAGTGTTGTCCTTATTCTGTTGGAGATTCTTTTGGTAAATGTGTTATGTAATACTGGGAGTAAGCTAATAGGCCTATAATTTTTCAGTTCTTTAACATCTCCCTTTTTGTGGATTAGTATAATATTCGATTTCTTTCAGTTTTCTGGGACCCTTGCAGTTGATAGACATGTCGTATAGAGAGCCGCTAGTTTTCCAAGCACTACGTCTCCTCCATCTTTGATTAAATCTACTGTTATTCCATCTTCTCCTGCCGCTCTTCCTCGTTTCATCTCTTGCAGGGCCCTTCTGACCTCATCTATAGTTATAGGAGTTTCTCTATAGATCCCGTTCATTACTGTTTGTAATTGAGGTATCCTGACTCCTTTGTGTATTGTACAGGTCAGTATAGAATTCTTCCATTGCTTTTACTATGTCTTCGAGATTGCTGATGATATTACCCTACTTATCTTTTAGTGCATACATCTTGGTTTGTTTTATGCCAAGTTTCTTTCTCACTGATTTCAGGCTGCGTCCATTTTTACAGCTTCTTCAGTCTTTCTCGCGTTACAGTTGAGTGCAGGCTTTCAACTCGTGACGTATTATAGAAAGAAAGTAAATATGACCAATTTAAGAGCGATGAGGCAGCGGCACGCAAAAAAAAAAAGAAATGACGCGAGGCTGAGATATTTGTATAGAGGAAACAATGTTTGAAAGATGCCAAATGGAAGTTAGAATTTGGAGAGTCACTTTGGCTCATATTTAGCAGCAGCACGCAGATGAAGACAAACAAAAGGTGGCGAAGGATGCATGCCCCGCTACCGAAGAAGTGTTTATTAAGAGCCCTTTCTCCAGTGCAGGTAGCAAACCAGAATATCTTCCGGTTAGCATTCGATAAAAGAAATGTTTAAACTTTATTCGGTGCTGGTCTGTTTTTAGGTAGATGACCTCGAAAGACGCATTGCGGGTACAATGACGGCCTTGCATGCTCCCTCTGTTTAGGCATCCTTCGTACTCACACCGCGTCGGCGTCTGTGTGTGTATGAGGTGTAGACGTCGCGCGGAGGTTAGGGGTGGGTGGCGACTGCCTTAGCGGCATCTTTCTTTCTTTCTTTCTTTCTTTCTTTCTTTCTTTCTTTCTTTCTTTCTTTCTTTCTTTCTTGCGATCTCGTCAGCTTCATGTTGCATGTGGCATGGGTAGTTCTACCCATGCGTGACCGACTATAGCAGTGGCGCTTGGTGCCGTATTCGCTTTGTGTTCTTTAATAGCCTAATGAGCATGTGCTACAGCATTGTTTCGTCGCTGTTACCTTTTAGGGAGTCTCGCATGGTGGTTTTGGCGTTCTCGGAGTTAACAGTTCGATTACCTTTGGTAACTGCTCGTACGGTCGCTTTGCGCCACTGCTAATGGCCGCGGGGGCCTTTTCTTTGTTGCGCAGCCGATGCGAGACGGTTGCCGTGTGTACCGTCGCTGCGCTGTTTTCACTTCTAGAAGGGATTTTCTTTCACTCTCTTCCTGTCCATTATTTCCTTGGAATGTGTGCGCTGGGATGATGATGATGATGATGATGATGATGATGATGATCTTCTTCTTCTTCTTCTTCATCATCATCGTCGTCGTCGCAGCCGCCTATGCACTCCCACGTAGTCCAAGACTAGCACAAGGTCGTCCCCGCTGCAACACTTATCGGCGAACCATACCGCTTCACCCCGTCGGGCAGGCACGGAAGGTTTCGATTTTTTGCTTTTCGTCTCGTTTCCATCTGGAAAGGCTGCCTTCTTCCGGCTTCTAATTTGGAACTCGCGGGAGTCTATAAATACGTGACCAATGCCTCTCACTCGCCATTCCTCGCCCGGGCAAATCCGGCCGGCTCGCTCGCTGGCTGACTGCGCTGCTGACCGGCGGCACCGTGTCTATAGACGAGCATTCGGCGCAAAATCGATCCGCGTCTCGCAGTGCAGAACGCGGAACTCGTTTACTCCCGAAGCCGCCCGGAAGGCTCCTATAGCAGCACTGCGATCGGCTCCTCGGTTCTCCGTGAGCTGGAAGCATTCGGCGCGTTCTTTTTATCAACGGGCAGGCTTTACCAAGGCCGTCCTCCGCATCATCCGTTGCCTCTCTGTTGTAGACATAGCTGTACTCCGTCTCTCCAAATCCGTGCATTGCAGCGAACACTGCGGTTGGTGCCACCCGTTAGGCATAACGTGAGCCGGTTGCTGTGTTATAGAAGGGAGCAGGGCTCACCCACTGTGCGCTGCTAATCCTACCATGACACTTCGATTCGGTAGTCGTCGCGCCAAGAGCAATTAGAGGCGGGAAGTGGAGGAGCCCTCACTCTGGTTCTCGTTTCTACATGGCTGACACAACCCGTAGCCTTGGTCGCATTGCATGGATATGGTGAGATAGAGTTAGAGAGCGTGGGAAATCTCAGGCCTGTTGCTCGATTGCTATTGTTCTTGGAACTCATCCTCGTAGCAGCAGTCGTTTGCGGCTGCCCTTGCCTTCTGTGATTTCCCTATGAATAAGAGTAATTCATAACATAATTTGCCGTTATAATGCCATAACGCACTTTTGTGATAATCCACATTGATTTAGACCTTCTAGAGTTGTTTGTCGCTCAAATGAGCCCTAACACCGTGAGTGTTTTCTCATTTCACCGCCATCGCGATCTGGCTTGCTGCTGCTGCTGCTGCTGCTGCATGCGACCCTGCAGTAGAACGCCACGAGCATTGAAGCATAGCAGCAGGTCGCTAGAAAAAAAAAGAAGAAGTTTGGTTCGACACAGTCGCACTGCTGTCTCGCTCCCGAGTGTTTTTGAATTTTTTCGAGGTTTTGCCAAATAGATTTGTTGAAGACGTCGGACGACTCGCCAAGGTACCTTCCCTACCGGAGGCCGGGGGGACCTTCGCCTCCCGCCGCTTCGATAGGAGCCTGCAGAAGAGCCCGATCTGGTAGCGGTGAGAGCTCCGTCATGACTACGCCTGACCTGACACCGGGCCAGAGGCCACCGACTGACCCTGAGAGCAACCGTGGCTGTAAGCGATACAAGACTTCAGAAACAGACGATGAGTCTACGCTTATTGACGATTGTGACATAGCTGACATCACAGATCTGGATGATGAAGGCTTTAGGCTTGTGCGTCACCGCAAGAAGAGGACCGTCGCAATCCCAGTGATTATTACCCCTGCCACAGAAGGAGCCGACCTGAAGAAAGTAAATCCAATTGTTCTGTCTACGGAAATTGAAAAAATTCTTGGCACATCGCCAGTTAGGAGCCGATTTACAGTTCAAGGAGCCCTGCTTCTAGATGTACAGACAGAAGAGCATGTGAATTCCCTTCTCAGCTGCAAGTCAATCTCAGGGACTGCAATATCAGCACGAGTGCCCAATTCGTACATGCAAAACACGTGCATTATTAGAGGAGTACCGAAGTGGTACACTGACGAGGAACTGCTGCTATACCTAAAACCACAAGGTGTTCACCATGCAAGGAGAGTCACGCGACGCGTCCAAATTTCTGAAACCGTTTGGGAGTCCAGGCGAACCAGCTCCGTGGTCCTTACGTTCGCTCCAAATACAGACCGTCCAGAGAAGATCAACTTGGGCTTCACAAGACACGAGACCATTGACTACGTTGAGACACCACCTCGGTGCTTCAAGTGTCAGCGCTATGGACATGTGGCCAAGTACTGCCGTGGTGAGCAGCGGTGTAAGAGATGTGGAGGACCGCACGATTTCAAAACATGCGCGTGCAGCGAGAACTTTCTATGTGCAAACTGCAGTGGGGATCACCCAGCTAGTTATAGCAAGTGTCCTACGCGTGCAGCGGCAATAAAGCGTAAGAAAACGTTTATCTTGGGGCCAACAGGAAACGCTGAGAAAAATGCGACGAAGAAAAAGACAGAAAGTCACAGAGAGTCGGACGAAATCAAATGGAGCTCAAAGAGTGAAACTGATTTTCCAAGCCTGAAGCCTTCTCCAGGAATCCAGGACACAGTGGTGCCATCGCGCGGCGGACCGGCTAAAGCAGTCAAATCAGTGAACAGAGGCCCCGTAGAAGACAAGACTGCTGAACAACCGGAGCAGCGAAGTTATGTGTCTGCACTGCAGCGACCCGAATCGCGTTGCGATGAAAAAAATCAACAGGAGGACTGCCAGCAGGTGCTACGTGCTCTCTTCAAGGCCTTGCGATCACACATAGAGAAGATGCCGGCGAGCTCGATGAAGGAAATGCTCGAAGTAGTCCTGGCTCTCGAGTCAGTGATTGTAAGCTCTGCCTCTTCTTAAAGCACCAAGCAATATGGATGCGGTCAGGACACAATGTTCACCATCTCGTCCACAAGTGCCACTTATTATTCAATGGAACTGTGCGGGTCTTGCGTGCCACTTACCTGAACTGTCGCTTTTCTTACGCAACACGCCTGTGCCAATATTGGCCCTGTCCGAGGCTGGTCTTCCAAGTTCCAGATCAATTGCTGGTTATGTCGCACATGGAAACCAAAGTATTCCGACATTTCCAAACGGAAGCGCCATGCTATATGTGAGACGGGAAATACCTCATTACGTTCTACCAGTTCACGACCTTTGCAGCAGTGCATTGGAAGTCACTGCTGTACAAGTGCGGCTGGGAAACCGAAGTCTCAGCGTGGCCTCCGTATATGTGAGCTCTCGTCAGAAGGTCCCGATGGGAGATATTATAAGAGACCTCTGCAGCCGCTGCCCAGCTCCGAGGATTATATGTGGGGACTTTAACGCGCACCATACTCTCTGGGGCGACAAGACGACTGATGCACGTGGAAAGCAAATTGTTAGAGCTTTAAACACCGAGGGACTCTGCGTGGCAAATGACAAACAGCCGACGTTTTTTCGACCACCGGCCTCTTACAGTGTCATTGACTTGACGTTACATTCAACGGACATCCTCGCATCGTCAACGACTAGCAAAGATAGAATGGGCAGTGATCATTTTCCTGTCTTTGTTAACATTGCTGGATATAGAACCAACGGCCGAAGATCCTGTCCTGTGACGCATTGGGATACGTACAGGGACGGCCTAAGCGAATCATCTGGAGACCTGTTCGCGGACATGCTACGTAGCAAGAGATTGGCTACCGCTGAGCTGAAGCTACCCGACCACTTCCCCGCTCCGGATCTAAAGCTCAAAAATCTATGCGCTGCCCGTAGAAGAGCGGAACGGAGGCTGATGAGGACGAAGGGTGACCCACCAATGAAGACTATATACAACAGGATTAACGCAGTGATTCGGCGGTATACAAGGAAACTAAGAAGAGATCAATGGGCATCATTTTGTGCAAGCCTATCGGTCTTCACACCAGTTCCAAGGATATGGTGGGTCGTTAATAACCTTGCTGGAAACTTTCGACCACACAAGCCATTTGAAGCCCTAGCATTGAAGTTAGGCAAGACACTCGCTTGTCTTGCGAATGCGTTCGCTGAAACATACTCTTCTGGCAGGTCAGCCAGCACAACCGACCCACCTCCGCCGCTATCCTCGTCCCTAATGGATGCTCCTTTTACACTCAGAGAGCTGGAACTAGCCATGAGCAGCCTCCGACGTCGCTGTGCGGTGGGACCTGACCTTATCAGTAATCAGATGCTGACTAACCTACCGGCTGAGAGGCGGCGTGATTTGCTGGCATTTTTCAACCAAGTCTGGGCCAGTGGGGCTATCCCACATTTATGGAAGGTAGCATGGGTGGTGCCGGTTCTGAAGCCTGGAAAGAATCCTGCAGCCCTGGACTCATACAGACCGGTATCACTGACCTCGTGTGCAGCGAAGCTAATGGAGAAGATGGCATGCACAAGACTCACTTGGTATGTCGAGCAGGGTCGAAAACTACCATCGTGCATG
Source organism: Dermacentor albipictus (assembly GCF_038994185.2). NCBI lineage: Eukaryota > Metazoa > Arthropoda > Arachnida > Ixodida > Ixodidae > Dermacentor > Dermacentor albipictus. Next base: position 9,044,033 of record NC_091829.1, on the reverse strand, counting down.
ACTGGGTTTCGGCAGCGTCTAAGCGCTCAAGACAATGTGCTGGACCTGCTAAGCCACATAGAACATTACAGTGCGGACGGCCTGTCGACACTTGCTGTTTTTATGGATGTCTCTAAGGCTTACGACTACGTGTCTCGAAGAGCCATCATCAGCCAGTTACAAGTTATAGGCGTCACGGGTCATCTCTTGCACTTCATTCATACGTTCCTTAATGATCGTCGCATCAGAGTTCGTCTTGGCGACACTTTGAGCGATGAAATACGTATATTTCGTGGTGTGCCACAGGGGAGTGTTTTATCTCCCTTATTATTTAACATTGCCATGCGTAGCCTCCCAACAGTACTAAACCATCGAACACCAGTGAAGATGTCTATATATGCCGATGATATCTGCATATGGGTCTCCGGCTACCAGCATCGCCGCCTCGCACGAATAGCCCAGGGAGCAGTAAAAGCAATTCAGGGTCACTTGGCAACGCTTGGATTAACACTATCAGCAGAGAAATCATCATTCGTACTATTTCCTGGAGTGAAAAGAAAATCTACACGCTTGACGCTGACTTTGGACGGATACCAGGTTCGACAGGTCACCAACGTCCGATTTCTGGGCGTTACCTTAGACCACAGGCTACTCTGGCGCCGCGGTGTTGACCACGTTGTGGCATCATCGTCACCCAGGCTACATGTGCTCAAGCGAGTCGCTGGTATACGCTGGGGCAACCACCCGACGTCAATGCTACGGCTACATACAGCGTTGGTTACCAGTCGAGTCCTGTATCAGCTACCTCTGATGTCACCCTCAGACAGCCAATACGAGCGCTTAGAAGCCATCCACAGAAAAGGTATCCGACTTTGCCTTGGAGTCCCTCAGCCAGCGTCAAACAAGAAAGTGCTCTACAAAGCTGAGTCACGCCCTCTACGACTTCAGGCTTCCGAGGCTCTGATGATCCAGCTTCTACAATTGAGTGAGTCTACGCCCGGTAGAGCCCTCTTACGACGTATAGGTAACAGACCGCGCTCACATTTTTATGCAGCATTGAACACGCTTCGCGTATTAGGATTGCGCTGCTCGAGACCGAGAGAAAGGATAGAACCACCCTGGACATTCGAGGACATCACATGCAAATTAAGTGTACCACGATTGCAATCAAAGAGCTGCATTCCATCTGCAGAAGCCAGGTCATTAGTCCTGGAACACCTGCACACGACTTACCCGAATCACCTACAAGTATACACAGATGGCTCTGTCAAGGCAGACGAAGACCGCTGTGCAGCTGCATACTACATTCCCTCTCTAAGATATACGTGGTCTGGCCGTCTGGACTGTATAGCCTCGTCGACAGTTGTGGAAGGCGTAGCGATAGCTTCTGCTCTGCGCAAATTAAAGACTTTGCCTCCGCAGAATGTGGTTGTCCTTACGGACTCAAAGGCCGCATTACAACAAGTATACCGTGGTTTGCCATCCCTCAAGTTCCCACGCAAATCCCTAGCCATCGTGAAAGACCTCAACAACAAAGGCTTCACAGTAAAGTTTCAGTGGATTCCCTCCCACATTGGTATCTCAGGAAACGAAAACGCTGATGCGCTTGCAAACGCAGCGCTATATCATCCTCCCAAAATCAAGGCTCCAAAGAGTAACCAAGTGCAAAAATCTGAAATTCGAAATCACTTTGCGTCGCTTTGGGTTCCACCGCATATGCCCTGCGTAACCAAGAGATTGCACCGAGAGGAAGCCTCACTTCTACATCGTATAAGGACAGGATCTGCTAACACACCGGCCTGGTTATTTAAAACGGGGCGAATAAATTCTCCGAACTGTACGGCATGCAACAAGACAGGAGACATTGAGCACTTTTTGTGGTCCTGCCAGCAATTCCAAGATGCAAGAGACACTCTCCTGAAGAATTTGCAAAACAAGGACCTTCCGCATGCGCGCCTGCAACACCTTATATTTCCCGAGGGATCAGTGATGGCCCGCAAAGAAACTTCACGTCTCCTCATCGATTTCTTAAGAGAGACCGGTTTGATGGACATATGGTGAAACCCATCAGCGGTATTGTGCGAGACGCTCGGGCGGAGCAATTGCTGGCCTTGTTCGCCAGGCTAAACCCGCCTGTTGCTACAATTCACCACCACCACCACCACCACCAGCAGGTCGCTAGGTCTCGGCTAATCGTTGCAGCGCGTCAGGAACACTTCTCCGACGTTGACAACGATGAATGCTGCACGACGGCAACAATGCTGACGATAATGATAGCATACTGATAGCATGATAATGGCTCGATGACGATGATGGCAAGATGACGGTATCGACAACGCCATCGATAAGCTAGCATGGCAAAAACTCAACATTAGCATTGATCAAGGCACGACGACGGTCGCGACAACGCCCATGATCGTAGCATGATGACGACGTGACATGACGGCAACGCCGGCTATGACGATAGCAAGACGACGCTACGATGACTGCGGCGACAACGCCGACGATGGGGATGATACGCTGACAAGACGATTATGACGTCACGCCGGCAGCTTATACGGCCGACGACGCCGATAAGCAAAATTATAGCGCAGCGACGGCACAACGGCGATGATGGCACGACGGCGACACTGTGGCTCACACATAGTAAACCGAGCATGAAATCTGCTTTTGGACAAATACAGTTCTATGACGTCTTTTCTTCCTGCCAAGAAAACATGACGATGAGAAACTTGATAGTGAAGCTCGTGACAAACGGCCACGAAATGCAGAGTAAGCAGCCTTAATGGATACTAGTGCTGTGAAGATTTCCACGAATGCTACCATTGGGGTAGCATTCATCGCCTGAAACTTGTCCGCGAGAAGCCTGAATTACGGAAGAGGCCACTATGAAAGCTCATCTGTGATAACCTCGGCGCTCACGCAGTAACTTGCATGGTGTGTCTGGCCGGAAGCCAGCTGAGACTAGCCTGATGCGCGTTTTGCCCGTCGTAAATTAGGGGAAGGGAAGCCTTACGCGTTGAGCAGTTAAACGGGAACCGCAAGCCGTGCATTTTCTTTCTCTAAAGGGATTACGCGCCACCCTCTAATCTTGTCTCGCGACGGCTACGTGCGGTTATGTTGGCCTCTCCAATAATCTCGTTACCGCTGCGTGGTATATGTCACTGTTTTCAAAACACATTCGGTATTCGGATTTTCTGCGAAAATAGCTTCTTCGTGAACTAAGCGCAGATATGGTCGTTACTCAAACGCACTTACTGACATGATAAATCCTTATTCGTCTTGACTTTTGTCATCAGGAATTAAGGGGTTAAAGCGTACGCTAACGCTTTATAGTATGAATATGGCGATGAATGATTTCATTGCTCATTTTTGGGGTAGAAAACTCTTTAGAAAGTGATGTCAGCGTCTTTTCTTCCTGTTATGTATGTCCTGAGATGTAATGAATTGAATAACAGTAATATCTGAGAGATCTGTCCTATAAACATGAACATAGGAAATTCAGATGCTTTCTTGCGTTAGTATATTGCAACTGAAACTATTACAAAAGTCAGCAGCCGAATATGACATCTCAGGGCCGTCGACTAGTGTATCTAATGTTGACCGCTAATAAAATACGAAGACAGAGCAAGAGAAACACAGTACGACGGCTTGTTCTGTCTTTGCTCTGTCTTCGTCATTTATTAGTGGTCAACATGGATGGATGGATGGTATAACTTGAGTGAAAGGTCCTGCGAGCTACGGGGCGCAAGGCCCCATAGAGCCGGCTACTCCCACGTTAGGACCGGGCGTTGTAACTCCCTGGCCGCATCGTGGGCTCGTTGGACGGCCCAGAGCTGCTCCGCCAGGTCAGTGCTGCGCGATGCTTCTTGTAGCCTGGCGTAGTCTTGATTCTTGTTTGTGTGGGCCCGACATGAAACACCAATTAAGCGAAACTCGTTCTTCCGTCGACTAATGTTTCGGGAAACTCGCGTTCATAAACGTACATTGTAGTTTACGAGATTATTGTGCATCTGGATGTATGTAGTCGTGCAAAATTGAACATATGACTGCATCCTATCCGCAGGCTTGATGACAAAGCAATATTCCTGCATTGAACGTGATTTCTACCGCTTTCCTCTTTTTCCCGCCTTTTCCGCAGAGAAAGAAAGGAACTTCCCATATAGGTAACATTCTTTTTTTTTTGACATGTGCACAAGAAATAAAGCGCTAACATTTAGAACACAAATTGATGGCCCCTGCAAGCTTTTTCACGCAGTGAGGATATTGGTTTGGGTTAGTTTGTAGATGATAGGTAGTTAAAAGCATTCTGCCAGATTGATAGGGAAAGGGGAGAACCCGGACTCAAAGTATATGGTCGTCCTGTGTGATAAGTGGTGCCCTGTATTAACGCTGAAGTGACGTATTTGCGTTGTGTACTGTTTGCGGAAATCGAACTGAATTGAATAATGTTAGTTATTGGAGGACTGTTGCACCAATGAAGAAAGGTTATAATGTCTATGAAGTGTATTGGTAGCCACGCGGACAGGCGTTAGGTGTCGAGTGAACTCTTCTTTATCGCGGCATAATTATCTTCAGTATGGTCACTTTCATTGGCATTTCTTTTTCACCTGCTTAATTTTTATATCTACACTTTATTTCTCTATTTTCTTGCTGTGCAGCGCAGACAAATGATGTAGCCGAAGTACTTTCTACATCAGTTTTGTCCACAGCAGCTGATTTTTAACAGAACAGAATAAAAAAGTTGTGTCAAGGCCAGCCCAAGCTGGCGAAGATGGCTTTTCAGAAAACGTTTCCTTTGAATTGTTAATCGACGCCTTTCCAAGAAGGAAATTTCCGGTGTTTCAAATTCGTTGCAAAAACTGCATTTGGGGGTAAGAGGCAAATGAGGCCTTTTCAAGTACATCGTTTTATCCAATGCTCACGTCTTCGTACGCTGCATTATCGCCTGCTGCGTGACTCCTGCTTAACTACATGTCCTTGTTTGCGCAGTGTTTGTAATATTAGTGCATTCTTTATATTAAGGCACTCTTCTCGCTAAATATTTTCTCTATTACGTGTCCTCCTGGCAAGGTCCTTTTCGCGACTCATCCACGCTGGTATGCTCTCGCTCTGTGCTACAACTCACCGCGTTCTCCCGTGTCCAGTACTAAGGAAAAAAAAATACTGCCCCGAAGAAAAGCGTTCGCGTCACAAAGGTTGGTTGCCATAGTCAACAAAGCGAGTCCCACTAGTTAGCAGTAGCTTCGTACTGCCACAACGTCATTCATCTTCCTTAACAGTCACTTAGGGGGCGCTAATTGGGATGCGCCTCCGAATGGCCTTTTCTCGGCGTCTTCTGCTTCGCTCTCTCTCTCTTTCCGCATCTCTCTCTCAGCACTCGTTTTTATTAATTTCTTCTTTCGTTGCAACCGAAAAAACCTCAGCTTCTCTGTACATCTCCTATTTCACTCTTGCAATCGGTTTCACCTCTCCTATCCTCCGTCTCGACGTGATCATCTCCACCGTAGAAAGCCGAGTGGGATTTCACCCCCATGGGTCGCGCGTTCATGGTTTCTCTATCTCTCTGCGCTACATTCCACGTGCGATCGCTCTAGCTTGCTGTCTCGCGCCCCGTTATCGAGGTTTGTCCGGGCTGCCTCTCACGCTGTACTCCGCACATTCAGGCCTAACCGGCACTTTGTTTGCCAATGTCTTAAGTACGGAAGCAACTTGAGTTTCTCCAAAGTTAGGAAAACAACGATATGCGAAGGCAGTGCCGTGCGAGTGCCGCATGTGGCGCTTTCAAGATTCTTTTGGCTACAGAGCAATTTGGATGATGGGGAGGGCTTGGGACACTTATTCAATTGGATGCAGGTATAAAAGGCAACCTACTCGCTTATTTCTTTTTCAGAAGCAGCTGTAACCACAGAAGGGCGTTGTAGTTTCACAAAGAGGCGTAACAAAACAGGGGCAGCACAGAGCAAACTTAGCCAGCCGTAAAAAATAAGCACAGGACATAACTTATCGGAACACCTTTTCGATGTTATTACATAAAGGCGCCATTTGCAATCGCTGCAAAGCCGATCCCATGCACGGCGTCTCTCCAAGCGTAACAGTATACTTTCGCTTATTTGGTTAAAGGACCTCCTCTGTGCGCAGGGAGGCAAAGATACGTGAGCGTATTTTGTAGCAAATGCTGAGAGAGCGAGGAAGAGAACATTTATTGGCATTTGGCCCCATGTTCGATGCTGCTGCTTTCTTTGAGTGACGTGCATTCAAAGCAGAGGTCGACGCTTTTAGTCGCACCGGTTACTCCTCGTCGCTAAGCCCGAAGGCGCGAGATTAAATCCTAGCTTCTGCGGCCGTGTTTCAAGGTGGGTCAAATGCAAAAACGTTCGTGTACCGGGCATTGGGTGCATGTTAAAGAAGCCCAGGTGGCCAAAATTAATCTAGAGTCCCTAATATACGGCATCCCTCATAATGATATAGTGGTTTTGTTACTTAAAGCCCAACATTTCTTTTTTTACTCCTCGTCACGGGGCGAATAGAAAAAAAAATACCTAGAGCATGAAAATCGCTTAAAAGCACTCATGATAGCCTTATAGCGCTGACATTTACAAGTTTCTGTGCTCGAGTATCTAATATGGTAGCAAATGTTTGACAGGAGGAGACGTAGGAGAAGGTGGGACATTGCGTCGTCTCTTGATTATCATATCTAGTGAACGTTGAAGATAGAGCCATTGGATCTTATTCTATTGTATTGTATGGAAATTTCTGCTAAAAGAGTGGGGGGGGGGGGTCGTGACAAGGGGTCTTTCATTGCTGCTTGTCTTGAAGTGCGTAATCGGAGCAGATGTCATAAAATGCGTGCTTAAAATTTTTTTTGTGGAATTGTGGTATTTAACTGACTGAAAATTACGGTTTGTCCAGCAAGTAATACCTGCCTGTTCAAGTAATATACCTTACGAGGATTAATCGCGCTTTCTGCAACAGGTGATTTTTGAATATTGATAGGAATAAGAATAAAATGAACGAATGAATGAATGAATGAATGAATGAATGAATGAATGAATGAATGAATGAATGAATGAATGAATGAATGAATGAATGAATGAATGAATGAAGCTATCATGTTTATTTAGCGTGCTCAGTAACAGCCATAAGGTCTAAGTACTGGGGCACGCAAACATTGAAATCCAAAAACAAAAAACCAGGACACTGCAGGGAAATATAATTAAAAAAAAAGTACTGAATAAAAACAATTGCGATTGGGAAATCCCAACAATACAACTATGCACATTGTAAATACAACAAGAAAAGAAGGAGAAGGGCAGTTTAACAATAAATGCAACTATGGCACAACAAGGCAAAGCTCGGAAAGGAAGGATGACAGTGAGTTATGAAAAATATCAAGATCATGAAAATAGGCGTTATAAAGGCACTGTATTCGGTGGACCGTTCCATGTTGTTGATTACAAGCAGGAACATGGAAAGGTCTATGTTCTCTGGCGATCTTCCGCGAGATACGAAACATCATACGGGATAGGTGAGGACACCGTGGAGGAGTTTGAAGAGAAGCCGAAGTTCAGCACTATTGCGCCAGGAGCGACGAAGGGCAATGAGAATAATCCAACAGTGTTAGAATGAGGTCCAGAGTGAGTGCTTGCCAATAATAATAATAATAATAATAATAATAATAATAATAATAATAATAATAATAATAATAATAATAATAATAATATCTTTATTGCCATAACACATATACAGCATTATAATCAGGCCTGTCTAAGCCTACAAGGGCTTGTGGGACATGGCCTTGCAGAATTGGCAAGGCAATACATTGAGATAGGAGAACAATCACATATCAAAGAAAATAATGACGCTGTTACATAAAGCCAGCGACAATACATTTGGCTGCGCAAATTTATTGCAGCAGCCCCAACAGTTCAAGCTTACATAAAACGAACAAAACATAAAACACAAAATGCAAGAATTCGAATCTTTGAAACAATGTCCTCATAAATGTTGTTTGAGATGAGAAGGCAAAGCAATGTGAATATGTAACATGTTTAGCCTACAGAGCACGTATCATCTTTTTCAGTGATATTTTCGAAGTTGCTGTAAAAATGCCTTCTGGCAGGTTGTTAAACAGATTGGGAACATAGACACATCGCCGGGCCTCACCGCATCTCGTTGCGGAACGAGGCACAGTGAAACGCAAGCCCGAACGGAGCATGCGCACAGGCTTATGCTCAACTTTGAAATCCGAGTTCCAAAAATGACGTAATACCACTGTTTCAACAAACAATGAGCGGAACGAAGGGAAACCTACGGCGGTAAATAAGTTTGGAGAAGAAAGCAGAGGCGAATTATACGCTAGACTCTGGAGCATGTTCTTTAATAGAGCGTCTACCCGGCTCTCCCAACGCGCAGAACAGAAGGCGAAAATTGTGATGCCATACCTTAATATTCCGTATGCAAGAGCGTTCACAATTGTTTTTTTTCACTGAAAAAGGAACTATACTTTTACAGTGATAGAGTACCCAGGCAACGCTTCGTAGTTTACTGCATAAATATGCTAAATGCGATTCCCACGACAGGTTTGAGTAAAAAAATACGCCCATGTATTTTATAGACTGCACATATTCAACTGGAGTACAGCTACAATGCGAACATGACTTATTATGCAAAAGGATAGGTTCATCTATCAACGTCATCTTTAAGGGATTTCTGAAGCAAATCAACTTTGTTTTTGAATTGTTGATTACAAGAAAATTTTTAGAAAACCAATTTATTACGTTATAGACATCTTTTTGTAACATATTGATTGCTGACTTGTAGCATAAATGCTTTGCTAGCAGAACGGTGTCATCGGCGTATTGAAAAATTTTGCATTTTGAAACAGTGGACGCAAGGTCATTCATGAAAATATTAAACAGCAGCGGGGCTATAATGGACCCTTGAGGGACTCCAGCTTTAATAGGCAAAATAGAGCTAGAGTGATTGCCTAAAACTACTGTTTGTGATCTGTTCGATAGATAATTTTTCAGTATGTCATGAAATGGCCCCCGGAAGCCCAAGAAATGTAATTTTTTCAACAATATGCCGTGGTTAACTGTTTCAAAGGCTTTACTAATATCTAGAAATAATGCAATGCGAAACAAATTTTGGTCGAAAGCGGAAAAAATTTCATCTGAGAAGGATTCTAAAAGTAAAGTAGTACCTTTACCAGCGACAAAACCAAACTGATGAGGGGACATTATCGAGAACTTATTAATGAAGGAAAGCATTATTTCCAAAAGAAACTTTTCTAACACTTGGGACAGTATAGGCAAAATGGATATGGGTCTATAGTTTTCAATTACATCCTTTTTTCCTCCTTTGTGAAGTGGCTTGACTAAAGCAGTTTTGAGTCTTTCGGGGATAGAAGAATCATCGAGAAACCCGTTAAGCATAAAAAGAAGAATGCCCGACAGGGTTTCAAAGTTTCTTTGGAGCATGCGCGCTGAAAGGCCATCAAGACCGGGTGGTTTGTTCTGTCTGAAGCTGAAAATAATCCTACGTAAATCAAGTTCCGACAACTTCGGTAGGAAGGCTGAGGCAGATACAGATTTTTGAAGCGTGCAGTCCAGGGCATGCCCTTGACTAGCTCCGTCAGACGAACGAGCAAAATGACGGTTAAATAGATTAGCCGTTGTTGCGGGGTCGTTCGAAAAGGAATCAATGGCAGATCTCGAGTCTGCTTTTCCTCGAAGGTGATTTATTAAAGACCAAGTCTTTGCTGGGTTTTTCAAGGCAAGATTAAATTGACGTAAAAAATACAGCCGTTTTGCCGATCTAATGAGGGCAACTACCCTGTTTCTAGCTGCTGTGTACTGTCAGGATTGGGGGCTCAATCCCTTCGTCCGTGGTCCTTTGCCAAGATTGGAGTACGGCATGAATTCGAAGGTAGCTGGCCCATGCCGTCGTCCAACTTATTTACGCTGAGATCGTTGATGAAGTGAAGAACTGCTTCTCATCGAGAACGAGGAAAAGGGTTTATTTACAGAAATTAAATCAGTCTAACATGACTGCTTGAGAAAAAGAGTATTAGTCCAACAGGACTGCATGAGAGAAGTGACTCAGTCTAACATGACTGCTCAAGAGAAGTGTGTCAAATCAGCTCCGCGTTGGGGAACTCTGGAATCATTGTCCACACACCGAACTCGTCCCGTCACAATGTCGATGGGGCTGGAGGAAGGAAGCGGGTTCCAGCGCAAAGGCCGCTTCTTTGAACGCCTCCCAGCTGCAGCGACGGAGAGGGAGAGGTGCGCGTCTTGCACTCCTTGTCGTAATCGGGTGGCAAGGTGGCAATCTTGTTGCGCAACTCGCCATTCTTGACAGCGCCTCCATGGCCCGAAAAGTCTCGACTGTCTAGCGCTGACAACCGCTAGGCAGGAAGAGAACGGCTGCTGGTCAGGGGGGGATTGATGTCTTGGCTCGCAGCGACCACTTGTGCATTGATGTCACCGCCCCAAAACATCCAACAAGGACAGGCAACTGCAAAATGAACCCCACAACACGGCTCTGCGCCGAGATGACGTGCATTGGCTCTCACTTTAGACTCGCTAGGCTTCAAAAAAACAACAACAACACAAGTGCAGAAACAAAAAAAATGCTACATTTCACTATGCCAATTTCTGAAGCAAATTCCTGCTGACAAATTCAGCAATTAATGGAGGGAATTCTGCTGAATGAGAGGGGATTTTCTTCGCCTAAAGAAAAGCTAACACTAGTAACCCTAAAATTTAGGCGGGACCCTCAAACGCAGAATTCAAATTAGCCTGCTCAAACCATCCGCATTGCTATGCAACTTTCCCTTCTTATATCTAACGGAGAAGTTGTACTCTTGGAGAGTGAGGCTCCATCGGAGCAAGCGGCCGTTTTTGTGTGACATTTGATTGAGCCACGTCAGAGGACAGTGGTCGGTCTCGAAGATGAACTTCGCTCCGTACAAGTAACACGACAACTTCTGGGCGGCCCAAACCAAACAAGCGCATTCCTTCTCTGAAGCGCTGTAGGCTTCCTCTCTTACATTTAGTTTACGGCTGGCATAGAGGATAGGATGCTCCTCGTTATCGTCGCCGACCTGACTAAGTACCACGCCCATACCTCTGTCGCTTGCGTCGCATTGAACTATGAATTCCTTTGTGTAGTCTGGCGCGCGAAGCACAGGGCGAGAAACCAATAGCGTTTTCAAACTTTGGAAAGCGTTCTCTTTGTCCTTATCCCAGTGTACGTTACTCGGTGCTCCCTTTCGGAGGGCGTCTGTTAATGGACTTGCCAACTGCGAGTAATTCGGAATGTACCGTTGATAGTACCCCACAAGTCCCAAAAATGAACGAAGGTCCGTTTTCGTGCGCGGCTGAGAAAAATCTCCAATCGTCGCTATTTTCAGCTCAGCCGGCCGTCTCATGCCCTGACCAACAACATGGCCCAGATAAGTAACCTGCGAACAACCAAACCTACACTTTTCCGCTTTCATCGTTAAGCCGGCTTCCCTCAACCATGAGAACACCTGTTTGAGGTGCGATACGTGTTGTTCCCAGCTGTCCGAAAAAATGGCTACATCATCAAGATAAGGTAAGGCGAACTCCTGCAAGTCTTTTAGGACAATATCCATTAACTTAGAGAAGCTAAACGGCGCGTTCTTCAGCCCGAAGCTGAGTGCGAGAGGGCGAAAAGTGCCTACAGGCGAGATGAATGCGGCATAGCGGCTGGCACTTTCTGAAAGGGGAACTTGCCAGTACCCCCGCACGAGATCTATAGTTGAAATGTATTTAGCAGCGCTAACTCTTTCAATTCGTTCCTCAATGTTGGGTATCGGGTACAGCTGATCCCTAGTGATCGCATTTAACTTCCTGTAGTCAACACACGGACGAGGGTCCTTGTTAGGGGTTTCTACGAGTATTAGCGGTGACGTGTAGTCACTCTCAGCGGGCTCAATAACTCCCAACTCTAGCATGCGTTGTATCTCTGCCTCCATAATCTCTCTCTGTCTTGGAGACACCCTGTAAGGTTTTGATCTTACTGGTTCGGTAGAGGTCAGCTCAATTTCATGCGTTAACAGTTCGGTTCTACCCGGCCGATCGCTGAATCTGTCGAGATATTCCCCTAACACCCCTTTTAGCTCATCTAGCTGCTCGGGTCTTAGAGCATGCGAGCTTACCGAGTGTTCTACTACTTCTTCTAGGCCGATTTCAGAGTTGGAGGTCGTCCTATACTCCTTAAACTTGGTACCAATGCCATCCGGCTCTTTGACGGTATAGTTAACGACTCCGCTCCGCTCTACATACGGCTTCATCAAATTACAGTGATATATCCTCACTTCCTTCCTGCGACCGGGCATTCTCAAAGCATAGTTGGTATCTGAAAGTTTGTGCAACACTTTAACGGGCCCGTCCCAGTGAACTTCAAGCTTGTTCTTTCTTGAAGGTTTGAGGATCATTACCTGGTCTCCGGCGTTAAACGTACGAAGCCTCGCATTCTTGTCGTAATAGAATTTGGCGTTCTTTTGAGCTAGTGCCATGTTCTTTCCGACTAGTTCTTGGGTTGCGCTTAGCCGCTCCTGTAAATTTAGCACGTATTCAACCACGGTTGGACTCTCCCCTCTTTCCTCCCACATCTCTCTTAACATTCTCAGTGGAGACCGGAGTGTCCTCCCATACACTAGTTCTGCTGGTGAGAACCCTGTCGCCTCATGTGGAACCGTTCGCAAAGCAAACAAAGTTGCCGGCAGACAGTTCTCCCAGTCCTCCTTGTGCTCGTAACAGAGCGCACGCAAAACTCGCTTAAGCACCGAATGCCACCTCTCTACACTGTTTGACTGAGGGTGATAGACAGAACTGTGTATTAACTTTACCCCGCACTTTTGCAAGAATGTGGAAGTCAGTGCGCTCGTGAATACTGACCCTTGATCTGCCTGAATTTCGGCTGGAAACCCAACTCGTGCAAACACTGTCAAAAGCGCGTCTACTACTTCGGTGGAGCTGAGCTCTTTCAAAGGGATTGCTTCTGGAAACTTGGTGGCCGGACACAGCATGGTAAACAAGTACCTGTAGCCTGATTTTGTTTTTGGAAGAGGCCCTACCGTGTCTATTACAAGTCGTCTGAAAGGCTCTGTTATTAAGGGCACTACCTTCAGTGGAGCTTTCCAAGTCTCTCCTGGTTTACCAGAACGCTGGCAGGCGTCGCATGATCTTACAAAGTTTTCTACATCTTTGAAACAGCCAGGCCAGTAGTATTCCATAAGCAATCTTTCCTTTGATTTGTTTATGCCTAGGTGGCCGGACCACCCATTTCCATGACAAAGACTCAAAAGGTCCTCCCTATACTTAGTAGGTATGACTAACTGATCTAAAATCTTACCCTTTCGATCTCTGTAATGCCGATACAACAATCCTCCTTTCTCATGTATCGTTACGTTGCGCCTAGCAATGCCTTCTTTAGCTGTGTCACGTAATTTAGCTAAGCTCTCATCATTCTTTTGCTCAGCTGCCAGTGACTCTCTATCCACGCGTAAGAGTTGATCGAAGTTCTTTGAGGCCGGTGATAATAACGACCCTGTCTCGCTTGTGAGCGCGTCTGCTTGCTCTTCCTGCAGGCTAGAACTCTGACACTCTAGTGCTACGCTCTCATTGAGCTGGTCAGCTGGCAGGCTCTCCTCAACTGTTCTTTTGTCCCTCGGGCCTAGCTCGGATTCGGGTATTGAAGTTATGCCCTTTTCTGCTTCCGCTGGAGGAGCTTGAGCATTTTCAGCCGAAAGCGCCGCGATCTTACGAGCTTGGCCTCTGGTCAATGCCTGTACTATGCCCTCTCCCAGTTTGAGCCCTCTGTCACGCAGTAACTGATTCGAACGATTCGAAAAGATGTAGGGATACTGCAGTGACAAAAATTTGGAAGCTGCAGCCTCAGTCTCTAGTTCCCCGAATGGTCCACTGATTTTGACTTTGGCCATGGGCAGACACACGCTGTGTTCTTCTACAACCTGTTTTATCCACGCTACTTCTCCGGTGAAGTCATCTACCATCACGTAAGACGGATGGACATTGTCCAGCGTGGCGGCACTGTCTCTTAGCACTCGGCATGGTTTTCCATTAACTTGCAGGTCGTGGAGATATGGACTTAAAAGTTCCATATTCTCATCCTTTTCCTCCACGTAGGAAAAAACTACGCTAGACTTCTCGCAGTTTACAGCTATACGTCCCAGTTTGTGGCATTTGTAACAGCGAATTGGTCTAACAGATTCGAATTTTCTTTTCTGTTCTTTTTGTGCGGTTTCTCCGTTAAGTTTCTCCTCGCTCTTTTCTGCGGGCTTTTCCGCCATGTTTACAGGCTCGGATCGTCTAGTTTGCGCACCCTTTTTGAACGGAAATGGTTTCCGCGGTCCATTTCGACCGTCCCAGTTTCCCTCCTCGGCGTTCAATTTTCTACGGGTTGCGTACTCTTCGGCTAATTCAGCCGCCCTTTCCACAGTGTTTACATTACCTCTGTCTTGCACCCACAGTTTCACAGCTTGAGGGATGGTTTTGTAAAACTGCTCTGGACACATGCATTCAATGATCATGTCTCTGCTGTCGTACGCTTCCGCGCTTTTAAGCCACTCAACTAGGTTGGCCTTTAAGCTATATGCAAACTCCGGATAGCCCTCGCTATCTTTCTTGCCTGTGCTCCTAAACCTTTGCCGAAAAGCTTCGGCTGAAAGGCGGTATTTCTTCAGGAGACTAGCCTTAACTTTTGCATAATCATATGCATCCTGCACACTCAGTCTGGCGATTACTTCCGCCGCCTCACACGGCAACATAGACAGCAACCGCTGTGGCCATGTACTCGGGCCGAAGTTCATCTTCTCGCAAGTCCTTTCAAAATTGCTTAGGAACAAGCCTATGTCGGTCCCGACCTCAAATGGCTTTAATAGCCTGTCCATGCGGTACGATTCTGCCTCACTTGATCGACCCAGAGCGCCTTCACTTCCTTGAGACATCTCCAAACGTTTGCTTTCAAGTTCCAGTTGCATTTTTCTTAACTCGCGATCTTTATCGCGTTCCTCTCTCTCTTGTTTTTCTCTGTCCCGTTCTTCTCTTTCTCTTTCCCGTTTCTCTCTCTTTTTGAGAAGTTCCAATCCCATTTCAATATCTTGCTCACTGGCCTGATTGGAAATTAGCTCCAATAATTCCGATTTGAGCATTTCCTTGCGTACATCTAGGCCCAGTTCCTCACCCACAATCAACAACTCGTCTCTCAGCAGTGTCCTTAACTCCATGACTGCTGCTTTACTGCCTTGATTCTGCTCTCTAAATCTAGCTAGGAAAACACAACCTAGCTAACACACAACAATCTAGCTTCCCTACTGTTCTAAACAGAACAACCACACAATGAAGCCTAGAGAGTCAAAGCAAAAACCAAGCACTCACCGCAGATACAGCACCATGTCGCAAAGTCCATCTCACCGCTGTCAGCCAGTTGTCAGGATTGGGGGCTCAATCCCTTCGTCCGTGGTCCTTTGCCAAGATTGGAGTACGGCATGAATTCGAAGGTAGCTGGCCCATGCCGTCGTCCAACTTATTTACGCTGAGATCGTTGATGAAGTGAAGAACTGCTTCTCATCGAGAACGAGGAAAAGGGTTTATTTACAGAAATTAAATCAGTCTAACATGACTGCTTGAGAAAAAGAGTATTAGTCCAACAGGACTGCATGAGAGAAGTGACTCAGTCTAACATGACTGCTCAAGAGAAGTGTGTCAAATCAGCTCCGCGTTGGGGAACTCTGGAATCATTGTCCACACACCGAACTCGTCCCGTCACAATGTCGATGGGGCTGGAGGAAGGAAGCGGGTTCCAGCGCAAAGGCCGCTTCTTTGAACGCCTCCCAGCTGCAGCGACGGAGAGGGAGAGGTGCGCGTCTTGCACTCCTTGTCGTAATCGGGTGGCAAGGTGGCAATCTTGTTGCGCAACTCGCCATTCTTGACAGTACGCAGTGCGAAGTGTTAGATTTTGGGGGGAACGTTTCGAACGTTTCCACAAGACATCTCTTTCCGCTATAGCCCGAATTACGTTAGCATTTATCCAGTTATGATTTTTTCGGCGTTTCCTTGTTACAGTTTTTTTTGACAAATTTTCAAATGTTTGTATTTGTTCACAAAAGCAGTCGTAGACATGTGCAGCCTTTCTATTCATTAATGTAGACCAATCAAATGCCCTGATTAAGTCATCGAGCTTACGCTGGTCTATTATAGAAATCTGAACACTGCTAGGCGAGTCCTCTGCGCAAGCGCGTGTTGTTGATGGGGTTGACGACACAAACTGGCAAGCCACAAAATAATGATCTGCCAAACGCTGTTTTATGACACATGAATCTAAAGAATAATGTGAAGTACGAACCAAAATATGATCTAAGCATGACCTGACTTCATGCCCATTTACCAGGTCTTCTCTGGTTGAAATGTTTATCGTATTTTCAATCCCATGGGAAGCTAAAAGGGATAAGTAGTCGGATACCGCACCCTTTGTATGACAAAGAGCGTTTATGTTGAAGTCTCCAACTAGGCATATTTCATCCACCGGGTTTAATCGTTGTAAGAAGGCTTCTAATTCTATTAAAAAGCGACAGACACTATTTGATGGAGGTCGATAAAACACGAATACAGATAGCAGGAACCGCCCCTGAGCCACTTTGATAGCAAGACATTCCGCAAAAGTGAATGAAACATCGATGTGTGAGACGTCATACACGTTTTTGACGAAAATAGCAATCCCTCCTCCTCGCCGATGTGATCGTGTTACAAAGTGCGGTTGATAACCGTGTAGAACAAACGTATCCAGGCCTGTATCTGCGACGTTAATTTCTGTTATAACAAACAAATCCACAAAACTAAGTGTTGAAGTAACAATCATTTTAAATTCGTCCCAGTATTTCCGTAAGCTTCTAATGTTAAGATTGATAATTATGAAGTCACCTTTCGACTTGTGACTGCAGTTGTCACAGAAAGACTGAAAATCGGGAAACTCTTGGCAGGTACTTGCCATTATGTTAGACAATCTTTTCAACGTCTGCTAGCATGTTGATTCGAATCAGAGTCGAGGATTCATCTTTCTTCGCGAAAATTTTCCGGCTTTGACCCAAGTGAATTTGTATCCCTTTTCTTTGGCTACTGTCCTTACTCGCCAAAACAATTCTCGATTTTGCTTGGTTAAATTTTCATTGAAAAATAGTTTTGGCAACTTATGAGAGTGATGGAGCTCCCGCAACTTGCCACGAGCCTGGAACCATCTTTCCTTAGCCGTAACAGATGTGAAGCGCACCAGGACTGTGGGAATCGAATCGCGTTTTCCTTGTAAACGATGAACAGCCACCACATCTGATAGGGTGAAATCCGCCAATTCCAGTTTATCAGCGAGCTGCCCCAACGTCTGCTTCAAGTCTTCGTGATCTTCTTGAGGAAGGCCGTGAATTTCCAGATTAGCATTGCGGCTGTACTGCTCGCTGTCATTTTGAACATCGTGCAGACGCTGAAGCTGCTCTGCCTGCATTTTCACAGTAGAAGATAGAGCGGCAATCTCAGATTCGTACTTTGCATTTTGAGTCCTGAATTCGTTTAGCTGAGTGATAACCGAGTCGTACTTATTCGACATAAATACCACCGCGTCCTCCAGATGGTCAACGGACTGAGTTAATTTCGAAAAATCTTCTTTGAGGCCTAGAAGTGTGTCCACTTTTTGAGCCAGGAATGGTAAGCAGAGAAGACTCTCTTTTATGTCCTTGAGCTCAGCCGCCAGTGACCCAATCGGGATCGCGTTATCAACTACATGAGAAATGTCAGACTGTGAAGAGGAACCAGCCCGGCTCTTTGTAGTTCTACAGGTTTTGCAAGTCCAAGCTTCTCTTTTAGACAAACCCATTGTGGTGAACGTATTTTGGGCAATACCAGAGCAAGATTGGCCTAAGTGATAAGAATGGTTACAGCTTGAACACTTCATTAACTTTCCGTCAGTGGGCAGCGGTTTGTGACAGAAAATGCAATTTTCATCATCGCCCGACATGCTGATTTCACGGGGTAGCAACAAAATTGCAATCAACAACCAAAAATTGCAGTCGGCGGCGATACAACCAACAAAAAGAAAGTAATAGTGTCCCAACACTCTACCTGTTAAAAACGAGGTATCAGCCTTGGCCGAGGGTATCGCCGCCAACTGCAAGGGATGGTGGGCGTCCGGCCAAAATATATAGGTGCCCTTCTGCCAGAGTTTCCAGGTGAGTGCACGATTGTCGCTGAATCCAGAGGCCAGCAACCCAGTCCTGGTGAAGAAAATTGATGGACCGGTCCTGCGACGCTTGACGAGAATCCCGGAATTCAGGAGTAGCAGCGGGGGCGGTGGCTTGAAGAATCGGCAAACCAGTTGCAGTGCAGCCCCAAACGTTCCCGCGGCGCATCTGTAATCTGTTAAAAACGAGGTATCAGCCTTGGCCGAGGGTATCGCCGCCAACTGCCACCGCCAATTAATAATAATAATAATAATTTGGCACGATAGACCGCAAGTGAGACAATACGAACGCAGAACAGGTGCCGCGTTGTGTCGCCTAAGCTTTATGCGTGAAAACCTGCTTTATATACTGATATTAATAAGTGCACCAAACTAGAAACCGTGTAATGTTACGACGCAGGCGGCATACTCGCAACTTCTCCTGCGTCATATTTTATCGCGCAATGTGCAGTTTTAAAACCACTAGCACACTTCCTGAGCAACGCGCCATTTTAAACGGTTATCAGTCTTCTGCAACCATAGACGTCACCTAAAAAAATAAAGAAGCCTTTCTCAGTTCCATCGCTCCATGCTCATATGCATCCACGGTCGCAAGAATCAAGAAAGCGACACATAAAATCTTCCAGAGCTTTGCTGGGTCATAAACTAACATCTGGTGCCAGCTTGTCGCTCGTCGGATGAATTGACCGGCGTGCAAGCCTTGGGAAACGATGAACTTCCTAGATCCAAGGCCTGCGAGGTCCGAACAGCGCGGCATCATAAAGTTGGAACGCTGGAGGCACTAAGACGTTATCCTATTGCTGCGTCGCTCCGCTTGCGTAGCATCTGTTCTATGAACATCCCGAAGGAAGAAGAAACCAAAAAGACGAGGCAGTTGCCTTTTTCTTACGTGGTAGCTGAACGGTGGCGCCACGGAAATAAACATCGTGCTGCGGCCTGCGCACTGCCATAAAAACTTCCGGCAGATAAACGTATTACAATGTGGACATGACCGCCTGACCGTGTCTCGACTTCATTTTGTCGCGACAAAGTGATCAGGAGCCACGCAGAAGGCAGCTCTATTTTGTTCGAAAGAGCGTCGCGTTGTTCGGCCGGCGCTGTCTTCCGTTAACGGCGCTCGGCATCTTTTAGGGTGTACTTGGATTAAGGATGGTAATTACTTGGCCTAACATGACGGGCATAATTTCGGACGGACAGAAGAAACGCTAGAGTTCAGGCGATTTAGCGAACACAAGATGTGATTAATGCACTAAAGATTGGTACCTATACCGTTCCGCATTAAAAAGGAAATAGCACTTCTGTGTTGCTTGAAATGAACTTTCCTTACGCAATTTCTAAATGGCTCGTCAAGAGCACTTTCCTTTAACAAGGATAAAAAGTTTTGTCTTTCATTAAGTGAATTACGAGAGCCAACAGCGGTTCAGCGTGTCATTGAAGATTTCAAGCATAGATTAATTGCCATTGATTGACTGCTTCCCACGGGAGTATCGAAACGACACATTAGTATTTCTAATCACGTCTTCTTCTTTTTCATTTTATTTTCTTAAGTGTAGTGCCAGAAATGACTACGTTGCCTTGCGAGAACATTTTTAAACCGGCCCTTTTGTTTTGGCGTACAGTGCTTAAGCGTGTGCGTACCAAGCCTGGCCTCTTTATTTCTTAATGTTTTTATGCATATTGTATCCGGTTTCCACAACACACCATATTCATCGCTTTTACAACCCGCCGTGGTTGCTCAGTGGCTATGGTGTTGGACTGCTAAGCACGAGGTGGCGGGATCGAATCCCGGCCATGGCGGCCGCATTCCGATGGGGGCGAAATGCGAAAACACCCGTGTACTTAGATTTAGGTGCACGTTAAAGAACCCCAGGTGGTCAAAATTTCCGGAGTCCTCCACTACGGCGTGCCTCATAATCAAAAAGTGGTTTTGGCACGTAAAACCCCATAATTTTTAATTTTCATCGCTTTTACTGTATCACTGCTTTAAAAACAAATTTGCATGTGCTTAAAAACAATCGGTTTCATTCCAATAAAGGGCAGGCAGTATCAGAGAATGAATAAAATAAAATTGCTGGTTAGGAATCTACGATCTATGTAATTTTCACAAGAAGTAGTTATCAATAAAGGGAAAATCAGACATCGGGTTCGGGTGGATGTCTGATTTTCCCTTTATTGGTTACTCCTCTCCACCTTGCGGGTTTCTGCAGAACTATTACGTCAAGAAGTAGTTATGTGCGTTATAAGCTAGTTGGCGATATCATTTTCCGACGTTTACCTTTCCTCACACGCTTCATTGGAACTGCTGCTCATGATTTCATAACTAAATGCGGTTGACCTGCCTCATCAACATCCCTGCGAATTTCTGCTATGTGTTGATTTCGGGACATTGCTATGCCTAAGGTATTGAAATAAATAAGCTGGGTCCGTCAAAATTCGATCGCTATCGTGAGCAGCTATTCATCTCGGCCCGATTTCGTGCCTGTACTTATGCTGCGTTAACCGGCAGAGTGACTCAGCAAACAGCCTACTAGCAGAATATGCAGCAATACAACTTCAAAGCGGCTTTCAAGCGCCGCTAATTTGTATGTGCAGCATGCGAAGCTGCTTCACTGACTTTGCAGTCCCAAATGGTTCGACGCATTCGTACCCTGCGGCGTCCACAAACACTCGCGCCGCATTTATCCGGTAAAGCGTGCTTCGCCTTTTGCACAACTGCTCATTCAAGAAGCCCTCCTCTTGCAGCTGCTTTGGCAACGTTCGCGATTGTAATCGGGCTGACTTGGTGGAAGAAATGCGCTGTTCAGGAGAAAGCCATCTTTATGTGCCGGTCTTGTTTTATCAGAATGCATGCATAAAATGATGCGAAACTATCAGGAACAGGTGCTTTGAAACAATCGTTTCGTTGCGCCTTATCGCCATGTGAGCGCTCAAGAAACCTGTTCTCTTTGCTTTATTTTCTCGCACCATTTATCGAACACAAAGAAGAAGAAGAAGAAAAACCTGCTGATAGCCGCTCGAAAATGCCGGCGGTACTCCTTTTCTTTGCACGACTTGTAATCTTGTCATTGTTATTATTATTTTTTTTTGCAATACAGTTTTTCAATTTCCTAAGATCGCTTCTTTCATTGAAATTTCTGCCCCAAGCGCGCGTAGGCAACTTAGAGAAATTTACATTCGGTTCTGCACAAATGCACATGCAGGACATAATAACTAGCTTTCATGCTTAAGTACTTCCACCTCAAGGATCTTTGCATTAAGCTGATGCTTGCATTAGGTGAATAAAAAAGAAGAAGCGAATCATTGTATTTCAATGAGAACAACTTCTTGTTAATACTAGCCACGTCTAATAAAAACTGCTCCTATTTTTAGACACATCCAAGTCAACTAGGTCAACTAGTTAGTAATATATAGTTACTTTGTCAATAGTTTTAAGGTGATCGCGTCACCGTAAACATTAAGGCATCCTAAACATATTGTTTCTTTTCGTATAGCTCTTTTTTTCCTGTTAAAAAAGTCTCTAAACAAAGCAAATACTGACGAAAAGCTTCCGTCAGAGTCCCTCATACGCGTTCAGAGTGGTCCAGTCCCTACTGTACAACCGAGCTTTCCTACGGCCGAGCTTTCCTAGATGTGTAAGCCGTCGATTTTCTTGTAAGGGGCTTCGAAAGCAGGCTTGTATACCTAGAAATTGGAAAGCTCTACAGACGTACCCACATCCAGAATGTTGGTTTATGGCACTTGCAGGGGAGCATCATATTTAACCGGAGGTAACCAAATACTATCCCTTTTGTAAGCTGCTAAAACGGTGTTGCTTGATCAACATGGGCAGAGTGAGATAAAACTTTCTTTTTCTTTCATACTTGTGTTTCAGGAAAATCTCGGTACCGAATCGAATACGAGCGGCGGGAACGAGGAGCGTAGAAAGTGGCGACAATCACTTTTTTTTATACCACCAAGGTGCCGATCTCACCTTCTGTGAGTGTCTTGTAGGAAACGTTTTCTGAGCTCGAAGACCCAAAAAAGGTCAACAAACTACCGAGATGTCAAAGGTGTGTCTTCCGTAGGCCTAGAAGAATTTATTTTGTTTTAACATTTAAGCATTAATTGCTTCTTTTGTTTAGTGCGCGTTCTTATGACCCAGGTTTCATAATAGCGTTCGTAGCAAATGGTTCTACGCGGCTCTTAAGCCAACCCTACGAATTGTAGACTGTGAATCTGGGATGGGAGCTCATGGCGTCCCTTACAGCCCTCTGAGTTTCGCAGTAGCGTGTCTTATTTAACAGGCAGTAAACAAGTAGTCTTTTCCGTGAGTTTCTAACAGAATGTCATTTATCAGAAAGAGATAGAGTACAAGATTTACTTCGAAGCTGCAGTGCACGTTTAAGAACCTCACTGATCAATCAGTGATCACTGGTCAGAAGCCTCAATGGTCTTAGCAAAGTAGTAGGCTGTATGTATAAAATTGGTGGCCTAATACCATTATGGCTAAAGAAAGCAATATACTGTGCTCTTTTTTACTCGAAGCTAATTTATTGTACCTTGATTTCGGGAACAACGACAGAAAAAAACTATGAGAAGTAATTAGAGTTGCAAAAACGAGTAGTCCTAATTTTTGAAAACTACCATGGTAGGCAGCGTGACTTACTTACGCACAGCCTCTTTGGCAAATATTTACTGATCCGAGCAAATCAAGTTTTTTATTATAAATTACTCTTACATATAAACGAGAAGAAAGGGGGTTAACCGAGGGGCCCGATTTTGATTAGTCATATTATAAGAAGCCAACAAACATTGACATCAAGGACAACATAGGGGAAATTACTTGTGCTTAATAAATGAAATAAAGAAACGATAAATTAACGAAAATTAAAGTGGATGAAAAAACAACTAGCCGCAGGTGGGAACCGAACCCACAACCTTCGCATTTCGCGGGGACAGTCGGAATGCGAAAACACGGAAAGAGCCAAAGAAAACCAGTCGCTTTAATGTGATTAAAATAGCCAAAGAAATCAATTAGGGTAATTCAAGGAATGATGCGCTTGTCGGCGCACAGTTGTTGCGCTGAGGATATTCAGAAACTGTTTCTTCATTACGTAATTGCACACAGAACGGAGCCGGTGATCGGCGCATCCATAGTGCCAGTACAGCTAAATGACTATACGTATACGTCCACATGATGTATTTGTGCTGTCCTGTGTTGAACCATGTCGGACGATGATGTACTTATCGTGAAACGAAAATTTGCGGGAAACCTCGAGAAAAAAACCGCTTCCGCTTGATTTTCCTATGTCCTCTCTGCCGCGTCCGAGCGTTGTCGCACCAGCGAGGGAAAGAGTGAGAGAAGGAGAAACATCTTTATTGAGCGATTCAGCAAAAGCATGGCTTTGCAGGAGTGGTTCCCTCTTCACGGGAATCCATGCGCCGTCTTGGCTACGACCGTCTTCTCAATCAACACGATCAGATCCGAGAGGCGGGAGCTGGGCAGCAGTGTCTCACATAGACTATGTATATGCTGGCGTATGCTGCCTGTAGCAACGCCAATCCAAGGCAATGGCTAGTGCGTGTCGTCTGGTTCTAAAGATGCCACTTTCTCTACAACGAAGCGGTGGCGCCATCTGTCACCGCACCACTTGTTCTGTCGTAACGACGACTGATGGCGCCAGCGTTAAGTTGCAGTGACATTGAGGGCTGCTTGTGTGTCACTATAAGCTAGGTCTTCATGCGTCGATATCGGAAACCAGTTTCAAGAAGACTGCTTTGATAACGCCCAGGCTTTTATTCTGATGTGAAATAAAGCGTAGCGAATGTTTACAGCACCATTCACTTCCCGTGAAGGTGGAAAACGGGTCAGAAACGGCTACCCGTGTCGCCTGAATCAGGAAGGCCTCGGTAGCCCAGGCTCTCCGATGTCAGGCATGGACATAATTTCCTTTGCATGCATGTAACGGAAGTCTGCGTGAGATTTCTAGAAAGACCGCTTGTGCGGTAAAATAATTAGTAACCGTTGCGCTTGTGTTTCAAATGGGATACTGAATGGAAAAACACTCGTATACTGCGTTTTGGATGCTCGTTTAAATACTCCCAGATGTACATATTTAATGCAGATTCCTTCACTACGTCTTTCATAAGCCCCCGCATTGCATTTTATATGCCCAACCCACTAGTCGTCAACATTGTGGAAGTACTGCAGTTTTATTGTACAAAAACTTGTGTGTTGTCTTACATTGACACAGCCGTTGTTGACCACGACTCCGAGTTCATATTAGAGCCTGTTAAGAGCCCATAGCACATGTCTGTCTAAATGCAGCAAACCAGAATGCAGTACGTATGAATGTCGTTCTATATGCGCAAGCCCTGCGTGGATCTGTATGGGTGCGGAATATTGTATATACGAATAAAGATAAGAATGAATATGCCTGACGACATTTTTACATTTCGCCTGTAATTGTTTCGACTGTTATAATATCCTCTTTTCCTTGTCAGCTGCATTTCCTGAGAGGTGATTATGCGGGCTGCAAAATAAAGCCTAGTTTCTTCTCTCTTAGCCATAACGACCATATCTCCTTTTCTTATTTCTTTCCCCTTGCAGCGAACGCAGATCGTCGCCGCGGTGCATTTTCCGCACCGTGTCGGCTGCGCGCACTTGCGGTATTCTCGGCCCAAGCGTAGCGTGCGCGCGCGAGTCGTTTATCGCGCGCAAATTTCGGCGCCTCACGATGACTACGATGACGGCGTCGACACCTGGACTGGACAGACCGGCGTTTGGGAAACGGTGTACCTTTTCTCGGACGCCGTGCTTCGCTTATCATAACTTGCATCGTTCCTTCGCACCGAGGATTACTTAGCAGGTGTTCCTAGCAGTGGACCTGGACTTGATGAGGACGCATTTCACGAGCTCGCCTTTCCTAGTTTGCTTTCTCTCTGAATTTATTCCTTAGAATTTTCTTGCCTGTTTTTTGTCCTCTTGCGTGAAAGCGAGAATATTTTGGCCACGTTAATGACGCTGGCTACTGGCCGCGAATGCCAATGAGCTATGTAAACATGAAAATAGAAAGTGAGTATAAATGTTTAGTACGAAGTAGTCTAATGCGTTAGTCTATTAAGGCTGTTCCGGAGAATGATTCGAAGCTTGTGCAGAAGAATCACTACAAGCAGAAGAGCTAGAAGGAGACAAAAAAAAAATAACGCAAGAAACGCATGGAGAGACCATCAAACGAGTATTAGAATACCGTGTAGTAAAGCTTGCGAGAACTAATCTTATGCACATTTTCATATCATTACATTGCAAAGAGATTTAAAAAATAAATCCATGCGGTGTGTTTTGGGTAAGAAAAAAATTATTCTTGAATATAGTGATGTGCGTACCACTGTCTCACCGGAATGGGCATAGTGACATTTAACAATGATGCTGTTTTTTCTCTTTTATTGAGATGGCCACTTCCGCTTTGGAAAACAACATTGTGCATATAGTGCGAATGCGACCTAGTTGACGCTAAAATGTTTGTGAAAATTGAGTCTGTAGCTTACCCTAGTACATTCTGTCATCTGGCAACAGCTGCAAACTTCGCACATGTGGTTTTGTTCAAAAGCCCACTGTGTCCCTATGTTAACCTGGGCGAAAGTTTTGTTACGTGAATTAAACTGAAATAACTCGCTTACTAATGAACCAACTAACTAAACAATTATATGGTACACGCGCAGTGACATGCGCGCACGTTGAGCCACACTATGTTGACAAGCGTGAAAAGTGGTTTGCGTGTAAAAGTATATGCACTGCGTTTTGTGTTAAGAAAGCTTGTGTCCACTACTGGTGGCGCAATGGCCATCATGGTGCCTCTGTTTGCGAAATTCCGTAGACCTCCATTGATATCTGTAGCAGAGCCAATGGACCGTAAGTTATCTTCTTTTGAAGGACATTTTCTCAGAGTAATCGTGCGCGCACATAAAAGTATTTGCTGCTGGAACACTGAAATTATTAATTAGCTCCGACTGGCTTGCTCGTCTCATTGTCTTGCGGACGTTGGTTCGGTAATTTGGCTGATCATATACCTGTGCATGCTTGAAATGTTTCAAGCTGTCGTACTTGTCTTTGTGTTACAAATACGTATGCGCATCCAGTCATTTGTTTTATTTCAAGAATGTGTACAAGTATTGAAGGGGGCGCGTAGTTGAGAGCTGCGGATCAATTTTTGCCTATTCTTTAGCGCGCACTTTAAGCACGCGGTTGTGTTGTTTTCATACCACCGGCACCGCGACGTGAACGCTGTAGCCCCGAATGGAGCACACTGCATTGCGCTCTATGGCGCAGCATAGCGCCTCAGATACACATCTTCGGTACAACATCTTAAAAACAACAATTCCTTCGCCGACCTATCGAATACACATAAATCAGCGCTGCTAGTTAAGGATCTTATCCAGAAAAACTTTCTTTCGAGAAAGGAAAACGGTACTGTTCTTAAGCAGAACTAGTTAACACTGTTGAAAACTAAGAGAAAATCACACTCACTTTTCTTCTGAAACAAGTTCGCGTCTGAAAATTCAGCCTTGTGTATCGGAAAGCAAGGAAATGGGCTGTTTAGATGTTTTTCTTCTCCTTAACTTACGTTGGTAAGTTATTGAGAAATATCATGGTGAGCGCTTTGAGCAATACTTTGCCCATTCTTTAACAGCTGTCGTTTCCTTCTCTCGGAAGCATACACCATGTAGTTCTAAGTTTTATTGAAAAGTGCTCTCCAATAACGCAGCAGATGATTTTATCCAAAACCTGGTCCGTTTTTACTGATAAGTTTCCAGGAAGGGGTGTAAAAGGAAGCCTTTCGCTGACTAACCAGTCGCAGTAGCAGCTGGTTTCGAACGAAACTCCTTAAATCTGCGCAACGACGGATGCAACACAAGATTCGGCTGTTGCTTGCCTAGTGATGTGCGGAAACTCTACGCGATAAAATTTTAAAGTTTAGTGGAGTGTCTTGTACTTGAAGAAACGCGTGCTGAATTACACGTGAAACGCGGCGATAGAATGATGGATCGAGGCCCTTCCACGCCGCTGTAGACGTCGAAAACCCGTTATTTTATCCTATCTCTGGGTTTCACAAACGCACTTTCACCGACGGACCTCGCGAGCGCCGTGCATCAATCGTGGCTGTTGCCGATCCCCGCCAGCAGAATGGAGGCGGATCGCATGACTGAAAGACAAAGACGGATGCGGAAGATAGGATTACTTGTATAGACGCAAAGATGCGTAGCTTTCTTTATAATGCATTTTGCGAGAGCTCGCGCGATTGTCGATGCTTGTACGAGCACATAGCGTCGTTGTTCTTCTCACTGTTCTACTTGTTGCCATCCCATCCATCGTGCATTGGTTTCCCAGAATTACATCCGCCCCTGATGGAATATGACGGATATATCTATGCAGTCAGTCTGCTTCAGTTGCGGGAATGCTAGGTCTGAAAAATGGCGGAGCCGTTAGAAATCTATTCAGCTGTCTACGTTACCGATCCTATCAGCGAATATCGCCACCAATGCATCACTTGTTATGTCGCCCTGCTTCCGAGGGCGAGGTCTTCGGTTAAGTTAACTGATGTGGTGGCTGCGTTCCGATGGAAGGCAGACTGTGAAATCGCTCGCGTATTTCGATTACCACTGTGGACATTAAAGATCCTCGATTGCTCCGGAGTAATGCGGAGCTGTGGTCTGCACGTTCACATATGTAGGCAATTACGGAGCATTGGGACGTAGACTTTGATCAGGTATGTTTAGTGTACGTGAGCGCATCTGCGGGTGTACAAGCCATTTGTATTTTCATGTGATCATGATGTGCGTCGTGTTTCTCACCCAACACTTGGATTAACATACCAAGCTGTTAGCCAGGCTGAGATCTGAAGCTTCTCACTGAAAGCCATCAGCTTGCTCTCTCTCTCTCTAGCCTTTTAATCAGACAGTGATTTCAATCCCGCACTATCGCATTTTCTCGACGAGTCCGCCTTCTAGCTATCGATCATTTGCGCAATCAATCACTTGATCTCGCCCTCTCCATTGCTTGCGCACCTAGTTGCCCCATATCTGGCTCACCTTTCTCGTGCATCCTGCGAACCGTCAATCGCTGGTTCGCTTGCTGAATCGAGGAATATTCTCTTTTATCTTCCAATCTTACGTGAAGGCTGGTACGTAGGCGAGTACACACCAATAAATACTTATCTCCATGAACGCCAACTAATGCGCCTCAAGAAGACAACAATGCTAACATAGCTGGTCTTATTGTTTAGAGAGAGAGAAAGCAAGGATAGTAAAGGCAGGGAGATCAACCAGAGGCGCGTCCAGTTTGCTACCCTACGTACGTTGGGGTTAAGGGAAAGTGGAATAGAAAGAGGGATAGAGTGAGAAGTGAGTACACATGGGAGGATGCAGTGGGATACTATAAGCGGTCTCTCAAACCGGTGCAGTTCAAGTACTGCACTAGTGCACGAATCGATTTTTGTACCAACGACGCATGGTGGCTGTGGTGCGAGTATCTTTGATTTAGAGAACGGGTAATAGAAAGCTGTCCGGAGAGACAGACGTTAGACCTCGTAGAGAGGACAGAAACAGAATATGTGCTCGATGGCTCCCTCGCACCTACAGGTATCGTACGTTGGGCTATGGGCCATTCCCATTCGCTAGAAATAAGTGTTCGTAAACGCCACTCCCAGTCACAAACGGCATAGTAAGGTTGCTTCACCGCGGGAAAGGCTATACGGCCGTTCCGTGACAAGGGGTCCAGCTTATGCATTCAGCAAATGAAGGCACTTTATGAACTCCAGAAAGCTTGTCTTTCTTTCTTTTTTTGCGTGCAAGCAGACAAAGTTCCCTTGCAGTCTCTTCATGTTCTCAAGTTTTTTTTTTTTGATAATCGTAACCTGAACATTTCGCTCATGTGACACTGCTAGCACATTATGCTTACGTTTTGCTAGAAACTGCTCGACAATTTCCCTTTATATTTCACTAAGACATACTATTCGTGATGATACGGGCTCTTTATTTACCCGTACCGTATTTTGCTTGCCACTTAAAAATTTCGAAAATGATTATGGGTCAAGCGATAGCTCTCCTACATAAACATTTCGAGGTTATACAAGTCTATTGAAGAATATCTGCTCTTAGGCTGCCTTGCTCTTTTTCGTTCTGCTGTTCCCTTAGCTTTATTTGGCAGCTACAGAACGAAAGAAAACGGTGTTTAAAAGTGGAGAGGCACGGCTTGCCTTGTTCGGGCAAGTCAAATGTCACGTTCGTGTACCTATAGCTGCATCAGACCTTTGACGTCATGGGTACAGCACAATCTCCTTATAGCGAATTTATCGTGACAGATTAAATTCGTTAGACGAGGTATCTTGTTAAAGGTGAAGAGGTAAAAATAGTCCTAAGAATGATGAATGCGCAATGAAATAGTGGGGAGCTCCTAAAACGAACATTTAAAGAAAACTGCCCTCGACAGTGGTGACATGACAACGGCGAAATTCTGCTGACATCCATGAGCAGCTGTCTCGTCTATCGGTTTTATCATAACGTGATACATTCAGTCTCAGAGAGCTGCCACCGCGTAGCGCACTGACCTCCACAGCGTTATTTGCTTAGACAGGCTGATACAAGAAGTAACGCCAAGCGCCATCTTGTATACTGCACCATGCCATCCCGTTTGATCTCCACGCTTCGCGCTTTTACTAGTTCGAGCCCTGTGCTAATGCACTGCAAATAATTTTGTCTAAAATGTATGCAGGGCGGTCGTGACCAGGAAAGAACTTCGATAAAAGTGACTTTGCTACTCCAGGAGCTTATTCATTTACGAAAAAAAAAATGCATTTTTCTTGCGGTTCTCTCATACAGATCAGCTGGTGACAATAGTTGGTCTGATGTACACGCCTCTGTTTTTCCTCGCCTGTCAGATTTTACTGCGAACAGCCGTTGTGAGCTAGAACAGCCAGTAAGCGTTTCTGCAAACATGGCGATAATGAAGTGAGAGCAGCTCTGTTCACTCACACATTGTCGTAATTCGAAGCAGGTTTGCAGGGCCTTATAACAATAGCATGGCGCGCATACTCTGAAAGCCCATTCGAATACGACACAAGGGAGATTATATACATAAGGTTGCTTGTTTCAGGCAACTTGGATCTCATTCAGTTCTCGTTTGAAAAGTACCGCTGCAACAGAAATCTGTCGAAGGGCCTGTGCGGGCTATTCACGTCCCTGCTTACCCTTCAGCCATAAAATGTTTTGTGGAAGACCGGGCAGAGGATGAGAAAGAAGGAAAAAAGAAAGGGGGCAGGCCCGAAGCGCGTAAAACTGCCCCTCAGAGGCAAACACAGCTGTTGGGAGCTGCGCGCGCGCCTGTTCTCGACGAGGCATACTTAGGTCCCAAATGGCCCCCTTCTGTCGCTGAGAAATGGCCTTCTCCGCGGCTCCCGAGCGTGCCGAGGCTCTTGTTTGAGATCTGGAGTGGAGAAAGTGGCGAGGATAATGGGGGAAAGCAAGGTGGAGGAGTTGCATTAAGTGTGAACACGATAGCCGGAGTGCCTTCTCTTTCAGGTGCTGAAAGGAGCCGCTGCGCGTGACGTCATTCGGCGGCACGCTCATGGCTAGCGCGAGCGAGGCCGTAGGCAGTGTGGACGATGCCCTTAGCTAACGACCACCGAGCGCCGGTCGGCTCCGTTAAAAGCGGGGCTGACGTCAATTGTGCGTTTGAGCCTGTTTGGCATTCATCGTCTAGTGAAGTTTGCGGGCATCTTTGGGTTGAGCTCGAAGCAGGGTTACTCAGGAAGAGCGGGGCCGTAGCTGTGGGTGGGTGAATGCGGTTTAATCATCACATATCAGAGTGTCGTATCTTTGACTCGGGAAACGGTCTTGAGTCCAGTCGGTTGAAAGTTGTCCACACACACACACAGAGAGAGAGAGAGAGAGAGAGAGAGAGAGAGGCATTGCACGTCGTAGCGAGGGCAAAATAGTAGGAAGGTTTAGTAGAATATGAGCGGCGTAAGCGTCCGAAGGAAATGGACGTGTGGATGACTGGCCGGTAAGTGAGTTGTTGAGTTGAGTTGAGTTGTTGTAGGCTACTGGTGGGATTAGCCTTGCAGTTGCTGCCGGCAATTGCTCCACCGTAGCGACACTTAAAATAATTAAATCACGTAATCCGACACAGACCTCCCAATTACAAATGTTCACTCCTCAGTTCACCATGTTGAAGCCAAATCCGTGTCCTGTAGGTAATTTAACAGAAGGCGAGAGACCTCCTTCCTACACAACCGGTTCCCGCGCGGGAAAACTATGTCCTGAAGCGAACTGTGAGGAAGTCCTGTGTTCTTGAGAGACCCGAATAACACCCTCCTTTCCGCGTTATACACAGTACAGCACATTAGGTAATGTTCTATGTCACCACACACACCACACGTTGAACATAATGGTGATAACGCCAGGCCAGTCTTAAACATCCACGCAGGGGTACGAGCAGAGCCCGTGCGAATGCGTAGCAGTAAGGTTGCTTGGTTTCTTTGGAGACCCTTGATCACACATGGCTTGTGAGGTGAGCTCCACAAAGAACTGAAGTGGCACGACACCGCTTCTCTGAAGAGTCTCCCGTCTTCTTGAGGCACTTTTCTCGAAGGATTCCCAGACAGCGCTCTATGGGCGAGGCTGTCCGCCATCTCGTTGCCTATGATACCTATGTGTGATGGCACCCATTGGAATCGTATGGAGAAGCCTTTGATACTGAGATTTTGCACCGAACGTAGGGAGCTTAGAGATAAGGCATCAGTAGGGAATCCGTGCTCTAACCTTTGAAGGGCGGATTTCGAATCTGTAAGAATGACCACAGGTTGAGGCGTACAAAACCGTAGCTTTTTGAGAGCTGCCTCAATGGCAACGCTTTCGGCCGTTGTGGAGGACACGACTGCAGTGAAGCGAACGGACCAATCAAAGTTCAAAGAGGGAATGTGAAAAGCAGCTGCACTAGATCCTCTGACCTTGTCCACAGAGCCATCAGTAAAAATTTGAAGGTGACGTGCGTATTCCGTTTCAAGATGTTCCAGTACGAGCGAACGCGTTGCTGCCAAAGGAGAACTCCGCTTAGCACGAACGTGAGGAACTGCCAACGAACTATCGAGGCTCGCGAAAGACCAAGGTGGTTTCGACCTCTTAATTCGACCTCTAGCGTCAAGACCCAGGTAACCAAGAGTATTAAGGGCCAAGTACGCTCGGGACTCGGATCTCTTTCGAAGGCGCTGTAGAAGGGCTCGGCCAGCTGCCGTCTGTTTGAGGCGGCCAATTTGCATCAATAACCTTTGTGAAGCGACTAAGCTAAGAGGTCTCGATAGAGATTCATAAAGTACTGCATTGTGAGGAGCAGTCTGCGGAACGCCAAGAGCCCTTCTTAGGCCCTTTCTGTGCAGAACCTCAAGTCGTTCCAGCTGTGATATCGATGGGGAAATTAAAGGGAGCTGATACATTATTCGACTCGTCACTAGTGCATCGTGCAATCTGATCATTGAAGAAGGGTGATTTCCCCATTGCTCACTTGCAGCTCTACGGATTACATTGAGACGCGAAGATATCGATGTCACAACCGAGTCCACAGCTCGTCGCCACTGTAGGCGGTAGTCGATAATGACGCCCAAAAAGCGCTGGTGTTTAAATTGTCGAAGGCAAGATTGATTAAGGTCTATCTTCAGCCGCGCATACCTTCTTCCTCTACCTGGAAACATTATGAAGCCAGATTTTTCCACCGAGAGAGTCAACCCCACACCTTGAAGGTAATTTTGAACTGAAAGTAATGCCTGTCGAGCTATCAGAGCTAAACGCTTGTGTTGATATCCGGTTAACCAAAGACAGATGTCGTCCGCGTATATCGACATATGGACATGCCTGTAATGTTTTTGCACTTCAGCGGGAAGACCAGCCATTGCAACGTTAAAGAGCGTTGGGGAAAGAACACTTCCTTGAGGTACACCTCGCGATACCACCCTTTCGGTGCTTGTGGTACTTCCTAACCGCACTTGAATTTTCCGATCACTGATAAATGAGTGAATGAAGCGCAGAAGATAACCCTGTACGCCCATGGCCTGCAAACTATTTAGTATTGAGCTCTGAAGGATGGTATCATAAGCCTTTGATACGTCTAGGAAAATAACTAGTGTTGAAAGGCCGAAAGCTCTATGATGTTCAATATGGCTTATCAAGTCCAAGACGCTGTCTTGCTCGCTTAAACCTGTTCGGAATCCAGTCATGCATGTTGGCAGAGCCCTTCTATCTTCGAGCCACCAAGATAAACGCTTACTTGCCAGCTTCTCCATAAGCTTAGCCACGCACGACGTCAGTGACACAGGACGATACGAGGCCAAGTCTGTCATTTCTTTGCCGGGCTTCAGCACTGGGACAACGCGAGTCACTTTCCATGAAGGAGGAACGTCGCCAGTCTCCCACACTCGATTGAGATAGCTTAGAAGCATCTTTCGGTGTTCCAGAGGTAGGTTCTGCATCATCTGGTTGGTGATGCCGTCAGGACCTGGTGCACATCGACGCCGCAGGCCGCTGAGTGCTGTCTGTAGCTCTCGAAGTGTAAACGGGGCGTCCATCACAGACGTAGATGTTACAGGTGGAGTGCAGGGAGGAATTCCTGAACTTGCACTTACAAATGCATCTGCAAATTCCTCTGCCAAACACACGAGAGGTTTCTGCTTGCGCAGTGCAAGCGCTTCAAAAGGTTTACTAGGACGAGAATCACCAGCAAGACTGCCAATGACTCGCCAAATCCTCGTCATCGGTGAGAAAACCGTCAAGCTAGCGCAGAAGGACGCCCACTGCGACCTACAGAGCTTGTTCGTATGGCGTCGAATGGCAGAGTTAAGCCTATTGAAGGTCGTCTTCAAGGATCTGTCGTCCTTCTTCCGCATCAGTTGTCGCTCCGCCCTTCTGCGCGCTGCGCAAAGGTTCCTGAGTTTTAAATCCGGAGTCGGAAAATGAGTAGGCAACTTGACCGCTGTGGTAGCAGCCATCTTACCAGAAATCATTTTGTCAATCACATCACCAGAAACACATGCAAGTTGCTCCCTGTATTTGTCCGTTAACTTAAACGAAACTAGTTACAATACCTTCAACTTATCGCCACCAGCACTTATATGGCGGCACACTGCAGGTCTCAACTACTTCGACTTAGGTGCAATATAACCCCGGATTATATTCCAGTCCTCTGACAGTCGGCCACAAAGTGGTTCGCATCCGCCGACTGCTACTTCACCAACCGGTCAGGACTCCGCGTTTTAATGTTTAGTCATTCGCATAACGTTGTCGTATGCTTCTCCGTTCTCGTTGTACCACGTAGTCTTCTTCTGTTTATCATGAATTCTGTTCTTGCGGAAACCTCTCCCCGATTCGATTTCTCTGTCAGCTCGAGTTTGTAGTGGCGACATGCATTTATCACATTGCATGCGGGAAATTTTCTGCGAGAAACGTATAGCGTGACCTAAACACGCCTGATCGGTCCTAGTAGTGTCCGCGTTAACTGTAGAACGTGTTACCGCAGAAGCTCGGCAGAGAGACTGGAGTCAAACAGACGCAGGCAGTGCACACATTAGAGCATCGATTCTATTACCGCTGTGCGGCAGTAGGACATGCGTCGGTAATGCGCGACTTGGGGCATCACTGGCAGGCTAAAAGGGCTGCGAGGTAGCGCAGTAACGAAGGAAGCCAGTACGCTGGCTATGCGAACACGAAGAAGAGAAGGCTATAGATCCATATGGAGCCTATGCGCAGTGCCAGAATGTTTCCGGCATTCGGAGCTCATTGCGGGCCTCCAAAAAGGTTCTTCTCTCCGGAGACATTGACTGTTTAGTTTGCATCTTGCTTCCATTTACCTAAGGAGCAGGAGCTCCCGTACGTTACGAGGGAACAGCGCCTTCCCGCTGGTAAAGAGGCTTCGTGAAAGGCATAAGACATTAGTCTCTCTTTCTCTCCTGTTCTTTTCTTTCTGCGAGGCAGACAGCTTGTTCCGGAAAGCCGGAGAAACGCGAGCATGACTGCTTATTAATGAAACAGAAACATCCGAATGTCTAGATTCTATGTTGCTTTAAATATTAGTGTTTGGCTTACGCGGCTAAAATAATCATTGATAATACCAGGGTAAGGTAATATAATGAAGGGAAAATCAGACATAGACGAAAATCAGACGCACAAATTGCTACAAAAGAAACCCATACGGGTTCCTCGAAAGAAAAGCCTAAGAGTTTAAGAAAAATTCGTCCTGGTAATATAATGACGCCCCCTCTATTTTTTCATCTTTTCTTTGTGAGATTTGTGGGCTCACTGGTTTCACTCTATATTTCGGCTGGTTAGGCGTTGAAAATGGCTTCATAGCTTCATGATTATTCAAACTGTACGATTGTCAGCGCATACGCCCGAACCCCTATTAGCGTTAGATGAGCGCGAAAACAGGTGAGAACTGAGAAAGAGACAAAGCACGTATAATACCGCTAACTCAACTATACGTTTATTATGTAAAAACAAAAACACTACATTGCACCGGAAAGAAGTGGTAAAACAAAATTGTCTCATGCTTGACAGCTACTCTAGGTACATCGAATGAGTTGTCTGTCGTTAAATTTCTCGCTGTGTGATCAATCTTTCTTACGGCTATACGTTATGTTTTTAAGGATTCAACATCAACATAATCAAAAAGGAACTAAATCCCTTTATATGCTGTTCTATATGCTTTATATGCTGCTCTACAAAAATAAGTGGGAAATAATGCGGAATTTGTATCAATTGAGCAGCAGGAAGAGCAGGCAAAATGAAAGGGATATGGCAGGGACATGGTAACCAGAAACGCGTATGGTTGACTTCCCTATGCTGGGGGACGGGAAAATTCAGTACTGTAAGGATTGGAGTCGGGCATGAATTAGATGGTAGCTGGCCCATGCCGTCGTCCAACTCATCCACGCTGAGGAGGTTGTTGAAGTGAGAGACTTCTGCTCATCGAGAACGAGGAATATGGGTTTATTTACAGTATCTACATACGGACGTTACAGTTCATCAGTCTGGCATGACTGCGAGATAAAAGCACACTGAGGAGCCGCGCAACAGCGCCTTAAATACACTCTGTCCTCCCTAGATCCCTAGGTGAGGGAAAACGTTCGACTCGAGTCATCGTAGCCGAGCCGCCTTTGAGCGGGAGGGCTTACACGCACACTTCCGCACTGCCCCGACCGAGGTGAGATGGTCTTCGCAGAACTGGGCCTTGCGTCTTGAAAGGTGCGTGGGACGGTGCCGCCAAATACATTCCCTCGGGAACTCCCCCCCTCCCGACAGACCAGGTCTGTGGTGGCGGGTTCACTAACAAAGCCAGGTTCGTCGACCTCGCCTCGGCATTCCGGCGACGAAGAGTTGCTGACTCGGCGTATGGGCGTCTTGCGCTGGGGTTTGAGGTATAGTAGCGGCGCTTGGTGGCGGTGCGTGAAACGTT
The DNA here is from genome assembly GCF_038994185.2 of Dermacentor albipictus. NCBI lineage: Eukaryota > Metazoa > Arthropoda > Arachnida > Ixodida > Ixodidae > Dermacentor > Dermacentor albipictus. The sequence goes on along the minus strand of NC_091829.1, from coordinate 9,007,297 downwards.
ATCTGGGTAGTACCGGCTTGGGTAGTACTGAGCCCTGGCTTTGGTGAAGCACGTTTCTAGCCCGAGTTTTGCGTCGATTCGCACTTTTTCTGCCATGTTGCGAGTGCAAAATGCTCGTCACTTCTCACAGACCACGCCGGCCACGCTGCGAGCTAGCTGCAGCCTATAGTTTAACGAAAACGGACTCTCCGTGAGACGTAACGCTGAAAGAAGAAGGAATCGGCGACGCCGATCCGGAGAGACCTAGCTCAGCCTCGAAAAAGCGTCACCGTCGTTACTTCTGCGTCGTGGGCTGCCATGAACAAGAATGCCTGAATCCCAATATCAGATTCTACCGCTTTCCTCCAAGGCCTCACGAAGGGGAGCATCGGGCGCACTGGATAGCTGCAGTTCGTTGCGCTGGGTAAGCGAAACTTCGCGCCATGCTGACTGCTTCGCCTGTCTTGAAGCTTGCTTGATTATCTGCGTTCTAAAATTTGGTCTTTTGCACCTACAGTCCCGACGGCAGACCGACATAGCAGCAGGCATGGCTGGTGATTCACCATTCAAGACCCGACCACAGCGACAATTAACAATTCGACTGGTGCGAAGTGGTGAAGGACCAGGTGCGTGCAAATGACCACAAATGGTCAGGCTGATTCGGTGACAATTCACTACCCCACTGCGGGCAGCACAGGTTAGACAGTTAAATGTGCTCATCCTTGACCTCAAGCCAGCATATTGAGCCAGCGCACAAGGTAGTATTGATTGCAGCACATCGATGTTCGAGCGCTGTCATTAAAAGCTATATCAAGCGAGCAGCGCACGAGCTCGCGCTGCAGCGCGATTCGCAAGTACGTTACTACGAGCTCATAAGCATTGCATCAGTTATTTATCAGCTGCTAAAGGGACAGATGGCCGCTACTACAGTGCAGCCATAACTACTTGTCTAGCGGCATGCAGTCAACAAAGATTGCAGCAGGCCCACCGTTTCGCGGCATGTCGAAAGACCGCTGCCGTCGCGGCGCGTACCGTCGTGCGCTCGAGCAGTTCCGTACACATGATGTCTGCTTATCGCTGCTGTGGATTCATTTATATCAAGCATTTCCTCGCGTTTGTGCGCCTGAATCTAGCAGCGTGCAAACCTTACCTGAAGTTAAACTTTGTACGCGACTCGCTTCACTTGCGATTGACACCGCGCTAAAACTTCGCCGCTTATTTCTTGAACGGCGTACACGTATTCGGCGTTGCATAATTTATTTCCTTTACGCAGCGTGCCACCCCTGAATAAAGTCTTTGGCGCCCGATATTCGCTGCAAGCCGTGGTGCAATAAAACCGAGAGTTGCGGGTCCATATTCTAAACATGCTTTCCGTAGCAGACGACCGAGCTTGGTGCTATCCCAGTTCAGGACAGAGGGCGCTTTTTAGCACCATTTTCGCAGCACCCCCTGGGCAATGCAAAAGCCCCATTGTCCTCGTCACACAGACAGTCGACGCAGCCGACACCGTGTCGCCAAGGGGCTGCGGAAAGACGCCTTGTCGTCATTTCAAAGCAAGTATCCACAGTAGACCTAGCGGTGCTGTTCAGCTGGAGAATGACGGTCGGTTCCTAGAAAACGCCAACGCCGTTGCTGCAGCTGGCTGAGAAAACTTTGCCTGTCGGCACCTCTGCAGGCCGTTCCTAACAGTACGAATAGTACGCAAAGTACGAGGGAAACATACGAAATCATTGAACTGCATTCGCGACCCTTTCAGCAAGGACCCGTAAGGAAAAGAAAAACTCGAGACGTTGCATAGCTGTTTGCTAGAAGGCTGCCGAAGGGGTTCAGCCCAAGTGCGTCAGCTATTTGTTCGTAATCGACTGTATATCTACGTAGAATGTGTTCAAAACAAATCTCGTTTTGAAGTACTTGTGTTTCTTCGTTTAGCGCTGAACTTTTTTTTTCTAATGAATTACAGTTTCACCGAAAGGTGCGATCTTTTAATGCAAAAGAGAAGCCATATAGGATACTGAAAAGAGACACTATATCAACTGAAGGCGAATAGGGATCATACTGGCTCGGCTTGGCTTGGAGCAGCGATGAATGCGTGCAGCCTATAATACGGAGGCGCCACGGGCTTTCTGGAGGGCTCAAGGACGGTGGCGAAATGGGGATAGAGGGCGATAGGAGAAAAATGGGTCGGGGCGAGGCTTTTTGGAGAAGAGAAGAGCACGGGTTCTCCTGGACCATAGGCCACACCCAGCCATTTCCTCGTTCGCCGGCTATTTTTCGCCCTTTCTTTTTCGTCTTTTTTCTCTTTCTTTTTTACCTTGCTACCTAATTTATCGCAGCGGGGGCACTGAGATCCCCTGACACCTCAATGACACTGGTATAGTTTGTTTCCACTTTCTACGCTTTCGTAAAATTCTGCACGCTGCTTCGCGAGTTTTTTTCGCTTAGTGTGTACAGTAACATTACATGACCTATCCAACTCCAGTTATTTCTCTTTTTACCTTGACTACCATCTGTCCGCATTTGATTTCTAAGAATTACTGCCGTTCTTTATCTGAACTCAGCATCCGCGGTACTGCTTTCAATCGGTGGTTGTGCCGTGTCTCGCTTCCTTTGAGGTTTGTAAGCCTGCCAAAGTCGATTTAGTCTGTTGTCACTGAAAGAATAACGTTGTGATAGACCTTTATTTTGAAGGAATATATCAGGAAGCTACCATTCACTGGTTGTGCCATTCCTGGCAAATTCACTGTTACTCATTTCAATGCTTCCGCAGATTTATGTGGCGTGATCAGCGTTTGCGGATTTGGCAGAGGTAAACGTACACTTTCACTGCTTTAGGAGGCTGACTCTTAACCGCAATGCCACGCAATGCGCCGAACCTACAGCCGTTGTTCTGCCGGTAAACGTTGTGGATGCCAAGAGACGGAAGCTGCAGTAGAGGACGGTAAAGGATTAGACAAAACTGGGGAGAGTGGGGAAATTTTCCGGCACAAGGAGGGCTCTGTTCGACGCCAGGCTTAGATGATTGGAGATATGCGAAAAAGGACTTTACGTCAACTGTGTCGCCTGCTTCTCCGCAGACTGTACATTTTCAATCAATGAAATTTAGAAGCCTGTTGAAAAGCAGTTTTAGCAATTCTGCATGTATGGTCAGAGGAACAGTGTAAAGCATAGGAGCAAAACAGTGCGTTCCTAAGTTTTTGCGATTAGGACACAGGTTACTAAAAACACAAATACAAAATCGGGACAGTCAGTAGCACAAGGGTCGGACATGTCCTTGAAAGAAAATATATAAACGATTTGTCTAAAAGAAACACCCAAAACGAACATCATATTTCGCAGTTGCCAAATACATTACTAAGCGGAGCTAAGTGAGTTGCAAAACCAAAGATGCATCTGTTTGTCATCCAAACAAGCTAAAGGATTCAGGGGAACAGGTACAGAGCGATGGTGAAACAAGATACGCCTCAGGCCAACGTTTCGATAAGAAAACTTGCCTTCACGAAGACAGGTACCCTTCTCCGCACTTTTTCTCCAGCCTCGAGTATTCCTAGTTCACCTACTACTGGTGAATTATTCGACGTCGAATTAATCATCCTTGTTTTTAAGCATTAGATGGCATCAGCTGGCACTAGACGCCCCCGTCTTGTGCCAACTACTTCGAGAACGCTGGGTGAGGCCTTCGTTCTGCTGGGGACATGAAAAACGACCCTCGTTTGCGAAGTATTTCGCGTGAGCGTACTTTCTCTCATTTCTGCCGTCATTGTTTACGTACTTACTCGCTTACAGTGTGTCTAATTGTTTATCTAAGTATTTCACTCACTTCTTTTTTCACTCTCCGAGGGCAGAGCTATGTCGGCCGCGGAAGCCTTCCGCTCCGCGCCGTGCTGCCTGTGCGAGTTGCCACCGCGCCAGCTGTGCCGATGGCGTCTTCCGCAGCGCCGCTCGCCTATTCTTCAGGTCATTCATCATACGTCTTGACAGCTGCGCCGCTTACCTCATTCTTGGCGCTGTGCTAACTTTTATCGCCCAGCTTCATACGCCCGCATCGCGATTCTTCAAGGTCGGCTCATACACACTCAGCGTAATAGGATGACGATGATGATGATGACATCGAAGTGGAAGTCATAAAATAATAAACACTATCATGCTATGTGTCATTGGAAACAATATCGGTATTGTAATAATTGCAGGTATGGTATGCAGGTATAGTATGCCAATATACTATGCACCATTTACTGTAAGTACGAAATAAAAAAATGTGAAAATTTGAATGACAGTGATTATAAAGATGATTATGAATTAGTCGCCGTCCATCATCGACTGCGCCATAAAGAAATTGAACTTCGAACGTGTAACATCCAAACGCGTTTCACGAAGAAGATAATGTTGAAATATCTTTAGTGAGGTATCGATTGTAAACGTGCGTTGGTGTGACAGGTAATCGCAGCGCTTCGAGGGGAGCCTTTCGCTTCGAAAATTGAACCACTCCTCGACAGCTCATTCGCCGCCGTTTCCCCGGATTCTTTCCCGATTGTTTTTTTTTTAGTTCCCTTCAGCATTGGCTTCGCGTTATCCCCGCAGGGTTATTGCTCCCGTCCCTCCAACCCCCGCCCCTCCCCCCCCCCCCCCCGAGAAGTCTGCAGCGTAGGAGACTTAAGGCCCGTTTATAGTCCGACGTTACCGGCGCGCGGGCGAGCGTCGTTCGCGGTCAATCACGCTACGTCGGTTGCGCTGCGCCAGCCAAGATGCCATCCCCTCTAGACTTCAACGCGCGCGCCGTCGGCTGCTATCTTCGGAGCATGCGCAGAAGGTTCGCCAAGTCACGCGCCGTCCGCAAAAGCCGTCTGCGGAGTTGTGTTGGCGCCTTTTTCTTCGCGCGCAATGCATTGTGGTGCGAGAGTTCCGCCGACTTCGACGCGCGAATGGCTCCGGAGCCAAATCGGCGCCGGGCCCGTCGGGGTGCGTTGGAAGCCGCCGGTTACGTTAGCTGCGCCGGTGCGCCCGACTATAGAGGTGTCGTTTTCGCCGACGTGACGTAGCGAGCGCGCGCGCGCGCGCGCGCGTGCGTTACGTCGGACTATAAACGGCCCTTAACGGGCGCATTGTTCTGACGCGGGAACGATAGCCTGTTTGCGGTAAGAACCACGCGCAAGGTTTTCGGTTCCGTGTCGAACCACTTGCTCTTACTTCATGCTCTGTGAAATGTTCACGTCTCATGTTTTGTCTTTCGATCGCGCTGGCGCTTCTCACGTGTTTTGCTTATCTTTTTCTTCTTTTTCTTTTGATGCAGTTTTCAGTAGCGGCCAATCCATTCTGTCTTCCTGAAAGTCTGTTGCAGTTGTTTTATATTAAACGCTATGGGTGACATGAGCGGCGAGTTTGAAAAAAAAACCCTGTATTCATTTTCGTTTCCTGAAAATAGGGTGTACAGGTTGCAGCGTGATACTTGTAAGTACGGAAGTCTCTCAGGCGATCGCAATACTGCTGCGTATTTCACAACCAACAAGATTATTTCACAAAAAACAAAAACAAAATAGAGACAAATAGAAAAAGTTAAAACCTGTCGTAATTCGAATCGCAGCCGCGAGGCGTCCGTGTCACACATTATTTTTTCTGTTATTTCTAACAGCGGAGCTGTTTTAAGTCGAGCCTTCGCCGTACAGTGTCCGGTGTGACGCAGCGGGGGGGAGTTAATGGCACAACCCCACTATGGGGGATAGGCCGTAGGATGGAGGATGCGATGGGTATAGGCGCAGGTGTTTCGCCGGCACGCGCCCTTTCTCCCCATGGATTCCGTTCGGTGCGAGCGGCAGTGGGAGCTTGCACGAAAGCGGTAGTTGCAGACGTCGCGCAAATCCCGTGCTTCGAGAGCGAGAAGCGCAAGCAAAGTGCCAACGGAGGAAAACCACTACCGCCGAGGATCAAACAACGGGAAGCGCAAGCCAAGCCGCAAGTCATCCCCCGCTTTCAAAAGAAGGCAACCCAAGCCGAGTGCCAGCAGAGGCAAGCTAACCGCCAACTTCGAGAGTAGGAGGCCGAGCAGAGACGTCGATGCAGAGAGGTTCCTACCATCTAGGGCGCCGATGGACGGTTCGAGAGAGAATGCAGCTGCAAGGTGTTTGATAGACTGTGGTTTGATCACAACCTCACGCAACAGAAGAGTGTGCGCAATCCGGAACCGAAGCTCGAATCTAGCAAAACAACGACAACGCGACAAAAGACATTCATGAAAATTTGTGGCGTAATGTATTTGCTTTACGTGAATAAATCTGTTAGCATTGATTGATTGATTGATTGATTGATTGATTGATTGATTGATTGATTGATTGATTGATTGATTGATTGATTGATAGTAAAGTTCGAGAGCAACTAAGGGGTTCTGAGAGACGCTGCATTGGAGAGCTCCGAAATAATCGTGACAGCTCGTTGTTCTTTAACCCAATGCACGACCGTTTTGCATTGCGCCCTCATCAGGTGGTCGCCGTCACGACCGCGAATTGAACTCGACATCTCACATGCCATGCACTCTGGCCACCGCAGTGCCTGCTGCAACGCCTGGTGCGAGGGAGCGCCGTAATACGCCTTGCTACGCTTTGGTTCGAGGCAAGCTTCTCTTCCGTGGGTCACTCCGCACTTTTATTAGATGTCGCGTCAGGGTTAACACGGATGGTCAGCGCAAGAGGGGGCAATAGTTAACTGGACAGGCTACGTGGATATCCGCGACGTGCTGGGATGTAGCACTGCGCTAGATTTATGCAGCGGTTGACGAATGTTCTAAGTGTCCCACTGTGAGTATTGTTGGGAAGTTGCGGCATTCCACCGCATGAAATATGAGGCAATTAGTACCTGCTTTTACGATAATTTGTGTCTGCACTGATCGCAGTGACACCGACTACCAAGTACTGCGACCACAATGTCAGTGGAGCTGCAACACAGTAGAGCAGAAGGGCGGGCTCGTCCCGATTAGGACACCGTGGGTGTGGCCGCGCATTTGCGGATATAAGTGTCTACTGCTGCGCAATTGGGGTTTGCTCTTGTTCTCCGTTATTTTCAGCGCCCAACTAGACGGTGCGCTACGTGACTCTTAGCCAGGCCCACTCTATCCGAGCGGTAAAGTGAAAATTGTGCTGGCTCAGTGGTGTGCGATCCTGTGTTGGTGCACGTGCGATATGTGTGTTTGTGCCGTCGTGTGCGTGCAGGCTTGTCTCGGGCTTGATTGATCGACTTTAAATATCTCATAGCATCACCTGGACTGAGAGAATGACATCGTGTGAGACTCCGGATAAGCTTTTAGAACGTTAAGTTTTCTCACTGTGCGCGGCCCGATTCTCGGTGCCATGGATGTCATTGCATACTGTTCTAACTTACCACGAAAAAAAAAGACCCTTCCTTGAAGGCTTTAGTAAAGATATCTTATTGAATATAACATCAAAGCTACAATGACGTGCTATGTATCACTAGAAAAAAAAATTGTGGTTTTACGTGCCAAAAATCCGATCTGATTATGAGGCACGCCGTAGTGGGAAACTTCGGAATAATTTTACCCATCTGAGGTTCTTTGACGTACACCTAAATCTAAGTACACGGGTGTTATCGCATTTATCACCCATTATTGCAGTTATTTTATATCATTGCATATTGCCTTTTATCCCGCGACCTTGTGCTTATCAGCGCAACACCAAAGACACTGCGCAACCACGGTGGGTTATATCAATAGAAAGAGAAAAAGATACTTTCTAAAGATACTCATTTTAAAATAGATAACAAGAGTGTAATATGTAATATAATTTAGGAAAACTAACTTTGCGGAAAACTACAAAAAATGTTTACCATGCTGTACTGATAATATAAAAATAAATAAAAAAAATTACCGACGATTACGTTACTTCCTAATGCGAAATTTGAGCGCAGCAAATAAGCTGTTTCACCTTTTCGATAGATTGAGGCTTACTGCTGCTTACTGCTGGTTGCTCTCGACGGCGGCGATGAGCCTCCGCTTCGGCGGCGCGAACTGCAGGGTCTTCTCGGCGGCGGCGATGAGCTTCTGCTTCAGCCTCGCTTACTGCTGGTTGCTCTCGACGGCGGCGATGAGCCTCCGCTTCGGCGGCGCGAACGGCAGGGTCTTCTCGGCGGCGGCGCTTAGCCTCTGCTTCGGCGACGCGTACTCCTGGATCATCTCGACGGCGGCGACGGTAAGCTTCTGCTTCGGCGGCACGCACCTCTGGATTCTGACGGCGACGGCGCTGGGCCTCTGCTCTGGCAGCTCGTTTAGCAGCAGCAGCAGCAGCAGCAGCAGCAGACGGAGGACTTCCATCGGTCGTCTCGCTCATGGCTCAGAAAGAACTGGCAGATAATTTCGCAGTGGCGAACGGCAGCGGCAATTTCGGCTCGGGCGGTGCACATATACAGATCCGCCGCCACCGATCTGGCTCTCTGATTGCCACCGCACAGGGCGAACGGCAGCGGCAATTTCGGCTCGGGCGGTGCACATATACAGATCCGCCGCCACCGATCTGGCTCTCTGATTGCCACCGCACAGGGGTTGCATTGGAGGAGGAGCGAAGAAAGGAATTAAGTTCGAGCCGGCGCTTTGACAACCGGAGACTCGCAGGAAGAGGGGGAGGGGGGCGGCGTGTACACCCAGCGGCAAACGATGGGGGCAGAAGCGCGCGCAGTAAGCGGACAACACGATAAAGGGAGGAGGGAAGAGATAGCAGCGACTGACTGATGCCGCTGACGCCGATAGTGAGTCAACCCCACCTGCGGAGTTGGTTTCAGGGACAACGCCGCCGATGCCGACACAAACAATATGATACCCTCGCTTCCGCAGCGCTAAGAACCAGGTCTAGCCGTGGGAAGGTGGTCACGTATTCGTCGACGTGCCGGGGCCTACGTGAAATAACCGGCGCGTCGGCAACTGAAGAGCACCCTATCCGCCACACAAGAACAGGGGGGGGGTACCCTTTCCTCCTCTTTCTGCATGGCGGCGACGGTGTTCTATGCAGTCACGTTATCTTGACTCTCTAGCGGCGTCAGCGGCATCCAGCGGTAACAGTCGGTCGCTGCTAGCGCTGGGGGGATGAAAGAGGGGCGGAGCTGGTTACGAGGCCGACGACAACGCCGACGACGACGCGAAACCCAGGAACGGACGCCAAAGAGCTGCGCTCTGAAAAAGTTCAGAAATTTACAAAACAATTTAATGACAATATCCTACAGCCCATAAATGTTGCAATGTTCTTTCTCAAAGAAACCTGTGCTACAAATTTTTTTTCTGCTTAGTGGAAACTGCTTCTTTCCGGCAGGAGCCAGAACTCAGAAGGCAGAACGTCACTCTGCGGCACTAGAAGCACGAAATCTCCACCATACGGTGTCGGGACACTAGAAATAAGATATATAACATTGCCACTATATCTCTACGAGCTCTAAATTGACACGAAAAATTAATCAGCTGTCAAAAGACAGAAAACGAAACTCGCCAATGAACAAATGACTACTGTCCAGGCTGAGAAGAAAGGGGGTTAACCGAGGGGCCCAATTTTTATTAGTCATACGATAAGAAGCCAACAAGCACTGACACCAAGGACAACATAGGGGAAAGCACTTGTGCTTAATAAATATTGTATATTGAATATATATCAGAACAGATTGGGGAAGACAGGGAAGAAAAGCTGTAAGTGCAGCTTGAAAAAACACCCTGCCCCCTATGGACCGCAAGACATGGGCAGCGCAGAGCTGCCGCGTGTTTTTAACAATACAAAAATACACAGTTTTGCAATAATGCATCAGAAGCGCAAAGTGAAAAGTGAGTAGTTGCGCGTAATGAAGTTACAAAACGTTTCACATATGACAGATGAAAAAAAAAACATATATACACATATAAATGTAATATAAATGTGAACAAAAAGCTGTAAACTCATCTAATCTGCACTTCTGAAATAGCTGGCATATAAACATTAATATTAGTGACACTGAATCAGTCGAGAAAATTCTGATGGGGTTAGGGCACATATATCAATACCAGATTTGTTGTAAGCATTTAAAAGCCTTAGTAAGTTGTTTTTTAGCATTTGAGTTGTAATTTGTCCTAAAATGGTGTACCGTAAAGGGAAAATCACGGCCTGTGCTTCGGTTTCCCGAGCAACCATTTTAGAAGCCGAAGAGATAGCCATCGCCTTAGCTATAAGAGAAGGCATACAGCGCACTGCTCCACTAACAATAGTCACAGATTCTCAGGCCGCATGTAGGAACTATCAGATGGGACAAATCGGCGCGAGGGCACGCCGGATACTTACCGAAATCAGCAGAGACCTTGACGTCAGGTATACAGAAACGATAACATGGGCCCCGGGACACGAGGGTTTTACTGGGAACCTCCATGCAGATGAGGCGGCTCGAGGTTTCACTAATTGCCGAGCTGCCCATGGCAACATGGTGGAGGACCCGACGCCCATCGATCCAAGTTATAAAGCGATCTTGCGACACTACAGGGAATTCAGAAGGCTCTACCCAGCCCCGCATAGGGACCTTTCAGCCGTGGACTCAGCGACGTTACGCAGGCTCCAAATGGACACATACCTGAACCTACAAAAATTGCACATATACTACCCAACAGCATACAAGGACATATGCCCGTAGTGTGGGAGCACACCAACACTCTACCACATCACATGGTAGTGCACAGCTCACACAGAAGAACAAGAAGATAATAACACGAGAGCGAGGTGGGAGGCATTGCTATCCAGCTCCGCCCTCGGGGATCAGCTCAGGCTCGTCCGGAGGGCAGAAAGGATGGCGAGGGCCAGCGGTGCATTGGAATAGGGGCCCGACCACACGGCGTTACCCTGTTTTAGGGGCAACGAAGTTCTTTTTACCAATAAAGTTTTGTTCTTCTTCTTCGTATCAGTTGTAGTGCCCCATACGAGGTGACAATAATTGAGGTGAGAGGCTAATAAGGCGTTGTATAATAGTACTTTAACTAATGTAGGAAGAAGGTAACGATTACGGCTTATTATACCTGTTATCTGACTCAGTTTTTGCGTTACAATGTTTACATGGTCATTCCATAGCAGCGATGAAGAAAAATACATGCCTAGAATTTTGATGCGTTCTACAAATTCTATCGGAGCATTATTATAGGCTATGCCATGTAGTAAAGGGGAGATGCTTCCTTTTGGACGAAAAATTATAGCTTTAGTTTCGGTTGGGTTGACACATAAACAGTTTTGCTTAGACCATGTGCTAAGTTTCAGGAGCACTTCATTTGATGTTGTGATAAGCTTGGTATAAGGACGTATGGAAATGAAATAAAGAAACGATAAATGAATGAAAATGAAAGTGGATGAAAAAAAAAACAACTTGCCGCAGATGGGGAACGATCTCATGCGAAGGTTATGGGTTCGTTCCACATCTGCGGCAAGTTATTTTTTTCATCCCCGTTCCCTTCCATTAATTTATCGTTTCTTTATTTATTAGGCACAAGGGATTTCCCCTATGTCCTCCTTGGTGTAAGTGTTTGTTGGCTTCTTATGACACTGTCCAGGCTGGTATGCGGGTCTACTTCGCGCGTAATAATATCCTATCCTGCGACGTCATTTTCAGGCTCACTGCTACTAATAGCATCCAAATAATCATTTGAAGGTGCAACAGAATCGCGAGAACGATATCGTTCACGGGAGGACCCATTTACCCGAGCGATTGCCATCTTCACCGTCATCGGGTGCACACGTCGGATCGCTCTCTAAAATGCCTGCGTGCGGTCAAAAAAAGAAAGTGCGGGAAAAAGAAAAGAACCGCTCATAAAACGAAAGTCTACGCCAGAGACTGCGTTTTATATAGCACGGCAATTCGGAAAGGGCGCTGGTAGTAGTAAAATTAGCCGTTGCTACTGTGGGTCACCAGTGACTCATGTTCCATGGTCATGGCGAAGACATAGTTAATCAGAAGGCGTAATTCGCTGGCGCAAATCTAACCAGCAACTTTGCTCTCAGGAACAGAGCGCCTTACTCGCCGAGACAACTGCGTGAACGCTTAGTTGTGTGTTATCATATTGCGGACAAACTGAAATACTAGTGCTCCGTGGCGTCGATTTGGCACTCAAAAGTATCTTATTTTGTTCCTGTGCCTGTGCCCGTTCCTGTTCCTGTGACGACGTACGCAGAAATGGTCGCCTAATAATATATATGATGGATTCATGTATATTAATGATCTACCACTTAATGTCTCTAGTCATAACAGCGCATTTGCTGGCGATTGTGTTGTATACCGCACCACCACTAACATCAGTGACTAAGCATTGCTTCAGAACGACCTAAACAATATTTAAAATTGGTGTGATGACTGGCTAATGCTACTAAGTCCTTCTAAATGCAAAGCAATGTCAGTAATCCGCCGTCGAAATCCTCTCATATTCTCTTATGTAATAAAAAGCCTATTGAACCAGTTAAATCTTTCCAATACTTAGGCATCACCATTTCTCACGACCTTGACTGGTGTTCGCATGCGAATAACGTTATGACGTCTGCTAGCAAAACGCTCGTTTTTTTTAAACGCCACGTACGAAATGCTCCTCCCCACGTAAAACTAATTGCATACAAATCGTTCCTCAGACTTAAACTTGAGTACGCTTCTGCTATCTGATGCCCACATGAACTTTACCTTATTAACGCCCTTGAAGCCGTACAGAATCGCGCTGCTAGATTCATTCACTTAGCATATTGTTGCGACTTCAGCGCATCATCCTTAAAAGCAGACTTCAGTTTACCAACTCTTTCGTATCGCTTTCGCATCACCAGCTTATCATTATTTCACAAATTTTTCTTCCAGTCCTCTCGCCATCGCGCCATACATTTCACCGCCGGCACGAACATCATGTCGCACTGGTTATTCATTAAGTGTCGCTCGCCCCAAAGTGCGCTCTCACTTTTTCTTCTTTATTTCCTCGTGTAATTTCCTCGCTTTGAAAGAATGCGTCCTTGTACGCTGCAATTCCATGCGCCTGAGTCTGTGGGTAACAGCTTATTCGGAAGGATCACTACAAGCAAACTGGTATGTCTTGCGAGTGTCTCTTTCTCACCTGAGCTGGCACTCACAACTGGGAGTACACTCAACACCACTGCGCTCGCAGCGTTCATAAGATGGGAGGCCCAGGGTCAGAGGGCAGAGAAGTGTAATTGGCCATGGTTCGAGTACAATTGGAAGAGCCTGCGTCGGTGTCTGAATTGTATGATATAGTATGGTAAAACTTTATTGAAGTCTTGCAGATCGTGAGTCTTCACGAAGCAGGTCTGGATGAGCCACTGATTTTTGCAGATCCGGCAGAAGTGCACTGCAATGTTTTAGTCAATGTGCTTGTTTGGTAACCAATTCAGAGCGCCTGCTCTAAGCGAACGAAAGAAGATAAGAAAGACAACAGCTTCAAAATTTCTATAAAGGGCTTGCTTTGACTATCTCCGCATTACGATCGATGTGATTAGCATTCCGGATGATTAGTTGCTGCAGTAAAGAGTTAGTTTCGTGATTCGCAGTTTTACTACTGTGTTCTTCACCGAAACTGCAACGTGACATTTGGTCACGTTGCAGGTAGAAGAAAAAAGGAAATGAGATTTGTTTGGCTGTCGATAAAAGTGCGGTAAAGGTGATTGGCATTCTTGTGACATCGTTAATTTGGTAAGCGCTGGTCCAGCGCTCATTTAGGGCTCTTGCGAGAGCAATTTCACCTAATGCAAGTCAATAATTGAGCAAGTTTGTCATTCACCTTTGTGTATACCTCTTCATACAGACAGTGACACGAATGCTTGTCGTGAACATCTGTCTTTAATTTTCTGTTTTCAGCGGTTCACCTTTGTTCCCAAGAAGGCCATGCCAGTTTTCTTTAATATAATATTTTCGTTGCCATCATTTTTTTTTGCTTCATCGCACATGTGTTGTCATTCTAAATAACGTGTTGCTTTCTTTCACACTTGGTCAACAATTCTGTCAGTGCCTTCGTTTGGGGCCTTGAAGAATACGCAGGTGAAGACGAGGCCCTCAAGTTCCTGCATTCTCGTTTTCTCTCGCAAATGCAAGTTGCGAGAACGGATTTCCTTAGCTCCTGGTTTCGTTAGTGCAACACGATATCACTTGTAGTGAAGTCTGTGTGCACATTTATTGTTCTGCGTTTCTTCTTGCGCTTCGATACTTGTAAGGGGGGGTGGGGGTGTAGGTGCTGTTGGAGGGCTGTAGGTTGTGCTATAGCAACAGCTGCCACCTGTTGGCAGCAGTTGCTTTTTGTAAATTCATTCGAACAAAGAAGCGTACCACTACTGATGCGTGCGCTTGATCACGTCGTCCACTGCGCCCTGTGGCTGTCTTTCGATGTTACTGAGTATGCTTTCCACGAGAGCTCCTCTGTCTGTTCGAAGCTCTAGCCCCACACGGCCTGAACTAGTGGCATCTTTTCCCAGATGGTAAACGATACAGGCGCGTCGCCGCTTTCGAGAATTCGCCTCCCCTGTGGGCTGCAGCTTTTCATAGACACCTTCTTGTGTGCCATCCTCGTAGCGGTTGGATGCGCTCGACGCGGCGTCCGGAGCTTGTTGAGCGCTTTAGAAATTGAGCACCGAGGCCGCGTTTGCTCAGGCTGGCGCGTCGTCGGCTGCAGGCATTGTCGCTCGCCTTTCTTCGGGTACCCTCTCGGGTCTTTCCATAACAACCGTGCTGTTCTTCCTTTAGACGTTGGAGTTCTCGAAGTGCTTTGGCAGATCATCGGGTACTTCGCGGCGCGTGTGTGTCTTCCGCTTACGTCATGCCCCAGCAGCAAAATGTATGCGTTGTTTTGCATCGTAGGCGAATGCTGGCGCAGCTGGAGGCGTAGTCACAAATTCTTTGAAACCGTTTTTGCCGTTGAGTACGGCTTGCTTGGCTGTTTCTGTTTTTCCTGAGTTCTGCATCGGGCTTTTACAGGTGCCCCGTGTTAGGTGCGACGCTGCCTCACTGCCTTTGCGAAATTGAAAAACGCCCGTATTCTGTGCATTGGATGCAAGTGAAAGAATCGCACGTGTTCAGAAATAATGCGCTGTCTCCCGCTGCGGCACGTTCCATATATATATATATATATATATATATATATATATATATATATATATATATATATATATATATATATATATATATATATATATATATGGAACGTGCCGTATATATATATATATATATAATTGCATGAAATACAACTCTGCTCCTTGCACGAGATGCACGCTTCCCAATTCTTCCCAACTTTAGTGAGGCACGGCTTCGCGTTTCCGCTGTGGTCGTCTGAGAAACCAGCGCCTTTGCGCCTAACAAGCAGCATCCTTTTCGGGGAAAACGCTGTAAAGGGAAATGGGCATGCTGTTTCGGCACTGCATAGCTGTCTATATATCCTTGTGCTCACCAACTTGGTTGTAAACTTGGGGATGACCGATCACACTCGTGACCACGCTGCAGCGCCAATCTCCGGTGATGAAAGGAGCTGTGCAGTCGTGGCATCGCAAAAAGAAATCAGAAGCAGCATAATATACGTATACCAAAAAACCGCAGAGAACCATGCCGCGGAAGAAACTGCAAATGTGCTCGTAGAAGACGATGTAACCTCTGGTCTTAACGACTGAGTAGGGTGTGGGTACAGATCTTTGGTATCGTCGCGATAAACACTGTAGCATTTCTTGCGACTATGTTCTGGTGCATGGTATGTGTATGTCCCCAGGTGATCTTTTTCTTCTTCTTTTTGCATACCGCGGAGATTCTGCGGAAAGAGAGCACGGACCGTTCCTTTATACTGTGATGTTCATTCCTCTCTCATATATATTTTTCTTTATTTCTTCACGGAGCCGATAGTGCTGGCTTCGCCTAGTAAACAAGCGTTGAGTGCTGTGAATTCTGGTTGTGTTTTCTCCTTGGCTCATGCTACTACACATTGCATTTGCGGTTTTCTGCGAGGTAATTTTGCAGACATTATTTGCATGCATTTAAGGAGTGGGGGTCCTCGTCTTACGTTCCTTGCGTAAGATAGCAGCTGTTTGCTAAAGCGGTCGCCACTTACATTTACATGACAGGACTGCGTTTTCCTCTGCCACGCCCTCTTTCTTTTCCTTTCTTTTCTTGAACAATGGGGAGAGGAGTCTTGGGCAACAAGCCTTTTATCCTGAGGTTAACTTGCGCGCCGCGCACTTTGCTGCTACGTATGCTCAGAAGTACAGAAGAGAGGCATGCATACAGTGTACATGGCGGTGTTTAGATGGCATCATCACTTGCACTGTCCCAGAGAGTAGTGTATAAATCCTGGCCCATTTCCGGCTAACCTTCCTGTCTTTGTTTACCCCTGTCCTTTGTTTCGCCCGCCAGAAACGCACTCTTTCGGCCGAACTGTGTGTTTCTTGCTCATCAAAACTAAAACCTACTTTTACCTTTGAAGGAAGAGCTTTTCATCGTGACTTCTTCCGCATTGCATGCTTTATGAGAGTCTTAGGGGAGGTCCCTCACACGAATTTAAACTTATTGAAACAGTTTACGGAGAGACTGTCGACGGATGTCGATGAATTTTATATAAGGCCGTACACGTTTTGCTGATGATTCTATATACATTATGTAAATGAGCTGGAAGACTACGAACGACTGTTCGCTCTAAAGAAATAGACATTTGATCAACTTTTATTCATATAACGCTGTAATGAGAGCCCCCATAAAAAGGACCAAGTTCATAAAAGGGCACAGCAGTCTACTTGAACTCTACAAGGCAAAGCCTGTGGAACGTCGTCATAAGATGTACTCATTAAGGGTAAAATCTTAAGTACTCCTAATGCAGCTTGACTGTGGTCTTACATGACCCTGTGGGGCCACCTGACGGCTATCAAACGACCAGTCGAAGATGTCATTAGAGGAAAATGAGTGCCGACATCCCCTGTACAATGATATCTTTTGTATAAAAGTGCGTGTGTATTGTTTACTTAATTTTTTCTTGCCTATCAGTCGCTTTTTGCTGTTTTCCAGTGTAGGGTAGCCAACCAGGCCCAATCCAGTTACGCTCCTTGTATTTCCTTTTTTTTTATTTCTGTCTCTCTTTGTCATCTATTAATTGGAGAGTAACTGCTGTTTTACGATATTATGCTCTTAATGGATTGTGGCCAAAGAAAAGCATATCTTGTTTCGTCTCTAGTTATTAATTCAAGCCTTCATCTTCCTGTGAACTTCTGTGCTTAGTAGAACGTGTTGCTAAGCTAGTTGTTTCAAAACTGATCCTGTGTCCATTTGTCGGCGAACTCACTCAGATTCGCACCAACTGGTAAGTGTGAGTCAGGCTGAGTCTGCTTTACGGGAGGTTGAGTCCAAGTGAGTCTCGCTAGGTCTGATTTTGGTGAGCCTGAATCGGAGTACGCCTGATGAGGTGAAGTTCCGTTGATTCTGAGTCCGAGTGAGCCCCGAGTTAAATATATATTATCTAAGTGAGTCTCCATGAGTCCTGATTTTGCAAGCCTGTGTTTGTGTTTGCTCTCCTTTATCCCGTGTTAGGTGGGCGCTTTTTAAAATTGAAACGTCTGTCTCGTTTGGATTATACAATATCGTACCCTAGCACTGTTTGGATTTTGCTCATATACCAACAAGCCGAGCTCGAAGATGCACACTGAAAGACCTTGTCGTTCCGTTATATTTATCTTACGATAGGAAGGAGCTCTAGCTGCTTTTGTGATTCCTGATGTAAGGACCACATCAACAAAGGACAAAGTGAAAAAAAGAACACCTCTACGAAGCAGCGCGTTTCGTCGTGCAAACTTCGCGCCTATGCAAGTGACTTTGCACCTTGCGATGAGGCAGTATTGTTTCTTCCGCGATTATCTCATCTTCGATGTCATTTCCGCCCTTTGTCAACATCTGAAAGGCGCCGCCGCCTTTCACCGAGAGCTTTTGTTCTCCGCATCGTACTACGCTAATACTCACCCTACTCCACCCACTCTCTTAGAGCAACCGCATGGCCGATGATTCTTTTATGCAGTGAAGTAATTAAATTCGGCCCTAATAACGGAGAAAATGTGTTTGTAAAAAAACTTTGATTAGCATTCGAAAACGAAGACAATGGCAGTTGTCTTTATTTTCAGCAGCCGTCTTTCTAGCCGTCTTCTTTTTCTTTGTACATGGTGTGTTCAGAAAAGTACCGAACCTTTTTTGTTTCCACGTAGACCAATGAAGTGCGGGAGGCATCCTTCGGTGGAGATATGGAGGGGACATTCATGTGCCCGTGTGAATTCCATCCGCAGAAAGCGTCAGTTGGTGGCAGTCGGCCTATGATTGAGGACGTGTAGTGAGCGCTTGTCCGATTCCAGTAAGTTGTAATATGACCGAACAACGGGAACAGTGATACTGCTTCAAATTTTACCATAAGCTTGTCGATACCCAAGTGGAAACCATTCGCAAGGTTCAGCAGGCTTTCGGGGACGACACCATCAGCACCTCACGGATAAAATAGTGGTGCAACCGCTTCAAAGACGGCCGCACATCAGTGGAGAGCGAATTGCGTTCAGGCAGACCTTCAACATACCGAAGTGAGAATGTCATTGAGCAAATGCAGACTTTGGTCACGGGGAACGTCGCATCACAGTTCGCGAACTTGCGAACGAGATAGGGGTAAGCGCTGAATCAATACATTCAGTTTTGACCGACGATTTGGGGATGACGAGAGTATCCCCGAAGTTTGTACCGAAATGCAAACGATAACAGGCGAGGAGTTATAGGTTTATGGGCACGACCCAGAAACCAAGGTGCAGTCGTCACAGTGGACACATCCGACACCCTCGAGGCAAAGAAGAGCAGGGCAAATCCGCAGCAATATCAAGGTCATGTTGACCGTTTTCTTCCGGCTGCCGTGGGATGGTGTATCATGAGTATGCACCACAAGCCCAAACCATCACATTCGAATATGGCCAGGAGGTCTTTCGTCGCTTTCATGATGCTGTGCGGCGCAAACGAACGTATCTGTGGGCAGAAAAATCTTGACAGCTCTATCATGATAACGCACCCGCCAATTCTGCGCATCTGATTCACGCTTTCTTCGCCAAGTACGATATTCCGGTGGTTCGTCAGGCTCCCTACTCCCTCGACATGGCTCCGTGTGACTTTTGGCTATTTCCCAAGCTGCAATTGCGGCTGAAAGAAACCGATTTGAGTCAAGATAATATGTCATGGGGAATGTGACGGCCTGGATAATTACTATTCCAAAAGACGCATTCCAGAAGTATTGCCAACAATGGCGGGAGCATTGGGAGAAGTGTGTGCATCATCAAGGAGACTATTTGACGAGGATTATGGGTTGTACCTCCTAATCAGTAAATGTATTTCGATTGACAACACACTTCGTATACTGTCCTCGCGTGCGCGTTCTTTAGGGATGTGAAATGTGATACACGAGCTGGTAAAATTTTGTATTGCTGAGGGATCGAAATGTTCTAAAGCGGGGGCCTGTCATCTTCGTTGTTTCCTTGTTCGCAGGTGCTACAAACGTGCTGACTCCTTTACAACAATAATGTGCAAACGGAAACGCGGGTTTTACAGTGGAGCTGTTATGCGCAGGTTCTGGCAGTTTGTGTGCGTAGGTAAAAAAAAAATGGCGGGCACCCCAGAGGTAAGAGAGCTAAAGGATAAAACAAAAGTGTATCGCTGGGCATGCCCCAGCTGAGCTTAGTTCGAGCACAACTAATGGAACACCTAGGTATTGCACTGAATAATCACACAATGTCACTATAACGTTCTTCTATTATTTGTAAGTATTAGTGCTTGTATATTACGTGTTAAGCATTATTTTGTGCGTGAATTATTTTAACACTGTGTAATTCCTTATCTGTTTATATGCTCATCGAAGTCTGCATCACGGCCGTTTGTGTGTGTTTGTGACTATGTTTACGAACTCATTGTGGTGCAATTTGCATTTGACTTTTATACTGTTATGTTCATGGGCGTATAGGGCTGTGCTGTGGATTTCTAACTGTATGAAGTGATTTCTTTTCATTTTCCTACATATTTGTTTATATCTTTGTTTCCGCAATGAGAAAAGGAGTAGCCGTCGCCATTATAAGTTGCCTTCGTCTCTTTCCTTTATTTTCATTTCAATAAAAAAAAATGGAGCACCTTTCGGAAATGAAACTGGAAAGCGGTATGTGCTCGCATTTACACTTGGTAGCACGTCTGCTGAAGGGCACCTGGTGGTGACCTCTAGACCGCCGTGAGCGAACTGGGCCCACTCTACGTCATCGCTTGATCGGCTATTTTTATATTATACTTATGGCGTTTTCATGTGGTTTGCTGAGGGCTTCCACCTTTTGTTAGGGATATTTGCACTCCACCTTCTTCAGGCGTGGTGTATACAATTGTGCATGCCAAGATAGTGTGTCCAAAGCACTAGCATTAATGAAAATAATGACATTGAAATCGTGTCGCTTGCATCTTCAAACACTCGTGGTTAGACCTGTACAGAAAGTTTCAATATTATAGTTAAAGCGCTTCAGTCAAAGAACTGAAAAGTAGATGACAGGGTGTATGCTCTCGGTAACAGTAAGTCGTCATGTATCGGGATTACTTTCGTTGTTTTTCATAATGTTTTACATGAGGCCTCTTTCTCTAGTTACCCAATAGGTAGTTTTCAAGTGAACACTAGACGTGAAATAGTTGTTTTGATGTATGACTTTCCTGTAGAAAATTCTCGCGCAGATTTTTCTTTGATCTCGACAAACTCACTGAAGAATTGAAGATTTTCTATGCTTTACGGAGTTGTATGATTTTCGCAATTCTGCAAAAGCACGAAATAAAAAAAAAATCAGTTGGCAGAAATAATCGGTGCCTTAAAGGGCTATGACCCTTCTATTTTGTGAGTACAATATGTGAAATGGGAGGGAGGGGATCGAAATGGGGGATCATACAAATTTGGGCAGTATTTGGGCAGTTGGGGGACAAGAATAGGGAGAGCGGATGCAGGTAATGATGCTTGAATGCAGTAAACTCTGTACACGTGTGATGTGCGTACATCAAAGATAGAAAGAGAGAAATCCAGGAAGGCCATAGACCTAAGTTTGTGCAGTTTGCTACCCTACAAGTGGGAGGGGGAACGTCATGCCTCAACACGAGGGCAAGTGATGTTACAGCCGCGGAGTTGAGGAGGCCTGTCTCTCTTAAAAACGTCAATAGCTCATTTGACACTAGCCGAGGGGCGCATCAAGGGAAATGACTTGTATAGATGCTCCATTCAAATAAATGTGCGCGTGCTTGGAACTTCGTTCATAAACTTTTATAACGAAATAAAGGCATAAAGACGTGTATTAGTAAATTACTCTTCTGGAATACATTACATGTCGTAGTTTAGCCGAAGGGGCGAAACATCGACTACGATAGCAGTTTAGTAGACAGTTATACGAAGTAAGGATACTAGATCTATAGGCCGTATAGACTCATAAGCATTCGTTTACGAGCTAAATTAACAGGCATGCTGCCACGCGCGCGCAACCAAACATGAACCCGTCTCACTCGATGACCACGCACACTTGCTGTCGAAACGCTGGCGTGAGGAAGCGTGGCAGCAGCAGCGAGCGCACTGACCTCAGTGCTGCCTTTCGCTTCAACGCCGACTAAGCGGGGAGAGCATGGCACACACGAAACGATCAGTACTCGGTGCATTCTGGCCCCATCGGAGATCGCTTTCAAACTAGGCCTTTACGCAGCCGCTGCCATCGTAACCCCCCCACCCTCCGTTGCCTCGCGCGTAATGGAAGACGGCGCGCTACCTACCCGTTTTCCTCCCTTGCGCGCGCGAGATTCAACCACCATCGTCGGCTCACCCTCACACGCGTTCAATCGCACATAGACATAGAGCGCGCGGGGACGATGCTATCGCACTTGGACTTTAGGCGGAATATCACGGCGACGGTGACGGCGGTGGTGGAAATGCGCTTGGAGTATCCACATAATTGCCATCGCTATAAAAAATATACGCAGTTACCATGAGAGGAGGTTGAGAAGCCAGAAAAGACGCAAATACGCAAGTTAAATAGCGACGGCACATTGAGGTATCTGCACCGCCTCGCTGTGACATCATGAGTTCTGACGGCTTGGGTCCAGTTAAACTGTTATCGGTAAAGATTGACTGCATTTTATCTGAAGAAGTCAAATACCGAATTTAATAAAATAATAAGATAATTTGATAAATGAAAGATTCGGTCCAGACACGAGAAAATGCTTTTAGAAAAAGAAATGACGTATTGCCGTTGGAGCTCCCGTGCAAAATACGAAAAACATAGAACTTTGAACTGCGCGCATTTTAATACGTTCGCATTCTTTGGGTATTTTGAGCACTTCCGAGATCTGTCTGCATCTATCTGTCTATCCTTCTTTATGTATGTTTGCATCTAACCGTTTTCACGCCTACCTGTGTCACTGGCGTAGTCAATGGTTGAATGGGTAGCTGTTGTGCTGAGTTAATAAGGTTCGAAAGCAACCATAGGACCAACTTGCGTCACTGACTATGCGGCAATGTGAGAATGGCAATACGTGCCGTTATTCAACGAACCTCTTTCACGCCGACTTGTGTCACTGTAGACGTGGGACTGGGTAGGTACCGCTGTTCGAAGAACCTCATTGACGCCGACTTGAGGCGCTGCGCACGTGCCACTCGATCTGTGCGAGTCTCCATTGAACCTCTAGGATGCCAACTTGGCTCACTGGGTATGTGCCACTGGCAATGCGCCGCTCTACAACGAGGAAAAGACCCGTTAAATGTACCCGATGCTGAGCGGAAGTGACCCAATGTCACAACCATTCCCCAAGAACACCAACCCGACGCATTAGCAGGCTGCGCCATATTTGCACTGGGTATGGTGTGGCTCTTCAGCGAAATTCTCGCCAGCTTAGGTCACTAAGTGTGTGTCACTGAGTGTGCGGCCAAGCTGGGCAACGATTCTCAGCGTTCGCAGCCAACGACGCGCCACGCTTCTAGTCTCCGAGGCCACGCGCGGACTTCTCGGTATTGCCGATAAATGGCACAGCGTCTCCAGAAAGAAGCGTGAGAGAGGAGCCCGGTCGCCGCATGACGCGTTTTTCAGCGTTCGCACGCACTAGTGCGCCATGCGTATCGGAGGTCATGCGCAGGCTTCGTGGCGTCGCCTCTAGACGACGCCGAGGGAAAGAGGAAAGAGGAGTCCTGCTGAAGTACACGCCTCATACGTAACTCGTTTAGACGGTGGCAATACGTTGTAATACTATAGTGAATTACTGCTAACGCATTACCGTCTACGGTCATCGTGAGATGGGTTCTCCCGGTATTCTTTTTGTTCTAGTACTCAACGTCTTATCGAGAACGTAGCGCACATAAGGTCCTGAAAGAATATGCCAAATCTGTCTGAGCTGATTTACTCTTTATATTTAGTGACCCCTTAAGATGCGTAGTAGGCGCTTGTTACATAATAAGCTCCTGTTCAGTACTTTGCAGCGCACCCGGTCATTCCCTCTCTTACTGCGATTAGCTTCCTTGTGAATCGACTCGATCTGCGTTCGAGGAACCACGACATTCTGTGTCGTGCATGGTCTGGCCGGCATTCACGCCGCGATCGTGTCACGAAGCCGCCGCTGCATCGATTCAGTGGAGGAGGTCGACTGGCGCCGTGGTCGAGGAGAAAGCGGCAAGGGAGGGACTGCAACCCTCGTGATACAATATTGACCGTCTCGTGGCACGAATTCTGTTTTTGTGCCTGTTACGGTCTTTCTTTCTTTCTTTCTTTCTTTCTTTCTTTCTTTCTTTCTTTCTTTCTTTCTTTCTTTCTTTCTTTCTTTCTTTCTTTCTTTCTTTCTTTCTTTCTTTCTTTCTTTCTTTCTTTTTATAGCATAAGTGATTCGGTGGTTCTATTCTATGTCGTCAACCGGATCTGCTATTGATTATACGACCCAAAGGCGCGGTAGCTCAGTGGTTACGGGGTATTGCTACTGAACACGAGGTTGCGATTGCCCGCCGCGGCTGGTATTCCTAAATGGGATCATATTTTCAAGCGAAGCTTGTATTGCTTCACTCGTGTCCGTGTTGGTGTTACCGTACCAAAAAGTCAAGCCGCGCGAAGATGAAAATTGCTTGTCGGGTTGCGAGACCACCACGCTAACCTATTCAGCCACTTTCGGTTCATCATACGCGCCCTTTAGAGCGGGGTTTTTATATGCATGAAGACGCAGTGCAAGGCACAAGTCAGTCATAGGCGTCCCCTCCCTCCGGAGGAGGGAAACGGCGTGATCGCGCGTTCGCTCGCTTCGCGCCCACCGTTTCCCACCAATTAGGCCAGGCAGTCAGATGTCTGGTCAGATGCCGTTAGTTCGTTCGTTTGTTCTTTCACCGCAGGTGGAAAGTCTCTTCCATTGATCTCCAATTACGTTTGACCTATGGCAGCTAACACCATCCTATGCTTGCGAATTTTCTAAATTCATCACGCCACCCAGGCCGCTATCTCGTACACGTTCGAAAAGCCGACGTTCGATTTCGCCTCGCGCGATTTTCCAGGCTACGCTGATATCGCGGCCTAGGCCAATCTAGTCCAATCACGCGAGGCGAAATCGAACGTCGGCTTTTCGAATGTGTACGAGATAGCGGCCCTAGTTTCCCTATTGACTGTGTTCCCTTCGAAACGTTCGTGCCAGAATTTCTGCAAAAATAAAGAAGGCAGTTCGTGTGCGCGTTGTTGCCAGCGCCTTTTTCACTTGTCTGCCTGATTTCCGAGCGTTCTTTTATTGAAACGAAAATTAGAGAAAGAGACGTAATCAACTTATAATAATGACGGCTACTCCTTTTCGCATAGCGGAAACAACAATGTCAAAAACACGTGTAAGAAAGCCTTTGTTCTTTTGTAACCTGGGAAATACCCAAGCGTTGGAAGCTTTTCTGAATGGCGGCGTAATGTGACCGAGGCATGAAAGGAGAGCGGTACGCGTTCATCGGCTTAGTAGCCATCGGAGAAGTGCCATAGTGCCGGTGCATATACGTTGTATCGATCCGGAAACACTGACGCTTGGTTCACTCGCCACATTTTTTTTGTTTTTTCTCTGTATTTTTGGCGCCATCTTCCTTACTACATTTCCCTACGCAGTTCTCCTTTCCCAGCACCTAAATTAGGCAAGCTAGCGTGTGCAGACGCGAACAAACACGCCTAGTTACTATGGCGCGTGGTTCATTTACATCAGAGAGCCGACGTCGAAATTTCGTCATATTGCTTCGGCGCCGGCACGCCTGTAGTCGATACGAGCTCAGAAATGTTCATGGCTAACACGTGAGTCCATTGTAAGGTCACTTATGTTTTAGTTTTACAGCGACGCTGTACGTAGTATACCCTCCGGCGGTGGTCAATGCCCGTCCGTCAACACATTTTTTTTTTGTCTCCAGTTTCTTGCGAATTCTCTGCAGCTCTTAGTGAAACGTAGGCATCTTGGAAAGAAATTAAGCTGAAGTTGGCCGCTATGACGAACCTATCAATACGCCGTGTTTCATCTACTTGTCATAATTAGTTCACAGTGTAGCTGTAAATGTTACAGAATTCCTGTCTGCTATCATTAGGCGGCCGTCTACGGCGGGAGTATGGCTACAGAAAACGGATGTAACGCTTCTTTTATCAAAACTATCCCGAAACAATTCACACTGAAATTGGCCGCTAAGACGACTCTATCATTACGCCGAGGTTCATCTACTTTTCATAATTATGTAGTGCACAGTGAAGTCGTAAATACTGTGGAATTCCAGTTTGCCATGCGGCGGTACTTGCACGCGTCACTGCGTCATAAAAGAATAAGAATAAATTACTCTGCAGTCAAAAGGTGTATTCGTTGTCCGTGTCCTTCAACAACAACAACAACAACAAGAACAACGGTAATAATAATAATAATAATAATAATAATAATAATAATAATAATAATAATAATAATAATAATAATAATAATAATAATAATAATATTTATTACCACTTTGTAGAGGATACATAGAGGTTCAGGCCCGTCAAAGCGAACAGGAGGCTTGAAGGACTGGGTCCGTCAGTTTACGGCAGAGGTAACAAAATGGCAATAACAAGCAGAACATTGAAAGGAACTATAGGTTCAGCTGAAGACATAGAAAAATAAGGCAATCACAAAACCAGTACCACGGACATCCGCACTAACTCCAAGGAAACAACTTAAAATAAATAAATAAATAAATAAATAAATAAATAAATAATAATAATAATAATAATAATAATAATAATAATAATAATAATAATAATAATAATAATACCTATATATATATATAGATTAAGGTAAAACACGCCAGTGCTTCGCTGCTCGTCCTTCTTAGGAGTGGAAGGGCTGATGAATTTTTTTTATTTCAACATAACTGCACCGCTGCACATTTAACATAACTGCACATTTTCTTACAGCAAAGCTTTTTTTGCCTGCCCTCACGGTGTTGGTTGGCTGATTCTGTCTGCCGCATGGTCGGTCAGCATCTGGGTGGGTATATATATATATATATTTATATATATATATATATATACATACATATATATATATATATATATATATATATATATATATATATATATATATATATATAGAAATACCGCACAGGTCCTATTCAAGCCCAAGAGCACGAGTGTTTACATCCGTGGTAGTAAACAAACCTAGAATTACAAAACTACGGAAAAATAAGAAAAGAAATACAGGAACACCAGCATTTGCAATGTAGAATTATCAACACTAAAGATAAAGTAGGAACAATAGTTGCAGTTCGCAACTCGAAAACGAAGCAGTCATATAGCATGCACACACAACAGTTCACTGCATTCAGAATTTAGGCAATTTTGATACAACACAAACACACGAGAATTGATTAATTTCCTGCGTTGTGAGCAGGACGCTAGTAATCAAAAGGAAAATTATTCACAGGATGAACGCACGATTGTGTCGTATTAGCGTTTACTTCTTGGGGTAACTTATTCCATAATGATATAGCATGAGGAGACAGGGAATATTGATTCATGTTAACTAAATGTTTGCTTAACTGTTTTGTTGTGGTGTGCACGGTGAAAGCGCATGGACGACTCGGTTATGTGACGTTCACGCGGTATTTTAAGGTGACCATGGTAAAGCTGATAGATAACTTTTAATCTAGACACCATTCTACGATGATCCAATCTTTTTATCTTTGCCCTATCGCGAAGGACACGTACGCTCGAGAAACACGAATAAGTAGAATAGATAAACCTCAAGGCTAAGTTCTGCTCCCATTCTATTTTTGTAATTAAATATTGTTAATACGGACTCCAGATTAGGTCCTCATATTATAATTTTCGCCTGATGCGAGCTTTGCATGCTCTTAACTTTACAGCGACTGACGCATGACGTAGTTCGCTTTTTAGAAATGGCAGCTTTTTCAGTGTGTTATTACACATATTATGTGCATAGGATTCCCAAATTAAGTTACTCGTGGGTTTAACAGCCTAATACTTGCCGAATTTTTTGACATAAGCATTTTTATTGGCGTAAGCGAAATCCAAAGGCTCTTTTCTGTTACTAAATGCTAAATGTTATGGTCACCGTTTTCGAAGTATTGAGCTTCAAGCCCCGTTTGTCACATAATACACTGCTAGAGTATATATATATATATATATATATATATATATATATATATATATATATATATATATATATATATATATATATATATATATATATATATATATATATATATATATATCATAAGAAGCCAACAAACAAGGACAGCAAGGACAACACAGGGAAATTACTTGTATTTACTAATTGAATAAAAAAACGAAAAGGTAACGGAATTGAAAGGGGATGAAAAAACAACTTGCCGCAGGTGGGGAACGACCATTACAATTCGTAGAAACAATATGTGCTGTAGAGTAATTAATGAACTCACAATTAGCGTATTCATGTTAATTATACATTTATGCATTTTGATTTTTCGTAATAGGAATGGCCGCCTCATAAAATGATTCAGATGAAGGATTAGAATAGTGCTATCTGTCACAGGCATATTTTTCTTTTTTTATATTTGGTGCAAAAGAGTGAGACACCCTGTATATCCACGAATATATCCGCCGAGATACTGACTGACCCACCAATGCCGTTGCCACATCAAATCCGGAAGAGTAGACAAAGAAAGCTTCTTTTGTAAGCGCTTATATTTTAGGTACGAGACACAGCCATACGAAGTGAGCACATCATCAAGTACCAAAACATTCATGACGAATCCTTTGATACGAAGCAGGCGCGCGCATGGCATTAGCATAACTTTAACGTAGTAAGTATCAGATACGGCAAATCAGGCAAATTAACGGGATGTGAGGGGCTGCATTTTTCGTTAGTCATACCCATATGAAACAAAAACAGACAATGAAGCCGGAATAAGCATATGGGGAAATTAATTGTTACGTTTATTTTAAGTGTAGAAGCAATAACGAAAAGGGACATGAGCCTGGACGAAAAGAACTTGCCGCATGTGGGAGCCATACATCTTCCTCATTACGCGCGCAAAGAAAACAGTTTTATTCAGTATTCACAAAAAGCTCGAAGTACAAAAAAGTTACTGCAGTTCTGCACAGCACGGCAGATCGATTGAATATGTTTTAAAGTAGGGCAACTAAGAAGAAGGCGCAGAATGTGATTTCTTGCTCGGAGTCATTAGACACTGATATGTTGAGAATGATGGTGTTTCCACAGCGATGTTGTACGTCATATGATTATGCTGTGGTAGAACAAAGCGGGGACCGTGGAACAGAAATTGGAGATATAGGGAGAAGCTCCGAGAGCCTTAAAGCACTGCCTGCTGTGCGAGCTCGCATCGGTATAACTTGACCAAACCTAAACGCTGAAATGCTGATTAAGTTCCCCGTCTCTTAGCCAACAGAGGCGACGAGCGAGTGCAGAAGGAGCGGGATCTTTCAATAAAACCAGGACCCATTGGACCACGTCGGATTAGAGTCTACTGTTCACCAGTGATTGCCTTGCGCCCGAGCGATCGTAGTGCCAGACTCGAGCGTACGTTTCGCTTGTAATTTGCCTGTCCTGCCACTTCATTCGCAGTAGCCATCAGAGATTCGAGCTCTGATTCTATCTGTCGATAGTATCGAAAGCTTGCCTTGTATCATCACTCTTACTGGCTAAGCATTACGCGGATAAGGATCAACGATAATCGAATAGCAGCTGTTCGACCCCTCTCAACATGCTTTAGAAGGCCTAGTATAATTACGTACATTTCTAACAAAAAAAATGACGCACTCTGCTTATAATTTCGGCTGAGAGTCATCGAACAATTTAAGGAATGAACTCAATTGATTTTGCTTGAGCTAAATTAAGTTTTTTTTCAGTAGATAGAAGATATCTGTGTCTCTACACTTTTGCTGACAGAATTGGTGGGTACTGTGTGCGACAATGATGGCAATAATGGTCCAGTGAGAGTTGCTCAATCTGCAAGTTGAATGTCATCGGTGAATCTTACGGAGGCGAGCAAATTCGCCCGCCTTGAAGCCGTTCGCATCATCATGGAAGCGGCGGAGCTCCTGCAGCTTGCAGCACCGGCCCCGTCACAGTTGCTACGTGCCGTGGACGCGCTATCACATTTACCGACTGTCCTGAAGCACGTCGACGGGCAGCTGCCAGACTGCATCATTAATGATTACAACTGAGCAGAAAAGGATTTCCACGAGGCGCTCGAAATCGAGGAGCAGGTGAGCCATGTGACCACACATTACGAGCCCCCAGTAGCATTGAGTAGGAAGATTCTGTGCCGGCTTCACTGCCAAAGGACACGCATGCACCGAAGTAGCTCCCATCTCAGCGGCTGTCTATGACAGCGGCCACAGAAGGAACATCAAAGCAGGATTGTCTACAAGGATCTTGACGTGCAGCTACAGCAAGCAGGAGGACCTGCCTCTTGCGGCATCAACATAATCGGTAGTCTGGGCTACAACAGAGATGCCCTGTGCCGCAGAAAGCGTTCCTGTATTTGATCCATGCTGTTAGAGTCTCTCGCTGTGTCAAGAGAGCTGGCCGAGAGAGCACTGCGTCCAGCGCCAGCCGATAGCCGCGACCACGCCCCGACAAGGTGCCACTTGCACTGCAATTCTCTTGGAGCCGGAAGTACTGCAGCGGAAAATGCACCAAATGGAACTCCTGAAGGTGAAACGGCAAATGCGCCAGTAGCAGCAGGAGATTCTTTACTTAATGAGTCTTGATGTTTCTGTGCTAACGTCCGAGCAGCGTTCGAAAATTATGTGCTTCTACAAGACATTGAACGGCCGATTGCAGCAACCAACACAATCAGCATGATTCAACCTGCTCGCTTACTGTCACACGAGCAGTCACTAGTCGACAACTCGAGTGAGCCAACTAAACAAGCCAGATGCAAGAATCGGAACCGATACACGAAGGCCTCGGGACTTGATAGGCTTATGAGTGCACGCAGGTGGATTGGCGACTCGCAGTTAAAAAAAAAGTGAAAATTCCACGCAAATCAAGACAGCGACTAGCTGAACTTAAAGCAATGCGACGCATCATATTCACTGCGTGCAGGTTACCGCTTTCTATCTAACGGAAAGAGCCGAAATAAGAAGCGACAAAACAAAAACAGAGAGGCAATGATCATGACACTTGCATACAGCACTTGAACGCCGTCTTCTTGCAGGACTGTTAGAATGAATTTTAACAGAGACTTGAAGTATCACTGGAAAAGAAAGTCTTTACTCAGATCGTCACTTGACCGTAGACACCGATAAATCAACTGCATTCTTGGGTCCTCATCGATGACTTCGATTGATCTCTTCCACGCGTCTTCATGGACACTTGTGTACAGTTGGACGCGACGTGGCGCGTTAGACACGATGGCAGCCGACGACTAACTCAAGCTGTCACGGATGCTGCAAGCAAACCTGCGGTCCTCGTACGTCGTTACCTTCTTCAAAACGATGAGAGGCGCTCCCACTTTTCCTCGTCATCAGGCAGATGGACAGATGGAGCATTTTGTCTTAAACCTGAGTCATTGATGACTCAACCTCTATAAGGGGGTAGAGAGCTCAAATGCCTACAGCAGCGAATCTCAGCGTGCGCCACAGCAGTGGAACGCCGTATTGCCACTAAGCTACAGCGATGGCTCTTCAATACAGAGTCAACGATATAGTAGACGTCCATGCTACGTTGAGCCCGTTTACATTGACGATCTGTAGCAAGCTGCTTGCTTTGACCACCGACGCCACCGGATTGCAGTCCTCACGATTACGCTGTAAAATACCCTTTTCGTTGCGTGGCTGTGTCGCATTCATTTGCATTCGTATAGAAACCTCAAAGCGGAGAGTTTAGAAACCGCTCCCGCATGTGGGCACGATTACTCAAAAAAGCTCACCAGCACATTCTCGAGGTTCCCCTTTTTCTTTGTGCATGTACTTTTTTCGCAACGTTCTGAATCGCTTTTGAGATTGCTTTCTACGTGCCCATAGCGTTGTCGCTATTACAGTGTTTTATGTGAGCTCTCGTTGAAGATCCTACAAATATTCACGTTGGAGACCGATTTATGTTTTGTTTCGTTCATTCATGTAATGGGTACCGCGTCTCTCTTCGAGGAGCTGTCTCTGTCTCAGATTGAAGTTGCAGTTTCAATCACAATGCCAAGTGTAGGTGCCATAGCTGCCGGCTCAATTTTATGCGCAACGAGACATTACACTGTTCCTCGCAGTTTCGGGTGGAGTAAATATTCACAGATACGCACGTGCAGTCTCCTTTCGGAAAACAAAATTAGTCAGTTACAACTCTAGCCGGAGTTGTCTTCGATTGTGGAGCTGGCTCTGTCCTCTCTATCGTGCCTTATTCTCTATCAGTGCTTTCTCTAATACTTTATTGATATTGTGCTTATAGCTGGCTCCGGCTGCTCATTTTCTTTAACTTAATAGTTGTGCTCAGAATGATAGTCATAGTAGACGCAATAATTATAAATAGTATGAAAAGGAACA
This sequence comes from Dermacentor albipictus, assembly GCF_038994185.2. Taxonomy (NCBI): domain Eukaryota; kingdom Metazoa; phylum Arthropoda; class Arachnida; order Ixodida; family Ixodidae; genus Dermacentor; species Dermacentor albipictus. The sequence continues at coordinate 8,975,306 of NC_091829.1, read as the reverse complement.
CCCATCATTCGTAAAATCACACCATTCTACGCCTGATCTCACTAGTCGCTGCAGGACTCGTATCGCACCTATACTTACCACAGTATCGATTTACTTCCCATTGCCCAACTAATCCATTTTCATTTAGGGGCGTTTATATATTGCGAGTATGCAGTAGTGAAATTTCCGCTCACTCCATACCACAGTCAGACCTACCTGTCTCCAACATAAACAAATTTGCACATGAATGCAACCTACTACTGCCCAGAGGTCTCACTAAATATAAGAAGTAAAGCTTTCTTCACAGCCGCACCTCTTTTGAACTCACCAGCCGCGTTTATATAATTTATTCCCTAAGTGTCTGTTTTTTCGTTTCGTCGTGCTCTTAAGAAAATTTTGATTATTGGAGTATAAGATTGGTTTTTCACTTTTGTTACTATATATATATATATATATATATATATATATATATATATATATATATATATATACCAATGAGTACCGTTCCAGTTGTCCATCCCCAAAGCTTGCTGCGTTAAGTAATTGCCTTCCACGTGGCACAGGTTATAAATGCATATTGATGTTGTCGTGGAGAACACCGTGTCCAACGCCCGTTATTTCACTGGCTATTGGCAGAAGTGTATCCCAACGTGCACTATATCGCTGGAGAATTTCCATCATGTGAATGTTCCTTGAATATTGCAAAAGTTCACGGGTCAGTCTCTCTTGTCGCGGCTACAACAATCGTGGCGTATGAACGATCTGACATTTAGATTGTGTTTTGGTATTGACTAGAAACAAAACGCTTATAGCAAAAAGTAAGAACACGCGATAACGCTGACAGCGTTGCAAAATTGTAATTTCAGAACTACAAGCCGGAGTAGAATTTGTGTGACAGTTCTGTGTGCTGCTTTCCATGCTTAATGTCACTCCCTGAGACAAGAGAGAACGAGGAACGTTCTCTGTTACGTATTTTGCGCGCTGAATAAAAAAGAAGAAACCGTTACACGCTAATAATTGTTTCCACCAATGCCTTTGGACCAGCAGATAAGTAGAACATGGTCGTTGCAATTACATTTCTTTGTGATTTACTTTACGTCAGCGTCGCGTGATGGCGCTCGCAGCGCGGCTGCGCACATCTTGGGAATCGCAGTGCTCCAGTATTCCGTAAGCTGCACTGCGTTTACGTACTCTCTAATAATTTTGTGCTTTGCATATCTAATCATATTCATCAGTATTTCGGGTGTCAGACCTGTAAGTATTCCATAGAGCAATCACAACGATCCCAAGACTTCACTTTCGAGCGCCCAGTCAACGTCATCTCCTTTGATGTCGCCGTAATTAGAATGGGTGTCATTTTGTCCTCGAGAATACTGCCTCTGCCCAACAGTCACTGCTGATCTTCATTGCCTCGAGACAGTTGCCCAGTCTGCGGAAGAAAAAAGAAAGCAGAAACTGTGTGTCACACACAAAAAGACAGATAGCTGAGGTCCAGGGCACATCGCTTTGCTGTGCATTTGTTGTTGCCGGAACTCGATTACGTCTGATGCTATCCGATCTTGCCGTCCGCATTACTTGAGCTCTTGGCCTTGCCCGTTCCATTACCAAATTTTCTCTAGATTGCGTGGCGTCTCGCCTTTCCAAGTAACGTTACTGCCAATGTCAGCACCATGTCCAGCGCACAGTTATCCCTTGACTGGCCTTGTGACAGCTTCCGTCTTGGTTTCTGTACCGGAACGGAAGGCGGCGCTTCCGAGACCTGTAATTGACGTATAGCGTGTCCAGGAATGAACCGAAGTTCTTTCTTTTGCTTTATTCTGGCCGCTTGGCTACTGAAAAAACTGTTTTATTTCTTTGCAAGAGAACATTTGGGGTGAAGGGGGGAGGCGAATTGCCGGTGGCAACGTGCTACTTGGGCAAAAGCAAAGGAACTGAAGAAAGCACTGTGGAAAACAAACCAATAAAAGACAAGTAAATGTCATTACTCGTGTTTAGTTCCTTTGTAATACTCATTAATTACGTTTCGTATTATCGAAGTAGAATCTCTTGGTCTGGGAAGCGACGTGCGATTGACACATGACCTTGACATTTATATTAACGTAAGGCAAGATTGTCGCGAGTATTGCGACAGTGCACTGACAGTATCATGTACTTAATTTAATGTACGCTTCATTTTAATCGTCACTTTAACAAATTGCATTGTGCTGACGTCCGATTGTGACTCTTCGACATGGTGCACTATGGGACGTTGTATATTTCCGTATGTGACAAGGACAAAGTGTGTATCGATACGGCGCCTTGATAATTAGACTGCGCCCACACAGTCATCTAATGTTCATTTGTCTGTCCTTCTTTTCTTTCTTTTCTCTCATCTTGCTTACCTCTTCCTCCACTTCCCCCCTCCCCCCTTTTTCTTTCTTGAGCTTGCGACAAGTGCATTCTCCGGCAATCTGCCCCTCTTGGTGCCAGTTGCCAGCCTGCTCTTTCCCTATAGCTCCCTCTCTGTTCAATGTACATGTGTGTTTTCTTATCGAATAATAATAACACAGCAACTACTGCTCATTAAATATTGAGCAAGAGTTCTGCGAAATTGCGTTATGCCTTCCGCTGATACCTTGTAATATCATTTTCATCAAAACATTGAGGACTCTAGAGAGAGAAATTTCAATGCTATTTGGTAAAGTTGGCCTAGCGACACACCCGGCATGTTATTCCAGATGAGGTCATGAGGCTGGAAAGAAAAGGAGTGATAGAAAAAAAAAAACAACGCACGGAAACACACACACTGTAGCCTAAAAGCACTAAAACAACGGTTATTTATAAAGTCTCGCTCGCGCTTCGGTTGTCTTTCCTGTCTTTTGCGCGCTCTCCTAGTGACATTTCCGTTGTGCCGTATTGCTCGGGGCCCTTATAATGAACTTCATTCGTATACCCACGGTAGCGACAACGGCTCATGCCGTTGCCAGGAGTGGTCGCACGATCCGCTTGCTCGCGAACTGCATATGGCTCTCGCATTAGGCTCAGAGAAATAACGTTGCGAGCCCGCCTCACCCAGATTTCCGTGCGCATCGCTGTGAATTCTTAAAGAGTCAGCCTCCCGTTCATGACAGCTGCATACTGGCGACGCACGCATCACGCGCGAAGTGCCAGTTGACCTATGTGACCTGGCGTCTGTTGAAGGTTTAGGCATTCACTCCAGTGCGACTATGTGGTACAGGTTCTTTATGCCTACGGTAATGCTCATGCATGCTTGCGCGTATGCATGCAGGCCAGCCCACACGCGTAAACAGACGCGCTCGCTCGCACACAAGCCAAAATGCAAACACCCAAGTACAATCACGCACAGGGGTTCGCACACACGCGTGCCCATGACCACTCACGCATGCATGCATGCACACACGCGTAGCTGCTTGGAGCCAGTTTTCCGAAAATAGCGCTGCAATATTCACTTCTCTTTAATTTTCTTTTCGCAGCCTACCACGTAGCAGGGAATCGCAGGGAGAATTTTGAATTCTGAAGCGTCGACTTCGGGATTCGGTGGAGGGCACCTTTTCGCGGCTTCCTTGTTCAAAAGGCTTTCACGAGCAGAAGAGCACGCACACAGGTTCACTGCAATAATTCGTATTTGCCAACGGACGTGCTGAATATATTAAAAGGTACCAAGCCCGCTGTCTGAGTCACGGATCTAACTTCCCGCTATTTAGTGCGCTCTATAGGAACACCGCATCGACAAAGCACAACCATCTTGCGCACAGCATCAACCCCGCTTTTCGAATCGATTCCATGCTCACTCAGATCGACGCTTCAGTTTCCTGACTCCTCTGGCTGGACAGCAGCTCTTCCATTCGACTGAAGAATGACTGCGCTTCACCAGTGCTCACTAACTGTTACTCTACTGAGGGGTTTCTTGAGAAGGCACCTCCACTCCAGTGGCTTTGAGCAGCTACCAATTTGGTCATTTAGTCATCAGGTACCTGTTGCGATTAAGGTGTAAAGTCGTTGTGCCGTGAGGTTGTAGTAACCGCGTCTCATCGGAATTGATGCTGTCCTTAAGCCGTGGGAAATTCGTGTCCCGCTGACCTCTCTCCCACTGCGTCAATGCGCTATTCAGTTTCATATGCTCAACTTTTTAGTTGGTTTTTTATCAAAGCAAGATTTTTGTTGGTTTGTTCTTACGTCTGCCGGCATGCACAAACATGTTTTTTTCAACATTATGTGCGTTACATTCTGCCTTCTAGTACATAAACATGCGTCATGGTACGCGCCTTAAGCTGCAGAATATTCTTAGACCGATGCGGTGACCTGCGTCTGCTTTGCGCAATACTAAGGCAGTTCTGGCAGTTTCTGCGCTTAACAGGTTTAAATTTAATTCTGCAAACTGCCCACCAAATGTGTTTGGTGCGCTAGTTCTTGTTTGTTTATTTGTTTACTTTTGTTGCCGTAGAAATTATACGGACACTCGAGGCACGCGTTTGCGTCATTGGTGGCACTGCCGCCTTGCTGTCCTGGTATCGGCGGCGCATGCCGGGCCCACGCGTGGTTAATTAGACGGTCTCCAGAGACGGCCCGCGCGTTTGGCTTAAAGAAGCGACGGTGCCAAGTGCACGCACCGTCGCTCGTAATTTGCTCGCAAAGCTCACGGGGCAGAGAATTTCGATAGGTCAAATCTTGCTATTGCTCTCAATGGAGGCTTTTGCGCGCTTGGCGAAGGCTAAACTGGCAGTTGAGCCTTCAAGCTAGACTGCCAGCTTTAAAGTGACGCTTTCTTATTGAACCCTCCCAGACTCTACTGACCATGGCTGCTGCATTCTTCTCCAAAAAGGTTGAATTTCTTTTCAGCACTCCTCAGTGATCAGTGATATCTCCATTAATTTTCAACATTGCAACGATGAAACTACATGGCAGACTTTGCGGTATCGCGGGACTCGATCATGCCATTTGCGTGGACGATATATTACATTCCGGGTCACAGCAGGCTCTACGAGGGAACAACAATACGTCTTACAGGAAGGCGTCGATCGCACGGAGACCCATCTCCAAAGCGTGCGGCCTCTCCTTTGCGCCCGAAAATTCAGAACTGCTCGTACTGCGCAGAAGAACGGGAGGTACTCGACAACCGCCTTCAACGCCTGACCCTGAAGTAGGAGCCATTGGCACCATCATCCCATCGGATGATACTCTGCGCGTACTGAGGCTAGTTCTCCATATGGACTGAGCGGGTTCCGCCGCCCGACCCAAGCTTCAAAGTACCATCACTCAAGTCGGACATCTGCTGATACGAGAGGTGAACGAATGACACGGGCTCACCGAGGAAGACTCTCCAAAATTAATACAAGCCCTAGACACCAGCCATATCATCTGCGGTAGCCCGTGTTTGGAACTCAAGTACGCGGAAAAGAAGTTGAACGTTTTCATCCGCCAAGAGCATAAACTTGGCGCTGGAGCTCGTAGCAATGTCCTCAATAGAGAAGCGGCTCTAACTGGGTGTTCACAACCTGTGAGAGGAGTTAGCGGAAGCTCACAGAGTCAGCGAAATCAAGCGACTCAAGCTAATGGAACCTAGCAAAGCCATCCTACGCCGATTTGGATATAGAGAAGGGCTGGAGCGAAAAAACGAACGCAAGCACATACCTCTCCCAACACAGGGAGTGCGTCAAGGTTGCTGATATATTTTGCAACATGCACCCGGGTTACCAAGGGCCAGACGAGACACAAGAATCAAAGCACTCAAGAAGGCGTATGAGAAAGCCGCCGCAACGAGCTACGTTGACTCCGCTCAATACCCGAGCATACGCTACGCGTCACAGACAGAGCAGGAAAAGAGGTTAGTGCAGCAACATTCAAACTGAGCGACCCCGATTCGGCAGAAGAAGCAGCGACTGCGCTCGCCACAAGAACCTGTCAGAGATAAATGACAATTTTGACGGACCCAAGCAGCAAGCAGAAATTTTCAGAAAGGTCGTATCTTCACAATGGCGCTCAATATACTACTCAAGCTACACAACCTACCAGACGTCCATATCGTGTGGATGCCAGTATTCGGTTCCCTTGTGGGGAACATAGCGGCTGATGCTGCAGCCCGAGGTCATACCAACCGGGCATCCCCGAGAGGCGATCGTACTCCGACGCCTGTCCTAAAAGGATACAGAGGTATTCTAGACCACTGCAGATTGGACAGAAGAAAATACCCACCTCATTCCGCACTTAGTAGGAGGAGGCCGTGCAGCTACGAAGACTCCAATCAAATTACTTCCCCACACGCCACTTTGTTGCACTATCATCATCAATGGCTCTTACCCCCGTAGGCATTCATTCTCCCGTAACCAAGCAAAAAATGCAATGGCTCGTAGCCCCGTAAGGCAGAGGCTACAAGCACATAGCAAAGTGAAGCGAACAGTGCTTAAATTACTTCTAATCACGCATACAACATACAGAACAGCATGTAAAAAACTGCCATCATCAATGGCTCATACCCGCATACACAAGCAGGAAATGAAATGACTCATAGTCCCGTTAGGTACATGACTACTCACTTTGCGTGAATTAGCTGCGATGCCACTACCCCTGTTGTCGTTGTCGGTGATTTCAATGTGGATGTGGATGTACTGGCCCGCTCCTGCATGGCCCAGTATGTTGGCCTGCAGTATGAATAAAAAAAATTTTAAATGTGTCGGTACCGAAAAGGGAGCGGCTTACGCGTTCCGTGTTTCCGGCATATCCCTTGTGATGCCACACCGGTCCGGTCCAACCGACCACCCAGCGACGTACGTGCATCAATTGGACATTATCGAAAAATGTGATTGCAGTTGCGAGAGAAATAATGACCACCCATCAAGACAATGATTGAGTTAGTACCTTTGTTCAAAATTATGTGTCACCTCCGTGTCGTGTGCTAAGCAGCTTGGCTGGTTAAGCACCTTCACCGAATGGAGTGGCTCATGGCTCATGCTGCTCACGTCAGACAGATAATTTTTTTCTTGTCATTTCTCTATGGTTTTGCCGAAGAGGCATGTGCATCACGTCTTCTAGCGCATGCGCGTGAAATAAGGTTCGCGCGAGAGCATGTGCGTGCATACGAGCTACAATGAGACAATTGAGGCAGGAATGGAACGTGAGAAATATTCGTCAACGTTAGCCCTGTCTTCTTCGTCGTAGTTCCCGCACCATTCTTTCCTCGACAAACATCGCCTTCGTCATGGTCACGTTACTCCGTCGACGTTTCACAGTGTGAATTCTCATGAACTGCTGTCTGCATTCGGCCATACATGGCGAAAGGGGCAACGCACGAACGTAATCATTGCATCGCATTAAAGTTGTGACCGGGTACGGTGCATGAAATAAACATTACAGCCAAGTACACACTGCGTAGATGTCAATAAATGACAGTACGCATCGCACTTGGTTTTATCGTACTTAGAGGGGCCCTGAACCACTTTATATCGAAGTCGAGAAATGCATTTGAAGTTAAAATGGACTATTTCAGAAATACTTTGCCGCAAAAAGTACTTCAATGTGTTCAATAGGAGCGGAGTTATTGACAATGAAACGTCCCCTACGCAGTGTTTCCGCTCACCCGCTCCTTCTTCAATGACTTGCGCTGCGAAAGCTACGGCGGAGCGGGCCGTGCCCATGCATAACGCTCCTCCTACTGAACACCACTCTGGCGCGCAGTTCACAGTTGATTTTGTATGTTCACGTAGACGCCATTACTTCCGATTTTGGCATCTACGACGCATCAAGCGTCGCTGTGCGGCAGTGCACTCAGTCAGCGGCCGCGGTAGCTAGGCTACGAGCAGACCACTACTTTGTGCAGGACAGGGCTTGAGTGCGCACTCACGCTAATATGCTCCAGTCTGGCCGTGCTACGTGTTACGGAGCGGTATTTCCCTGCACCAGCTTGACTGACGAATATAGCCACGCCCAACATGCGCATTTCGAATCGCTATCAGTAGCCCAATACGAAGCAAAGTCTGCCAAGGCGTCTAAGAAGGAGCGGCCAGGAGTGAGCACGCGCTGGCAAGCGCGCGTGTGGCCTCACCTTAAGTTACGCGTGACTCGAGGCTAGTTTAGTGCTCAAAATTATGTGATACTAGACATACCCCATGGTGACGACGCCGATAAGCAGGGTGGCCAAAGTTTAATTCCTACGCGGACATACGTGGCCGAGCGTGTGCCGACGACAATTGGCTTCTTCCGGAAGTACGTAACTATAATAAAAATTCTAAAGCAGATTTTCACTTACTTCAGCATGTTTGTTAGACTGCGTCAATAAATATGCACAGTAGCAGTAAAAACAAGCGAAGTTATCCAAACACCGTTCTTAATTGATGTCACCTACTGGTCAATAGCAGCCGTGTATGGGAATTTGCTATATTACGAAATCAAGCGTCCAAAAAAGAGTGAGGAGCAAGCTTCTGTTGAAAAGAGGTTTTCGAAAAAAAAGGTGACTTCGCGCTCCTCTTCCAAGCTCCACGTGCCGCACGCGGTTGCGAAATTTGGCTGTGATCTTGACCGCATCGTACTCTATCCGCGGAATGGTTTTTTTCACCAAGGGATGGTCCAAGACCTGTTTAAGTAACCGCTTCAGGAAAGTTTGCTTCACAGAGGCTCCAGAATGCGCGTGGGATCTCCTTAATTATTTTTGTATAATCCATTGTTGTTTATTGCATCTGGACCCATCGCGATGGCTCAGTGGCTATGGCGTTCTACAGCTGAATACGAGGTAGCAGGTTCAATTCCTTGCTGTGGCGGCCGTTTTGATAAGGGCGAAATGCAAAAATGCGTGTGTAATGTTGTGTCTGGATGTACTTCTGGAGAAAGGGTGCTTCACAGGTAAGCGTGCAGGCATCAAATACCATCCACGCTTCATCGCCTTTTCGACGCCAAATAGCTGGTGACGAAAACAGCGTCACCTCAAGATAATTGACAAGCGATTGCGTATCGCGTCTTCGTCTGGTTCGACGACCCAGAGCTGACGAACGAGGCGACTTCTGGGACTTCAAACTCTAATGAGTCTTCGGCCATGTGCGTGTCTAAACGGCAACGTCGTTCTTTGTGTGTTTCCCGTGACGCACCAGTCCCGGGCCAGGCGACAACGGGGCCCGGCACCGTCTATTGACAGGTAGACAGAGAACCTTCATTGAAGGTGACCACAACCGCCCTGTATTTTGGTAGCGATGGCGACAGTAAAGACGAAAATCGTTACAAGCTGGCCGTTATGGAGAGCCTACTAATTGCTGCAAAAAGTATACGCTGACGACTACGTGGGATCAGCGTTAACCCCAGTTTCGCATGAAATTACATTTTCGTTGGATCGACAGTGGGTGGCAAGTTGGACACCAGAGGTGGAGTACGGAGTGGTGGTGAGACACCATGGATGGAATCTTGCGGAATGAGTGACAGTTCCAGTTGGCTGAGAAGAAGGACGTTGAATTCCCTCGACGAGTGAATGGAGAAAATTAACTGCTTGAAAAGCAGAGCTTGGGAGCGTTGCTGAGGGAATGCTCGGGCGTGTAAGGACTTTAGCATGCGCGGTGTGCTCCGAAAATGAGGGATCCGTTTTGGTAAACCACCATCATGTGAATTTGTACATAAAACTTGTTTTCTCATTGCTGGGATTTCGCTTCGGACCTCTCTCCCGACACCTGGCTCGGCACCAGTCATGGAACTTTCGTGGTCGCTCGGACCCCTGACTTCACAGCAGTACTCAGATTTACCGGCATGTCAAGAAATCCCAAGGGGTCAAAATCAATTCAGAGCCTTACAAACACGTCATGTCTCACAGCCTCACTGTTACTTCGAGATGGCAAACCTAATGAATGAGTGAATGAATGAATTACACCAGATGTAACCAGGCCAAGTCCTTTGTTATGAGAACACCGCTGGTTATTATAACTTTTGTTCTTTCTGCAGCTCTTCGTTGATGACTTTTATTATCTTCCGTTTTTTTCTAGTTCCTTCCACTTCGTCACCTAATCCTTTCCGTGTTCGGAGAACCGCATTGTCCCAGCAACCGGCACACCAATATTCCACGCTCCGGAAGCGAACACCGTCCGATTTTATTGGGCAGCCCTTAGATCCTCATTACGTTGCTTTCCGTACCACCAGTCATTGAGAGTAAGCGTCGTTTTTTTTTTGTCTGCTTCCTTTCTTTCACGTTTCCTGCCGCTACGCCATTACTTTCCTTTCCGTCGTGTAATTTGCTAGCGCACATCCTTTAGCGCTGGTGGTACTGTTCATTAGTGGAAGTGCGGTTCCTTGAGTTCCGCTTCTTTGTTGATTGTTAATTTCTTTCCTATGTCGCTTGCGCTACCTGGCGGAGAAAATTATATCGCCGTGGAGGAACTTCTCTAATTACATGAACCCTTTGGTCCTGATCGTGTCTGTTGTAGACCCTGTCGGCCCATTTTTTTCCCCAATATTGCTTAGTAAGGTGCGGTGCGTAAAACTTCAGTGCCCTGAAAGAGTAGGATTGACTGGGATAGGGCAATGGAATATTACGCTAGATTGCGCACACGCTGTTTGACTGCAGTATTATTCGTGGGAAAGACAAGTGTGGCGCTTGCTATAAGAGTGAGATCGTCGCTGGATGCTTTATCAAAACGTTCGGATACTACACTTGGCAGTGAGGATACAATACATCGAAAATTACATTTTATTTGTTTGTGAAATACACGCGCTCAAAATCACTTAGCCCTGGTGTGATTCTTTTTTTAAAGTTCATTGCTTGCCCCGCCATCGTTCGCGCCATTCTTCTCGACTTTTCTGGCGTCATCGAGCAAATGAACGAGTGAGTCAATTGCATATATATATATATATATATATATATATATATATATATATATATATATATATATATGTGTGTGTGTGTGTGTGTGTGTGTGTGTGTGTGTGTGTGTGTGTGTGTGTTGAGAGAATGCTATAAATAGCAAATATATATATAATGAAAACTTTTTACACTCTTCTATAGTGAAAGCTACAATTTACATACGCTCACCAAATACACAAACAACAATAAGGTGCTAACATGGGCTCGATGTTACATGTCTGAAGAAAACGAGTAACAGGGCAGGGCAACGGGACGAGTCTGAGACGGACGAAGCGCTGACTTTCAACCAATATTTTATTGCGCACACAGCAATATATACAGGGGCTTGAATAGGCAGGAGGGAGAGGAGAACTTATCATAGTAGGAATACATTGCGAGGGAGATAGCCATGATTGAGTATGTAAAAACAGCACAACTGAATGGTCGCCAACATCCCATCGCCATGCGAATTTTTTCTCTTTTTGATTGTTACGTTTTTCAGGTTAGAAAAGAGAAAAGTTCGCATTCAAGAACCACGGTCATCCCCTTTTTGCACCGAGTGTCTCATCGTATAAGACAAGTTGCACATAAGGCAGGCATTAGAGTTGTTTTTTCGGCAACAGACAAATTCTCCAGCATGTGCCGAAAGGTGAGTAGCGAAGACAAGCTCCACGCCCCACATGTGTTAAGAAACACACTAAAAAGCCTGCTGATTGCTGTCACAACGTTATGTACGAGATCCCCCTCTCGGGCGGTCGATGCTACATCGGCCAAACTGGCCGTTGTGTATTGTTGACTTCCTCGAGAGAACATACAAATTTAATGAAGGGTGGCGTTGACAGCTGCCTAGCCGTGCATAGCTCCAGTTGTTGTCGTGCACTGTTTGACAAATGCAAAGTACTACGGCGCTATGGAGACAGCGTGCACGTGAGGTATATGAGGCCTTTTGCATCGACAAGCAAGGCGATATGTGCGCGAGTGTGCCTTCGGTATCGCTCCTCGCGAAGAAACTTGCTCGGGGATTATGGCGACCATTTAGTTGTGCTGTTTTTACATTCTCCGTCGTGACTATCTTCCTGACAATGTATTCCTACTATGATATGTTCTCCTCTTCCTCCTGCCTATTCAAGCCCTTCTATGTATTGCTGCGATCGCAATAAAATATTGGTTGGAAGTCAGCGCTTATTCTTTCTCAGTCACGTCCCGTTGTTCAGCACTGTTATTTGTTTTCTTCAGACACAAACAACCTCCTATAAAGTTGCAAATCTATACAAACCATGCGTAATGCAGACTCGGCTCACGAATTGCGACAAACGTTAATAATTGCTGCTCATGTATAAGTAGTTCAGTTCAAAGCCTAGCACATTAAAATTCGCTAATGCGGGAATGTTATTATGATAAATCAGTCGCTTCGGAAGATGTAGGTTCTGGCCGGTAACACATATTGCATGGTTGGAAGCTTTGACTTTTGGCGAGCATTACATTACCTATCATTACCACTCTAGCCTCCGAGAGCTATTCGACCGTAAGCATGAGCACTGCGTGTTACACGTATCTTTAAAGTTAACAGGCGTCTTTTGAGGCGTATGCGCCGCGCAAGTGCTAAGCGTAAAATATGACAGGAATTCCGACAGCGCGAACTACCGTCCCCCGCAAGGCACCTTGTTTGCTGGCCTTGTCGCTCGAGGGCGCTGCCGTTAGCAATATAGATTGCCGTTAGCAATATAGATTGCACGGCGTATGCGAAAACGAAGAAAAGACTTACTCAAGCACTCGCTAAGACTAATGTTGAAATAAAGGGGAAGCAGAAGCAATAATGAAAGCTCATTTTGGGGCCGCAATAAATAGAAGTAGCTACTTGGAACCTGGAAAGGAGAATTGGTGCCAGCGTTGACGTTCGCAAATGCAATTTTGTGCTTAAAATCGGATATCATGGCGGGGTTGGAAGTTAACCAAAGATCGGCAGGTCGGGTGGTTGTGGGAGCCCGCGGTAAAGTCACGACTGAGACAGCGCAGAGTGACACGGGTTGGGACTCTTTGAAGCCAGGATAGCGCAGGGCTAAATTAGTGTTGAAGGAAGACGCGGGAAAATTCATAAAAATAAATGGGCTGCTAAAGTGCACGAGTGTCTTTACCTTAAAAGCGTGGAGACAAAATTGAGGTTGAAATCAAGAAAGCTGGTGCAGGGTAATTGACGCTGTAAACAGACAACCAGGAGTCATCAGAAAGAAAGTCATAAACAGAGACGGTTAATTGGATGCAGAAAGTTGAAACAAAAAAGACCACGGAGCGTGAAGGAAAGAAAAGAAAGAATGAAAATAAAGAAATTAGAAGGGAAAAATTATTACGGTACCACAAAGGGCAGTGCCTTGTAATTTGAGGCTCGAGCCAGTTGCCTAAGGACAAAAAGATACTGGAGAAAATATTCGGAACTAGATGGGGCACGTGTATGGCTGCAGCAAAAATCTCGAGACTACTTCGGCACATCCTAATGGAACGCAAAGGGATTCACCCAGTGAGACACGTAGTTAACGTACACCTTTCAGAAGCGCTTGGATTTAAAGGGGACGGAAGCCTCAACCAGTCAGCAATCGAGATAAGCAAGAGAAGGTTAAAGTATAGGTGGGGAAAAAAAGCAGAGAAGATATCGATACGACCGGATCCGTTACAGGCACAGGTAGTGTTAGAAGGTAGATAGAGATATTTTGAGGACGACAAAAAAAATATTACTGAGACGTATACAAATATTCCAGATAGAAATGCATTCATAGTATACCTAATTAACTCAGGCAGGAGACGTGTCTGTTTGACAACGCCCCTTTTCAAAAGAGATGCCAATAAATCATCATTAACATCATGATCATCAGCTACGTCTCTTAATAGGATCTGCGTCCTACAAAGTTAAAGAACGCTTTTGCCGTTGTACAAGAAACGTTCACCTATCGCTTTGTGTATTGGATACTGAGAAGACTTCTTTTTTGTTGCGCTTGTCGCTTTTGATAATGTTACGGCGCTCAGATAACACGGTATCTATGCGATATGTGCGCTTTCCTTTTCTCTTTTATTTCGCGAGCAATGCGTTCGTGTTTCTTTATTCTGCACCCTAAGTGCTGTATTCTTTATTCTCGAGCAGCGCGTGGCGGGGATCTGGGGTTCCACTGCGAGCGTCTATACCTCACAGGCATCCGTGACTCTGCGTGGCCTGGTATTTCTCCACGGCAGTGGCAATGCATCTTTTACGCTCTTTCGAGAACAGTGACAGTGCCATACATTACGACGGCCTTCCATAAAAACAGAGAACCAAGAAAAGCAAAACTGGAAACTGAGGAACTTAGAAGCACATTCTTTTCGGTTCTTATTTTTAGCAGAGGAACGACCGAGAGAAACATAGATAGAAAGAATAAGAAATAATCCCAATTTATTGCCCGTCTAGATGCCTCAAGTGGCAGTGCCTATTTCTTTTCATCTTACCGCACGTTATTGCTTATGGTGGTTTGGCGACGATTACGGAACAGCGTACGTTCGCCGCCGAAGGCTCTGGGCTTTTTTTCTGTGCTTGGAAACGTATCTCGCGTGCACTTCCATCCATATGAAGATCTTCATTCGTTTCAGTCGAGCCGATGGGCTAACGTGCCGCTGCGACCTTTTCTTCTTTTGTGTGCGGATGTGTGTGTATTCTATCTACCTGAGAGTTGCTGGTAGAACTTTTTTGTCTTTTTCACTCGCTGCAACCGATCGCATGCGTTGTCTGTTCGTCAACGTTACCTTGACGGTAATGATATATTAGTTCGGGAATTATAACCGCATGCTGTCAAGTCTTTCGTGTAGTCTTTCGTATTTATGTATACTTATGAAATCAGGATGCAGATATAAAAAAAACAAAGAAAAACAAAAACACAGCTAGGATTGACGGGCTAATATGTTTATGCAACGTTTTTATTTTGACTGCCCGAGAATTGAAGGTCGAACCTGCTGCACTATTAGATCACAGGCAGCTTCTAGATATAGAAGTCTATACTTGGTTTGAGCCTATACTTTGAGCCTATAGGCTCAATGTTACCTTCGTGGTAAGTATTTTAAGCATTTAAATTGCCAGCTAGGACTACCTGTTTCTAAGTCTTTTACGTTCGTGTATTTTCCTGAAACCACGAGAATCATCATATCTACATAATTCAGCTGATCCTGGATATCGGTCTGTCTTCGATAATTGTTTGTTTCAAAAAAAAAAAAAGAGCTGAAATATTCTGTTACCTGTTGTAAATCGGTAGTAAATCGGTTGTAAATCGAGAAGTCGAGCAAGAGAGCCCCTCGGATGCTCCATTTTTCGGTGTATTATAGCAAAAATAAAGAAATGAAATCGTATACAAAGGTTTTAATTAAAACAGTGGTGCCAGAGCAATCCGCAAGCAACAATCCCCGGGACGCGAATCACCTATGCATTTACTGAAAGTTCCGTCAATATCCAACTTGTGTCCTCATTTGTATGAAAATGCGGGGAAATACTTCGTTACGAGTCCGTACGAGAGTTAGGGATGAGTTTAAATGTTTCGTATACAAAATATAACACTACATAGCAGCAGCGCTGCACAGCAACACATTGAATCCATCAAAGCTGCCAATGCCTCTCCTTAAACAACTGTGTCTGGCGTTACTATCCGCATCAAGGTCACCTGTGACACTACTTTTCGTTAGTCGAAGAAAATGACCGCGCTAATTTTCTTTTTAGTCTCTTTTTCTGCAGCCAGCCACCGCCGACGACGACCGCACTTGAGGTTACTCTACTAACGTGTTAAAACTAGCCTGCCGAGGATGACTAGGCCGCCTTTTGACGAAGATAGGCCCACCTATTCAAACGTAGGCCAGCCTTTCTGAGGCACCTTATCCTCGTTTTTTTTTTAAATTTCACCTGTGTCTGTATCATGTGTCGGTATACAGGAGCGGACGCGGACGCCAGAGCAATCCGCACGCAACAATCACCGGGACGCGCATCACCTAAGATGCATCGACGTACAGCAGCTGCATGCTCTCTTCTTGAAGCAGCCACTTCGTGTGAAGAGACAGCAGCGGGATAGAAATACAAAACGGCCTTCCCGCTGTGCCCAGCTGCTTTGCGTACGCGCACTGTGTCTGGCGCCGTAAAGGACGGCCACACTCGACGTATCGATTATGCAAAGATCCTGAATCCTAGCCCACGTGTTTCTATGGTTTGAAAGTGGTCCTCTCTCCCGTCCTCCTCTCCCATTGCCCTGTTTCTGTTCCTGTCAGCCATTGTCGGCTGCCGAGTGGCGTCGCGTGTGCGCAGGTAGGCCGTGCCCATGTTCCCGCTGTACGCAATACTCTCGCCATGACACGGCGGCGGGTATTTTCTGGCCTCGGAGCCGAAGCCTCTGATCGAGCGCTCGAGCTGCGTTCGCGGTCTTTTGTCGCTCCGCTGTCGTCTCTTCGTGGAACATTTCCCGTTGATCGGCAAATGTAGCGATAATATATGCACGAGGCCTGAACGGAGAGGCTTTTTTTTTAGCTTTTTCAAGGACACTGACGAAGAGATTGTGCCACGCATGTAATATGCGCGCATGAGCACCTTTCTAATCTAGCACTTGTGCAAGCAGTACGATGGTCTGTCTTATCAGAACAATGGTGTTTCATTGCACAGTCCGGATGCTTTGTCGCTTTGCCATTACTTTCGCGTTTGTCGTATTTGTATTGAAATAAAAATAAAAAAACGCCCTAGATTTCAGGTACTATTTGCAACGAAAACAATATGCACTAGGTCGCAGCATTTTTTTCTCATAAAATATTTACTGCGCTGTCGCCCATTAACGTACTACCACTCCAGAATTGGCTGCGCATCTTGAGATAGTCTCAGTCTGCCATGAATTGTAGCTTTGCATCGTATTGCTAGTGGTGGTGGTTATAAACTTTATTGAAAGGGGGAAGGGTAAAGAGGGACGTGGCTGAGGGTTAGGGCTCAAGTAAGGCCCTGGGCCTGCTTGGCCTTTTCCGCCCAGTCCACCAGTTCAAGTTGTCGGTCGACGTCCCCGGAACTGAGCCAGGCTGTCCAGTCAGTCTCGCTGCTGACGGGGAGATGAGAGAACGGGAGCGAGGTGCATTCCCACATTATATGTGTGAGTGTTCCTGTTTCCGAACAGAGCCTAAATTTGTCGTTTTCCCTGCCCCCTGTGATTTTGTTGATGTATTTTGGGCGTGGGTATGTATTTGTCAATAAGGCGAAAAAAAGGGGAATACTGAGGAAAAATTGCTATGGAATTCAATAAAACTAAAGCGCATATCTATGGAACTTTGGTTGCCCCGAACACGGAGTTGCCCAGTATGGCACGCCTCATAATCATACTGTGGTTTTATCACGTAAAACCCTATAACATATTTATTGCACACGCGCGCGTGCGTGCGATCGTGTGTATTTGTGTGAATGCTGAACATTTGTGTCTATTTGTGTGTATGATTAACAGACCAGAAAATACTTTTTTCAAAGCAACTAAAGTAGCGTATAACGTGCTAAAAGCTGCACGCATCTAGAAATAACATCTGCTAAATCACGCGCATCTAGTCTTACCAAGCTACGTATGTACACCAAAGTGTACCTGATTCCTTGCTCTCTAAAACGTTTTTTCTCGAAGAAAGCTGCTCCCGTATTCCCGAAATCGCCTCGCCTGTCGCACAACTCCTGTCTCGCTTCTTCCGCTCAAAGAAAAGGAGCGTCTACTAATTTAATTTTCTAGCCAGACTAACTCACGCGTCTCGAAGACGGCGTCCCAACATTCGCTCTACATAAGCAAATATTCAGAGTAGCCGACATCATTGCAACTGATTTCGGCAGTGCCGCAATGGCGCATCAGCTTCTCATTAGGAAATAAAGCGTCTGTAATGAATAAGCTAAACGAATAGACGTTGCCAGTCCGCGCCAAGTTGATTGGACGTCGTTTCAGGAATCGCCTTTCTGGCGAAAAGTTCCGCAATAGCGTAACTGATTTCGGCCGTACTTAGCGAAAGGAGTCGTGGTGCGGACGCCGAGTAGCTCCTTCGCGTTATTAAGGCATGCAAGAAACGAGCGCTTCGTCTTGCGCCTGATCTCCATCGGCCGCGGCACTGCAGCCTAGGCTTCCAATGCCGAGCAGCGGTGCTCCATATGTCTGTGACTAATCCTCACTTTCTGTGCTGTCTTCGTTTCGCTCCCCAGGGCTGGGCCGTGCTGATGCGTTGCATCTTTAAAACGGTGCACCATAAGGCCGAGTACGTTCACGCTAACCACGATCATCTGTGTGCACTGGCGCCACGTTACTTTTCATGGAACACCGCCGCGATAGACGCGCCTCTGCGGTGTCTGGACGTCTAATTATGGTAGCACAATAAGTCGGACAGCGACACACTTGAATTGCGTCTTTTGTAGAGTGATGTCAAATTTTTTTATACTATGCAAGCCTAACATTTCTCCGTAAGCCGTGTTATTCCAGCACGCTGTTGTCGGTACAACGCATGCCCCTGCGTCATCATCTTAGGCCATGAATTGGGAACACAACCGCCGTCCACGTTTTCGGACCAACAGCCCGTGCATTTCATGCATGATAAGAAATGCATCGCGACACATCTGTTCGCAGAGATGCGTTAACCTTATAACGCTAATGGCTTGCGTACGCAAAAGCGACGTATAACGCACCCTTTGACCCCATGCGTGGCAAAGCAATCCTTGGTGCGAGCAGGTGTCATAAACTTCCAAATCTGTTGGTGACGTTATGCGCGATTACATCCGATTTGTTTTAGCTTCTGAAAGGCCAACTGCGATGAAATTTGAGACCGCGCACGATGCCTAATGTAAGATAGTGCATATATACAGCATCCTTCATGCAAAATTTGCAGTTTAATATGCGCGCGGGACCGTCACAATAAGCTCTCATAGGTGGCTGTGTTTGATACCGAAAACGCCCTCACTACTGCTTGGCGGAAGTGGCGCATGATTGAGCGGCACCTTGGAATAACAGCGGAGATAAGGCGGCTACTGCGGCTGCCCACTAAGCGCTGAAAAATACAGGAGGCGGCGTGCTTGCATGCTACATTATAGCGAAATCCACCAGGTGCGCACGTCGCCTGCTTCCGAGCTGTTAGCATTGGAACCATAATATTACCAGCCCTGCGGCTTTGACAAGGTAGGTTCAGTGTTATAAACTATTCATTTATAACAAATTTAGTCAAAGTAAATTTTCGTTGCAGTTGGCCCTTAAATAGACATGTAGTCGTCTAAATTTACAAATATCTGCCTTCTCTGGCTTGACTTGACTAGTTCTGTTTATTAAACATGAAAAAGGCAGGATGTAGGAAAGGAGAGACAGCAAAACCATATAGGTAAGGAAGTTGATCGAAATCGCCCATGGTTGCCTGCGATACACACTCACATGTTGCACACAGCGAGAGATGTCCTGAAGTTTCTTGAGACGCCTATAATCTTCCACATCGCTGCACAGTTTTAAGCAAGACTGGGTATGACCACCGTGCGCAGCTGGGAGCTTACCCCTTGCCGATCGATTCGCTCCCCGCCCTCCTTGGAGCGGCACTCGTCTCTCTAATGCCGCAAGTCGCTCCAATCTGTCGTGGATCGCTGCCGAAAGGGAGCCGCCAATCCCGCGCTTAGAATCGCAAATCTCTTATTAAATTATGGGGTTTTACGTGCCAAAACCACTTTCTGGTTATGAGGCACGCCGTAGTGGAGGACTCCGGAAATTTCGACCACCTGGGTTTCTTTAACGTGCACCTAAATCTAAGTACACGGGTGTTTTCGCATTTCGCCCCCATCGAAATGCGGCCGCCGTAGCCGGGATTCGATCCCGCGACCTCGTGCTCAGCAGCCTACCACCATAGCCACTGAGCAACCGCGGCGGGTCGAATCGCAAATCTCCTTGAAGTATTTCGCCTGCACTGGTTATTTGTCATTAGGGGTCCGTATTCCAACCCTACGGCGGAGACGCATACATTGGCTAGGCATTTCTGTGTTTACGCTCTCAATCAAGGGCGCGTTCGCGGTTAGCAGCTTCCGCATTCTGTATATTTGGCAACACTGGAGTTTGCATCGGTGCGGTTTCATTGCAGTTTTTTTTCCTTTAGGTTAGCTTTTCTGGCAAGATAGTATTGCGCTTGCGTATAGTGTCAGGAATCGAAATGAGCAATTATTGATCACGCTTCAGTTAGTGTTTTATTTTCCATTATTCACGTCTCCGTCGCTGTTATTCTGCGGCCACCTAAGGCTACACAATGAATTCCGTCTCTGCAATATATCTTGAGGCCTATCCACGCATTCACCTCAGCCGTCGTTATGATTTCCTGTGCGACAAGGTGTCACGTCGTTTTACTTCCAATTATAGTTCAAGCTTGTTCACAATGCACCTTGTCTGGAACCTCTTGTGCGTCACATGTGCGTCCACGATGTCTGCGCGCAAAACCTTTCTTGCAAGTTATTATTCGTGTATGCATTGGCTCGTGTCAGCTTGTCTGAAGGCTTTTGTTTGTCATATGCCTAATCATGATAAAAAAAAATCGCCGCCTAAGTACTCCGTATAGATGCTTAACCAGTGAAGCTGGAATGTGCGGCCCCGGTGTTTATCACTCGGTTAATCCCAACGGTTCATGAAATGACGGCTTGGTAGGCTGCCGGGTGCTCGGTACGCAGTTGCTGCCTTCGCTCGGCTGCAAGAGCCTGTTCTTGTGCCCGGGCTGCAGCACCGGCACGGCAAATGCGAGCTCGTTCCCGGTTCTACTCGCGGCGTTGCTGATCGAAAGCTGACTGCTCCTACGGAGTACGTATGACGCGTGGATACCCAATTCGCAGCCGGAGAGTAACTGCTGCGCGTGCGCTCGGCTGCGACGGAGAACAACGACGTCACTACTGGTGCAGCCAATCGCGTTCCTCTCTGTATGTCTTTTTTCGCGCATGCGCGTGAGGTTGCGCCAGAGGAGTTGTCGGCGTACAGGAAACAGATGGACGGACAAACGAATTGGCTAGCCATATACAGTGTTGTTGTAAAAAACATAAAAGTTGCGCGGACACGAGTCGTAACGAGTTGTAATGCACGAGTCGTAACGGAGGTGAATTCACGACGCGACATTTCAAATCAGGCAACTTCGTGGTACGGGGGAACGCAGCGCAGCGGCGTTCCCTCGTACGCGTTCTCCCATTTCTCGCGTCACGCATACGGATTAAATTGAGTTCATACAGAAAGGAGCCAGAGATGAATGCGACAGCGCGCGCTGTGCTTACGCGTACATTCGCGTCCTTCAGCTGCCTCGAGCCATGTTCACGCGCACGTGTGATCACGAATTCAGCTGCTCTTTGCAAACCTGACATTACTGTAAGCGCTTAGCATACATATCTCAAAGGCTCACAGATGGCTGCCACCGTACGGAGGCATGTGTCTGCGCAGTATCTTTAGTAACTGTAATTACACATTTGGGCGCACGAAGAGCGGCTTTTCTATAGAACCTCTGAAGCCACGATGGTGGACGTTTGCGCAACCCTTGCTTCCTGCGCGAGCCTATCCAGGGACTCAGGTGTGCTCAAGAGATACGTCAACTTTTCTTTTCAGTCGCAGTTTAATGAGCTTAGTTATTTAATTACTTTCTTTTCATCTTTAAGCTCTTACTTTGTCATAATAACTGTGGTAAATTAGCGCAAATTAGTAACGCATAAAAAGAAGAAAGTGGACAAGGACGGTCGCTACTAACAACTGTTTATTCTCGTGTCACCTTAGTAGCGCCTGTCCTTGTCCACTTTCTTCTTCATGTTCTTTATTAATTTGCGCTAATTTATCATAGTTTGCACGACCAACTTGCGCAACAATCAGTCTTCTTTACATTACTGTGCGGCATATTATGGTTTAATGAAATGCTTGCGTTCTGGCTAGCATTAAAGTTTTTTTCTTCAGTGTTTATAAAGGTTGCGTCAGGTTTTATTCAGCAAAATTTAAATACGCGTAGCTGGACAGAACCAAGGGGATGTTATCTGCCGTCGCTTGGAGATACCCAGATTATTTTTTGCATTCCGCCTAATTACATAATTAGTGCTAATTAATTAGTCAACTTTTCTATTACAATACTATTATTTACTATACTATTACTATACTCTTAATACGTGTTATATAGAGGTGTTTACCGAGCGTGAAAGACGCCCGCTATTACGTGCAAAATTGGCGAACGACTGGCCGCTCGAGGCGCTTTGCTCGTGTTCGCGGGCTCCTTTCTCGCTCGGAAAAACACTTTTGTTTAGCACGGGTTAAGCAACAGAAAGCTGTATCGGGAATTTATCATGTTGCTCTACAATTTTCTCTTTGACACTTTTGATCTAATTAGCATATTTGAGAAGGTGATTTTTTAATTAAGACTAATTATGTAATTAGGCGGAATGCACAAAAAGAAACATAATCTCAGTATCTCCAAACGACGGCAAACTACATTACCTTGGTTCAGTCCATCTTTGTGGCATTTGCATATTCTTTAAATTTTGGTACATGATAGTTGGGACACCCTGTATACCTGTTTTGCTACTGCGTGTGCCGTTTTCCAGCGCATTCTTGCTGGCGTTGCTGTGAGTTTCTGTCTTAGATAATTCCGAAATTCGGCCCTCCTAGTTGCGAAAATTCCCACACTTCGCTCCTGAAAAACAACACGAGAAAAAGCAACAACATCCCTCTTTTCCAGTGGCCATCGGGATCAACGAGGCGGCGCAAATTGTCGGCCGTTTGCGCAGCGCCATTAATCTCCCTTTGCGGCCGGCCAGAGAGGGCGTTAATTGGCACGCGGGGACCAGAAGGGCTTGCAGCGGATGGACGACGGCGCGCGTCTTCGGCCAGCCTCGTCGAGGGCCCCTCGGATAGTCTCTTGACCGAGTTGTTTAGGACGAATCCCCGGTGGGCGAATCGCCGCTTTCCCCCCCCCCCCCCCCCCCCTCACCCGTTAATCGTTCTCGCAGCTGCGCTTTCCCGCCCTCGCGTTTCGCATGTCCCGACGGAGTCGTCTTCCTGTCCGCCATACTTCGTCCGATTACTCCCTCGTGCACAATAGCGGCCGCGTCGGTGCGAAGAGCAACCCAGCACCTGACACGTGCGAGCCCAGAGATGGACTGTTTGCGCGCAAACGCCGGCGCAGCCAGTGGCCTGTCACTGGCTTTGCCACGAAGAAGCGTATTTACTTGCCTAATAAACAGTTTCACGTGCGCCATGCCAGCAACGAGCGGGCGGCCCTAAGAAGCTTCCAGTCATTTGCCTTATCAGTCTACTACGCCTGAACACAAGACGTGTTTTTAAATTTTTCCAATGTGAGGAAAGCCTATCCTTACGTTTTGAGATAACAGACACGCGCATTGCGCCTAGAGACGAATGCCTAAATTTTTTTTTGCATAACTTACGGCAACCTTGTCCCGTAACACTGCCGATATGTACACAGGGAGTGTGTTGAAAATCTGGCGGCTTCTGTTATAACGCACTCCTGCTACCAGAGCGATTATTGCTGGTAACTGTCATTGCACTTTTTGTCATGCGACCGTTGCGTTTTTGTTTTTCATTTTTCTAGCCACTCTACTAGAAACAAACAAACATACGAAGCAGGGAGTGGCGTAACTACACTATCATACGCAAAAGTACAACCTGCCGAGCGACTGATCTCTGTGGCGACAGTGCCGTGGGAAGGCCACGTATAGTGAGGACTCCTGAAGAGACGCGTGCATACCTCCACCCGCCCCCCCTCCCCCCCACGAGGTGCGGTGTATTTTTCTTCTCTCTGGTGCACTCTTTGTAGGTGCACGAAATAGCGGCGGAAACAACTTAGGTTAATAATTCGGTAAAGTACACGTGAATGTCTCCACGGGAATAATTTCAACTTACGTCGCAATTGGTGCTCGTTCTAGTTGTCGTTGACAGCGTCGTTGCCTAACCACCTTCAGTGCATGGATTGTAGACCATTTTCTTTTTGGCAATTCTTCGGTCGCAGCAGTTTTCTCCTGTGAAGAGTGCTTTACCTTATGCCTTTGTGCAGTGATGAACAGCTATTGCATGCGAAGAGAAATTACCTTCCGTCTTAAATTTCTTGCTTCATTAGGTGTTGTGGACATTTTAATGCCTAAAGCTAGTGGTCTGCGTGAACAACACGCTAACACTTTATTATGCGTGCTTCCAGAACATCAGTAAGGCGGCTTCCGACCTCTCGTCAAGCACCGCAACGCGGTAATGATGAATCGGCGTGGGATAAATCGACCTGGTGCCGCCTGTCGCCGAATGTCGACTGCGTCTCGCTGACAGCTTTGTCACGATGTTTACCCAGGGCGGCAGGCACTTTCTCATGGTCAATCTAGAATGGCGGCCGCTGATAGCTTGCAAACACGTGTCCATCCGTCCATTATGGATGGATACCGCGAAGTGTTGTTACAGCGTCGTAGGCACTGTAATGATGAACGCGACGTGTTTTCATTCCCCACGGCATCGGCCCTGCGTATAGGGCGCGTTCACGTCTTGTTTTTTTGTCGCCCAGGTTACGGCTCATGGCGAACAGAGTCTATCCGGCGCCCATTGTTCTTGCATGCAGCCAATTTGCTTCCGAAGGAAACGAGGCGGACAGAGACCAGCAAATGCCATCCATATCGCGGCCCGATGTCCTACTGTGGAAGCATATCCTCGTGTAGAAAATACTCGTGTAGAAAATACTCGTGTCGGAAAGTTCTGGCAAGACGCCTATACAAACCCACGCCAAGGAGGTCTTGTAACGCTCTTCCGCGTGTCACTCCGGCGTCATAGCTGCTTGTTGAGCGCGTGTCGCAGGCTCATTTCTCCGCACCAGGACGCAATAGATCCGGAATGCCTACAAGTATTTATTCTTGTATGTGTTTTGCTGCCTAGCCATGACGCGTGAAGAAGACCGCGGCTTTGTTTTCAACAGGCAGGAGCCGTCTCATTTCTTTAGTCGAAGAAATAGCGGCGAGAGAACGCCGGTTGATGCTACTTTTTCTTTATTTGCCCTTTGCCACATACCGTTTAGGGATTCACCGAGAAGTGAAAAAGCGGGTTGCCCCGCGAAGCATCTCTCAGTAATGGGCAATCAGCCAGACACTTCGTATCGCCGTGTTGATTCGGAATGCGAGAGAATGAGAAAGGTTGAGCGGAAGCAATATAGCTCGCGTACGTTCCTTCGCAATGATAATTGCTCGACAATCCAGTACTGCAGTTTTAGGACGCGTGCTGTTCATTCCATCAGTGTGAAAGCTACGAGTTTTCTCGCTGGTTTCTCGAAATGTTAATTTTGACGGGAAACGACAGTGAATGAAGACGAACAAACGCTTCAAACAGCCTGCCCTGTATGCATTATGGCGGTCTCCAGTCTCTGCACTTGATAGATTGCTCTGAGCGCAGCTGTTGCGGGCTGTGACAAGTTGTAACCACCTCGTATTTAAGAAGATGCCAATAAATAATCATTATTAACAGCAAGGCTAAGTGCGCCTGCAGCTAGCATCAGCCGTCCTCCCCGTCCCTTTCTTTTACCTCACACAGCTGCTTCTTTGGCCTTTCGGTCCTGATGTCACTGTACGAACTGTTCATTGACCAGCAGCAATACTATTTCCGAATTCTGGCTCAATATATATTCCCCTAACGTGATGTAGGGAAGGGCCAGGTAGAACAGTGGAGATGCCAAATAAAGCTCCAAGAATGTCCGGGTGCCGCAGATGCCTAGGATAGCAGCCACTCGCGGTCGATGTTCCTCTAACACTCGCGCAAAGATATCCGAGGCTAGCCCCAGGGTAGAAGAATGAAGTCAAGTGAAGGTCATTCCCAGCGTTCGTCTTTTATTTGCCCAGTGGGTATTGCCTCTGCTGCCTCTCTATAGAGCCGTCCACTTCGGGGACAAGCAAGCCGAACGCCTTCTTTGTTCTTATTATTGCGATTTGGCGCAGAAATACGGCGCTGGCTGCTCCTTGGCTTTTCAACAGTTGCATATAGGGATTTGTTTACTTTTGAGTACAGTTTTTTTCTTTTTTTTGGGGGGGGGGGTATGAGCAGAAAGAAGGTAATCCATACACGACGACGTTATCACTTAGCAATGAATAAACAGTGCGACATTACGAAGAAACTTGTCAATACTACAACGCGAACATCACGTGGCACAGCGACGTACATCAGAAGAAACAGTCAAAGCGTCATTTAAAACCACGATACTAACGCGCACTGTATAAGAATTAATGATCTCTATATTATACTCCCTCTCACTTCTTCATCATGCTTAAAAATTTCTACATAATACCGTTAAGTCATTTAGCAAATACGCCCGATTCTTGGCCTATCATCCCGATTGGATAGGTGCCGATTCCTTTAAAGTCGTCGTCGTCATCATCGCGATCATAATGGTATGTCACGCACGGCAATACAAACTATAAAATACGAATCCGCTCTTATAACTGAAATGTAGTTTTTATTTATTTTTATTTCGTCTGCGCACTTAGAGACAAATCACAGAGAAGAGGAAGAGGCTAGCTGTCGCTCTGCGTTGTCGTCGTTGCAGTAACTGTTGCCGTGACGTTGTCGGCAGACCGGCCAGCCTGCTTCGGAACAGCGTCGATATTCGCGTGAGCCTCTGCGTTCTTTTGCTTGATACTGTTGCCACGGCGCTCCTATTCTCATCGCGTACTTTGTTTCTTTTTTTTTCTGCTCCTCGCCTCCCCTTTCTTTGTTTCTTTCGCGCAGCGAAGCGCAAGTGAATCTGAGCACTACTTTCACGGGCTAACGCGCTTGCATATATTACCAATCTTTCTATTTGCCTCATTTTTATTCGCATGTGGTGTAGACGAGTAAGGATGTTTATACACTCGTTTCGTGAATTTCCAGACGCGTCAGAATCGGAGGTTAATGGTGCGAGACACAAATTTTACTACTGCGGTAAACATCAAGAACAAGTCGTGAAAGCCTCATTTAAAGTTTCAAGTACCTGAAAAAGTTGGGTCGCAACGCACTTGCGCACGTTCGCGGCTTGAAAGTGCATCGCGCTTCATATTTTCGCTTCCACCTCAACCGTAAGCATTTCTTTCTCTCTCTCTCTCTTTTAATTCCCCTCTCGTTGTCTTTTTTTTTTTGCTCTCTACTTCCAACACTGGCTATGACGTATTGGCCACGCCGGTGCAGTCCCAAATGCTCGAAGCACTTGCCGTGTTGCGCCGAGCGGCGGCGGTTAAAAACTGAGAACAAACCGAAAGCGTTTTGTCCTTTGCGTTTCAAGCAGAAGCCACCGGAAGACAAAGAACCAGTCATGACTTTCCGCCGCTTGTGCCTCGCGCTTTATGGCGCTGCTCCTTTTCCCGTGTTCGTGAAAGCCAGGATAAAAAAAAAGAAAAAATGAAAGAAGAAGGGAGCAACGGCTACGCCGCATGGCAATCTACCCGCCTTCCGCTTTTTGTTATGACCGAAACGGCGTCAAGGTTTTACGATTCCTGTTTTAATGACGTCTTTGCCGTTCCAAAAAGTACATGAGTGTTGGAATGAGAACGAGAACTTCTTTCGGGCCACCTTTCGCGCCAGTGAACATATATGTTGGGACCAGTCATAAAAGCTACTGAAGTCCGTGGCAAACTCTTGTTCTATATTGGCTATTACATTGCAATAGATATGTAATTGTTGCCATGGTCAATAAAGTCTTCGACTTCAGCCAAGAAAAAATTTGGGCACTCAGAGGAATGCAAGAAATGTACAAAAGATATTAGCCTAATAGAATTTAAACAGCAGTTTATAGGTCATACAAAATTATAAAATCTTATCCTTTATTTCTGGTCTGTATGTGGACTTCAAACCTCACCACATTTGAAGCACATATTGTGGGAATGCCGAACGCTGGCCGCCCAGATGTGGCATTCCGTCCAACAACTGTCTACCCGTGACGCAGACTACGAGGTCTTTAAAAAATGGTGGCCATTGAACAGCCAGTCCGTCTACACAAGATTCCTTGATTCTTTAATTAAAATAATGGGTAGGCTCTGAGGCTATCTGTAAATTTATATTCGGTATTTTCATTTCATTTCATTTTATTTCCTTAAAGACCCCGCGAGGGGGTATTACAAGAAGGATGGAATCAACTAAGAACATAAACAATGCCACATGTGTTTATATGCAACAAAAGTTATTTAAATTTTCAACGAATGATGATGCACGTGCGATATCAACGATATGCTGGGGAAGGCCGTTCAAATCTTTAGCTGCACGTGGAAAGAAAGAAGCTGAAAAGGTAACCGTTCAGGCAGCTTTTTCGGGCAACTTCTTTATTTCTTTTAGTTTCTAATAAATACATTTCGTCACTCGCATTTCTGACACTGGAAAGTGCAGTGGTACAATAAAAAATGAAATGTTCATTAAGTAAAGACTTTTAGGTACTGTAGTAACTAATTGGTAATTGGGCTATTGAACTATACGCACAAATGTAAAATCACTTCAGCGCATCAAAAGCTCTACTATGGGTTTTGTGTTAAGTTAGCGGTGCTGAAATAAGTATTTTGTGACATCGAACTCGGTGTAGCAAAAATGGTACGCTGTGCTATGAGGGGTTAGTGCTTCCGCAAATGGTCGCGAGGTCCACAAGCGTGGAGTACAGTCAAGTTGTTGGTGAGCTGTTCCTGGCTGGATGAAGCTGCTGAGTAGGCTAAATACTGCAGCATCCATCGGTAATACGGCAATACCCATCATATTTGCCGTTTATAACATTTTGATAATTTCAGGAGTTTCCTCAAGGACCCTGCACATAAAGCGATCGATCGTGAAACAACCACGCTTTGTGGCAACTCGAGGAGGTGCTTCGTCATTACCGAAACGGCAATGAAAATTAAAGTTTTGGTTAGGCTCTCAGCAATTAGTGTTAGTAGAAGCTTAATGAATATGAAAAGAACAGTGCCTGATGTGATTTAGGAAAAGTGAGGATCTCAATATTTAATGAAGTGACACTCAAGTAACGACTGGATAAGGCGGCTAGCAGTTTTTGGACCGAAGTACATTACTTGAGAAACAAACTTACTTTGTTCAGTACAGCTGTCTATTATTTCACCCGTCCTTCAGTGGCTGTGGCGTTGCGCTGCTGAGTTCGAGGTTGCGGGTTCGATCCGGGCCGTGGCGGCCACATATCGAGGGGGCGAAATGCAAAGGCGTTCGTGCAAATAAATTTAGTTACACGTCAGAGAAACTCAAGGGATCAAAGCTGGTCAGGAGACACCCACTACGGCGTGCGTCATACTGCGACCGGCATTTTTGCACGCGAAACCCCTGCATTTCATTTTATTTATTGTTTTTAAGAGGTAACCTATAGTTTTGCTTTCCTTCATACTCGTAAGGAATTGGAGGAAGCATATATAGTGGCAGGAAATGCATCTTGACGCTGGTGGGTCCCAAATTTATAGACATTGGATAATCCCATGGATGCTCTAGTACATGAGCTTCGGCCGCTTCGGTCCCTCTTCTCTCGTTGGTGTCCAGGAAAAGTGCGCAATGGAGAAGTTGAGAAATTAGGCATTCCCTTTTTACCAAGAGAATGAAAACAGATAAATTCGAGACTGCTGAAGGCATGCGTGCTCCTTATAATTCTTGAAATCGACGTGAGTCGACTTCCTGGAACCGCAATCTTGGTTCCCGTTGCGAGCGTACGTGTTTTGCATTAAACGATGTTGAGGTTCGGTCTTACTGAAGCAATTGCTCGATCTTTACGCTCCGAGGGTAAGGTAAGACACGTGCGCGTGAAGTTAACTTGGCCCATATTGGTCTTCGAGGACGATTCGTTTTCTCAGAATACTCATATCATTCTAGTGTCACCGAACTACAATCTCGTGGAAACCTTGGACGTCTTTCATCACACCGCAGAATTGCACACATGTGCCTATTATTCAAGTTTTATCACACGTCACCCTGTACTCCTGCCATCAAGCCAACTGTTCGAACCACTGCGCACCTTTCTTCATTTTTTGTCAAAACATTACAAGATTGGAATGACCTTCCCTCTGACGTTGCGCGCCTCTGCGGTAGCACCGACTTCAAGACAGCAATCGAAAAATGGTATAACATTTAACACATTTTGAAATAGCCCACCTCTAATATAAAACTCCTTCACTGGGGCCTTTGAGGTATTGTATATAAATAAATAAACTCTAATATGTAGAATGTAGGATTCTTTGCTCAAATACCTTTACAGAGGAAATCATTTTATAAGGATGAGATCAGAAGCCATCGTAGCGGACGGCGACGAGGGCACTGTTACAGCCCTTAAGAACAACTGACCTGCACAAGCGGCTGTAGCTTGAACTGTTTATAATGTTGCAAGTGCTACAGTGCGGTTATAGTGTGTGGTTATAGTGAACGGCTGTGATTGTGTTTGTGCTCCCTTTCTTTCTTTCTCTCTACTTTCCCATCTTGTTACTTCACCCTCCATTCTCTCCACTGCGTAGCGCAGCAATCCAGATTTCTCCTTCTGGTTAACCTCCCTGCCTTTCCGCTTTCTTCTGTCTCTGTCTTTTGTCGCTGTGGTAGACTTCACTGTATTCGGGATCTGTTCGCGAAAATGGTGCGTCACGAAAAATCGATGTTCGTTCCCTAAAAGGGCTGGACGCTTTCAACGCCACTGTGTTCTGAAAAAGATGTGTTGCTTATGAGCCTCTGTCGATACAATTTTGCTGCTGTTTTTGTGCAGCGTATAAAAGTAAATAACACTTAATAAAATGCCTTTACATCCGAAAAAAAGGTATATGCACTGGCTCAGGGAAAACCTCATATTTTGCCATATGGCATAGCTTCGTGATGCCCCCTCTCCGACCCCCGTAGTGTTTTTACAGATAATAAAGTTTGTGAGCCAGCAACTATGCCTACAACATGCATACATCCTTTTGCACGCTGCTTCTTACAGAATGCTGCCAGTGCTGCCTGTTATCGAACCCGTGGCCTCGTGTTCCGGAGTAGCAGCAGCAGAGTACTGAGCCACCGTTGCGGGAACAAATAACGTGAAAATAGAATCGATGCTGGCCTTGCCAGGCCGTCCGCGTGTGGAACTACCGATTCCAAATGGCGCTTTGGCGGCAGCTTAGTTGCTCGTGCATTTGAAATGAGGCAACGGTCATGCCGTAAATCACGCCCCCGTTTCGGACTGCCAAACACAAGAGAAGGGAATTTGCATGTTATGAGTCCGAAGCAGTGTTTCTCTCTGGACGGTAAAGCTTTCTCAGTGCGAGCAAACATGCGCAATGCCCGATTCTCGTTGGTCACTTGGATCCTATAGCATTCGCGTCGGTGTTTTCCTCGTGGTAGTGCGAGATTTTCTATATGTATCTATTGGCGCCCGGGGATTGACCAGCTACGCTGTAGTAAGATTAAGAGCTCTTTTAAAGAAAAGTAACAGTTTGTTCAAGTTATCTTTCTTCGGGGGTAAAGGGGACTTCTCAATATCCGACGGGCAACGAGGATTCTGACGAAAAGGTTTCTGTGATCTCGCATTTGACGTCAATTCGGGCATTCTCGACGTGTTTTACTCTTTGTGCCGTCGGCCATATTTTTGTACCATCGCTCGGTGGCGATGCGGACGATGCCGAATTTCGCGTAATGGAGCATATAATGCTTTCGCGGTAATATAATTCGCAGAGAACACTCGCAAACAGTTAAGTTTCCTACGTGGCTGCGAACAATGCCTCTGGCATGTTTTGAACGCCAGCTTTTCCCGGAAAAAACAAAGGACGGCTCCGTGTGCTTTGAAAGCTCGCACTTTTCGTGCCCTTCGGCGTTTTCCTTTCGCACGTAGCCTTGTGCAAGGAGGCTATATAAAGGTATATAACCTCCACGACCTTGTGAATGAGAGGAGCCGCTATAGATAGGAGACGTTTAAGAAAGGCCACGTCTAGTTTCGGTTTCGAGCAGCCAGCGTGGTAGCTATCGCGTTGCGCTGATAAGCTCGATGTCGCGGAATCGATCGCGGGCCGCTTCGTTAGATTTAGATGCACGTTAAAGAACTTTAGATGGTCAAAGTTACTGCGGAGTCCCCAACTACGGCACGCCTCAAATGCATACCGTGGTTTTGGAATATAATACCCCAGAATGTCAGTTTAGTAATAAAAGTTTTGATTTCAGTGATTAGTGCCTCTTCTGTTGGTTGCCAGGGTCATCGAGGGGTGTTTGAATTAGATGAAATACGCGTGGCTGCCTATAATTTCGCATATTCAGAAGTTACTAAAATAAACCAGAATTTATTCTACAAAAAAAGAACAATCACCGGTAAGCCCATCAGAGATTTTCTATCTTGCTTTTTTATTTTTTATACTTTTTTACATCTTCGTATTCGTGGTGTGGAACGGTTTTCGTAGCGCACATCGCTTATCTCCACCAGTCGGCTCGCCACGCTCAATCGCCAGTTTCGTGTTACAGCGATATAATAGATTGGTGTGGGTATGCGTAGTCACTGCAAAACATCACTATGCGTAAACGTGAAGCCGAGAAGGTTTATAAGGCTCGCGCAAGACACAAAACACTGCATCGAACGCGATGTTGAAGTCGGGCCAACGGCATTCCCAGTGCATCTCTGTGGAGTGTGAAGTTAGGGGTAAATCAGCGCCGCCAGGTTCTCTAGTTTCCCCAAAGACAATAGGCGCGCACACGTTACCCAGCAGCACAGCTTCGTAGATATATAAAGAGGCACCGTTGGAAGTGCAAGTCATCCGGCATTTGGCATGTTCTACAAAACACATTTTTTGTCTTGTGTTTCGTGTTCTTATAGTTATCCTTCTGACATTTATCTATACACAGCTGTCTCTGATTTGTTTTGCGCAAACATGTGGGTAATTGCCGTTTGACGGACTGGTGATGTCTGACATCGCAAAAGAACAGTATACGAGAGACGGCACAGTAGAATGGTCTTCTCGCCTTGTTTCCTTTGATGCACACCAGGCATCGCCTTCGTTTTCGTTACGTCGCTGCGCCGACGTCTCACATTGTGTGTCTTTATGAACTGGCGTTCGCTGAACGAAAAGAAGCAGAGTGAGCGGACTCAGTGATAAGAGCGCTAGGACAGTTTAAAAATGGAGTTAGGAGTTGGAGAAACAGTTCTACCAAGTCAAAGAGTTGCAGCTCTGCACGGTGTTTACGTTCCCGCCAACCTGGAGGTACCCATCAGCCTGTGCATTCGTAAAATATATCTATTATTTCCTATAAGCCGAATTATATACTCCAGAGAATAACTAGTGCTTCGAATGTTAAACTTGTCTTTGTGAAAACTTTTTAACGTTGGAGTGTCTTCTAAAGTTCTTTTTTTTTCATTTTGCAGGTGAGTGGCTCTTGTCTACGCTGTGGTACCAGCCCGGTGTGCGTGATTATAATTTAATCCAGCCAACAAAAGGTGCGTTTGTCTAAGTTTCCTTGATTTTGTGAAAGAAGGCAGCGTATACACAGTTGTCAACCCGTTTGTCTTCTCTCTCTCTCTGTTTTTTTTTTTTGTCCTTGCCGCTTACAATTACGATAGCTTGCTATCACTGGTGAAGGTGCTGATGGGCCATGAATCTAAAGCGGAAGTGACAGTTCTCGGCGCACACAGTTCTACTCACACGGCACATTGCTGTATAGCAGTGGTATGTATCTCTAAAGATGCATATAATTACTACAACCTACCATGATTGCAATGCAACACGCTCGATAGAAACAAAGAAGATTGAGCAAACAGAACCGCAAACATTGTTTTATGAACGCTATTACAATGCATGTTGAAAATAATATTTGTCAGCGTCAGATTCTTAGATGACACCACGGGCGCATACGAGTACGAAGTCGTCACTGAGACAGACACAAATTTCGGCATGCCTTCCTTACCGATCGTCAATTATTAGAGCCCTTTGAGGCGCACGTGCTGTCTATACCTATACTATCTCTACAGTTGTGCTGGTTAACGGCTCTGTTTTTTACGGAATTACGCAGTGAAACGACAAACCTTGCTTAACTCTCCTCGCAGCCACCCATATAAACCGTCAAGCGTACCATTCCCTTGATAAAGCGAATAGCTTTCTTGAATTATTCGGCTATTCGCTTACGTCGACAAATATCGTCGATGGTTTTCACGCATTAAAAAAAATACCTTTAGATTAATTTCTGCGTGGGTGAGTCCACTGTCGGAATGTCAAACGACATTGCTTTGCCTGGAAAGGCAGCTTTGAGGCAACCAGATGGCTCACTAATGAGCTCTTCGGTATGCTTTTTGAAGCAGTGGTTAATCGAGACGCGTAAATTTCCTTTGGGATAATGGCCAGGCACTGAACTTAGCGAAAGCTCCTTGAGGAGATTTACCAGAGCAATTTACTTACTATTTCAGTCGCGTTTCATTTTGGCTCAAGTGACTCAGTGAACAATAAAACAAGGAATCGCTCAATTTTTAACATCACATATTCACACGTGTCTCTTAAGTACACGAGCAAGAGGGATTATTGCATTCATGATTTCACAAGCTTTTGTGAAATTCGACATGGAGTTCTTCATCGCATTTCTTAAGTGCTATCTTGGGTCATACCTTTCATGCGGACAAATTCCTCAGTATTATCATATTCGTAACCTTGCTCCTACGGCATGACATGTTTGTTTATTTATTTGTCAATACTGACACTCTCATCAGGCACCGTAACAGTAAGCGCAACATCGCTGGATAATCAACGCATACAGGCAATATACTTATTGAGGAAACAACGAGCATACACAATATAAAACTTGATACAAGCCAGATATGTAGACAGGAAACATTTTGCTTTATTGGAGGGCAAAACAGTAAGAAGACTATAGACTAATACGAATGACAATAAACAATACTAGTGTTATGAGTAAAAGGAGCCTTGGTTGGCTGTTCACAACGTTCGTTTTTCCTTTTGTGCCTTTCAGCTCTTGATGCACGCATGCCCACTGTATTGTTACTGTGGCGTTGGGCGTAGAGAGAGAGAGAGAGAGAGAAGAATACAGGAAGGCAGGGATGTTAACCAGTCAATAGTCTGGTTGGCTACCCTACACTGGGGGAAGGGAGAAGGGGAAGAGAAAGAAGGGAGAGAGAAGGTGTAGGTACGTGTACGGACAGCACTTCAGTTAAAGTCGCTCGAGCAAACCAGAAGTTCTGAGAAAACACAAAAGTGCCTTCACTGCCTTCTGAGCCGATGATCGGTCGGGACGGGTTGGCACAATTGTGAGCACCCGTCCTGTTTCCTTCCTTTTACTTGACATTGCCTTGTCGTCCTCGTGACGAGTCATCACCAACTAACCTGGGTGCCAGGTCTTTTGTGCACTTGCCAACCAAAAGTCAATAAGAGAAAGTCGCTGAGGCGGCCAGAAAAGGCAAAGTTGTCGTTAAGGTGACTTTTAAGCTCGCTAAAGTTAGCCGCTTTCTCGCTATGTTACCTGCAGTGATCAGATGCACCCAGTGAACTTCGTCTCTGGCGGAGATCAACCGAGTGCTGCTGTTTCTGTTTCCGCGAAAGTTCCGTTGCGTTGTGCGCATTAGCGACCGCGAGCGTCGACTGCGGTTGGCGGCCGTTCTTTACAGGAGTACAGCGCCCGTGGGCCTAGTGAATTCGACCACCTGCTGTTGCCGATCGCTGATTACCTGCTTCCATTTATAGAGCGTAACGAGCTTTGTATCCGGGTTTATTTTGCCCCACTTCTATGCGCTCTGCGGTCTCGTGTCTAAAGAGACACCAAATTTACATGCGCAGTGGATCGCACATAGGTCAAACACCATTCCAGATTAAATAAAATAGAGCTACATCAGCACATTTTTCTTTAACTTGCCAGCGGAATGCACCAGAATAAAAAAAAACTAGGCAATAATAATTTAGTAAAACATAATCACAGTAATAATGTTTGAACTATAATTAGTTTAGCTACCTATCCACGACTGAAAATTCCCTCCAGCTTATCACGACACTACTACGGGCTTTGTGTTAAGATTCCAGCGCTTCGATCGGTATGTTTAGGTATCTAATTCAGCATATCAGAAATGAGACGTTGCATTTTGTGGCGTTAGGCTCCGTCAATGCAGCTCACTTCTGACATACCAAGTAAGCTAGATTTGTTAAGAGCGGAAACTAATTTGGGTGGCCAGTGAGAGGGATAAAAAAAAGCATGCTGGGTAACGCTTGGTTGGACTTTACAGACTAGTACCCCACCAAACAAGTCTTTAGTCCTACCAGCGTTGGTTGATTTCTTGAATATGGATGAATGACAGCGTTAAATTCTTTCTTCTAACTCGTAATTGGGATTCTGGTAGCAAATAATGCAGCACGTAGAAATTTAACAAAAATTTCTCGAATTTACCTACTCGCACTTGTGCGATTCTCTCTATAAATGCCCCTTCGACAGCATTTTAGCTTACGTTGTGTATCTTTATTCCTTATTTTCACTCATAACCGTGATCTAGTTGCCTTTTACACATTCCTTCCCACGTGACATCAGTTGAGTGGCTTGGTCGTATATCCTCCAACTCGAAGCATTTTTGCCACCATTGTCACCCTGGCACACTTTTCTGCTGTGGTACATCGCATTCTGTCCCTTTTGCTCTTATTCCACACTGCTGACCGGTGAT
The DNA here is from genome assembly GCF_038994185.2 of Dermacentor albipictus. NCBI lineage: Eukaryota > Metazoa > Arthropoda > Arachnida > Ixodida > Ixodidae > Dermacentor > Dermacentor albipictus. Next base: position 8,938,933 of record NC_091829.1, on the reverse strand, counting down.
GGCTTTTCTACGAACCATCTTAATTTCTCTTCCCAGAGGATACTTGTGTCATAACGTCGTGACACATATGTATCGTGCATGCGTCGTGCGTCTCTGTCGTATGATACATGCGTCGTAAGTCGTAAGACGCATATGTCAGACGTCTATGTGAAGAAGCATCTCATGGGCATTACCCCCTTGACAAGGACCATACATCGCCTTCGTCTTCTGGATACGGAGAGCTGGCTGCTGCTACCTGCTGCTACCTCGCTATCTAGAACAAGTTTCACATCCTTTAGATTCCGACCTTGTATTGGATCTGCGTGGCTTTTATTGCATTAGAATTAGGAGTTTCAAAGTGGGAAAAAACGCACGTCTGTGAAGTGTGCGAAGCCGGTCACATAGTAGAGGTATATATGCACGAGTATACAGGCTCTTTACTTAGAGCGCAGCCCTTAGGCGTCCGTTCCTGCGTTGAGCGTCGGTGTCCTCGGCGTAACCGAGCGAACGAGCGCAGCGAAGGATGAAAGACCGAACGCGGACTGCAGCGGGGGATGAAAGATGGCGAGGGCGAAGGGAGTGCGAAGAGGAAAGCGCCGGAGGAGTGTTTTTCTGGTATGCAGTGCTGGTCTGCTCCGGACCACCATCGGTTGAGCGTCGCTATTTGAAGAGGCAACTGATGATGAAGGGTGTGTTGAATGAGCTCCCGAACAGCACTTTGCAAAGTGGTGAACGTGGTTTAATTCATGAATCCGAGACCTCATAGAGGTGCAACGTAATGCTAACGCATCTCTCTCGCACTTACTAATAAATCGTCAATGATATTCGTATTTTTTTTTATTACGCAGTAGTGTGGCTGAACCAATAAGTGAGATTTGAACGAGAAAAGAAGAAATATGATCGGACGATTTATTGTCCCAGAACTGCTGTTTGCAGTAAAGGAAATTCTCGTATTACTCATTACCGATATTTGCAAAGATCCCTTAAGATCTTATTGGGCAAATTTTGATGCGCAGATATGGGGTATAGACGCGACCGCGAGAGCATGGAGCAGCGACAGGCTTTGGTCACATCGCGACATAAACATCGTTTTTTTATTTACTTATGGACCTTAAGGGCCACGTATTTCAATAAATAAGCTAGAGGGGGGGAGGGGGTTACAGAAAGGTCTATGAGTTTGGTGAGTAATAAGCGTGTTATGTCCAGTAATAGTACTATAATTATAACAGTAATTATACTGTTATGTTCACGAGTGTCGTTGCATATGGGCGTACGTGTGACTAGCGGTAATACACAAGGCGTAGACAGCCGGGAACAGTTAAAAGCCTCTTCATTGTGTCGGGCACCGTCGGAGGTGGAAGCCAAACTCAGCGCCGTGGGAAAACCGAGTTGTGAATGTGTCACGCGGGAAAAAGGGTCAGCCGCTGCGGAGCGCGTACCCCGAAACTGGTCTGGAGAAAGAGTTGGCCGCGTGGGGGATGTCCCGGGCCAGACAATCGCGACGGAGATGAGACGGGCCCGAGCGGGACAGGACACAACAAATATATAACACACTTAAATGAGGGAAAACACGGGAAAGGCGGTAGATGGAAATTCAGGACGGTGAGCAAAACGAAAGCAAGGTGAAACAGGAGCCAACGTTTCCATAAGTGGACTTGTGTTCTATACGTACCTGCTTGTATAACTCATTGAAGTGTGTGAGCAATACGAGAACAAGGTGAAAGCAGGAGCCAACATTTCGGCAAGTGGACTTGTCTTCTTCAAGGACTTGAAGAAGTCCACTTGTCGAAACGTTGGTTCCTGCTTTCCCCTTGTTCTCGTTTTGCTCACACACTTAAATGAGTTGCGTAGGCATGCTGAACAAATAGTAGTTAAGTAGGGAGAGCAGCAAAATATTCCTAAGGAAACTGAACATAGCAAAGCACGTTATATTAAAAATGCAACAAATTTCATAGACACTTTACATTTCAATAATTGTTGCTGGTTTCCAAGAATGCTATTTGTTACTGGTTAACAATGCCTTTGGGAAAGAGGGTTACTCTGTGAGTGTAGCTATGTTTCCTGATAATGAATTCCACTTCCTTATTGAAAACGTAGGCGGGGACTCTTCGAACATTTGTTTGGGCATCGACTGTTCTCAATTGACCAAACCCGAAGTTTTTCAAAAATAAATGAATATCAATGCTTCTGGCTAGAGCATGCCTATGAACAGGTGCACACGTAAGAAGCATGCGTAAGTGCAAACGGCAGTAAAATCAGTACCGAAGAGGTTAATATAAAATGAAGCATATCAGAAATGATATAACATATTGGATTATGGCAAAACTCTCAGAAGCAGCAACAGAAACACCAGGTAGCTCTGTAAAAGCGGTCGGTTCTATTATTTCGCGTCTTGAGGTGGTTGCCACGTCAGCGCTCCCTTCAATCTGAAGCTCTTTCCACGTCTCTACGTGTCATTTTTGCGCGTTGTTTAGCCATCACTTTCTTTTCTTTTCGTTTTTTCATCCGCATTCATTATTTAACCGATTCACGCCTCGTATGTTCGCACCTGCTTCTCAGAGTGTTTATCCCCTGACGTGGCTTAGTGCAGCTTTAGCATCGATATCCCTGCGAATTCGCCCTTGCGGAAAAGCCTTCTCTCCAGCCTGATACTTCGTGTGTGGCCTTTGTGGGAGTTAACTTGTATTTCCCTTTTTGTGTGTTACTTCCTTCTCTTCGCACTCCAGCGAGGTAACGTGATGCGACGTGATGCCAGGCTTAGCGTCAGAATGACAGCGAGCTTGGTAACTGGGCACGGACGTGGGAGAAGCGAGGTAAAGCCTGGAAAGACACCCAGCTTCCCGCGCACGTAATAATACCCTTCCTTGCGCACAGCGGTAGCAATGTCCCGTAATACATTAGCCACTTTACTGGGTGTGGGCCTGTTTTAATTATTTCTCCCAGTTAAGCGCTGGAGTAGCATCACAAACAGTGAGGCTCAGAATTGGATGAACCCATGGAAATATGTGGTGGGAATACTTTGCTCTTGATATTAGACGGTGTTTCTTCGACATAGTTTAGAAATTCAAAAAGAATAGTGCAATAGAAATAGAGTAATTTTTTTCAGTAACACATCATTCGCAGTAAGTGGCGTCAAGAATCATAGCTAAAAGGATTTGTTACTCACGTCCCTAACGTCGAGTAGCATCGGGATTTTATGACTTTCATACAGAAAACCACATGATCATGTTGGATTACTTGCACGGGTTGTGTGACCCATGTTTTCTTTTTTATTTCTTTTCTTCCTTTTTTGTGATTTCAAAGGGTTACACTGAATTGCTGGTTACGTTATATTTATAAAAATTTAGAAATAATTGTTTTACTTTCTACAGTAAAAGGGATGTCGAAATCATGAAATAGTGACCCGTTGTTGTCGAAAGTTTGTTTATTCAGTCACTCTCTAGGAACCGCAACCAGTGCGGATGTATTGGTCGCCCGAACATGGTTACGAAGTAGATTAGACTGCCACAGAGACAGAAAGAAAAAAAGTCAATGAGAGCTGGATATTAAATCATAGCCCAGCCGTGCATAAGGAACTTTTTTGTGAAAGCACGATATGTTAGGAGTCTGAGGTAATACTGTTTTACCATTGCGTGGCACGTGATACACAAAGCCCGTTGCGCATGCGTCCAAGATCTCTATGATACCGCAGAGAACACGAAGAGAAATTGACGTTTTGGCTTACCTCCATCGCATACTGTGCTAGAGTATATATATATATATATATATATATATATATATATATATATATATATATATATATATATATATATATATATATATATATGTGCGTGTATGTGTGTGTGTGTGTGTGTTTGTGTGTGTGTGTGTGTGTGTGTGTGTGTGTGTGTGTGATGCAATAGAGAACAAACAGGTGGTGTCTAAATGCAGTCCCCAGTGGCGACTTGATGGGCATTGCCAATGGATCATCAGCAGTAGTGCTTCGGCGCCATCTGGCGTGTTAGAAATCTGGAGTCTAGCTGGTGTCCGTCAATAGCGTCACGTCCGTAAAAACCAAATTATGGCAAGGGGTTAACCATGGATCTAAATTATGACCATTATTTTTTTTTTGTATACATAAATGACATAACGGCCATATGCGATTCACGTGACCTTATCGTGTAAGCGGATCACACCAACGTTTTCTTTAAAAGTACAGACACATAAATGTTGGAGAACTCATCATCATCATCATCATCATCATCATCATCATCATCATTATGAGCCTATCTTTAAGTTTGCTGCAGGACGAAAGCTTCTCCTTGCGACCTCCAATTGCCCCTGTCTTGTGCTAGCTGATTCCAACTTGCGCCTCCAAATTTGCTAATTTCATCACCCCACCTCGTTTTCTGCCGTCCGCGAGGGCTCGTCCATTCCCTTGGCACCCATTCTTTAACTCTAATGGTCTGCCGGTTATCTACCCTACGCATTGCATGGCCTGCTCAGTTTCACTTTTTTCTGCTAATGTCAACTAGAGTATTGTCTATCCCCATTTACTCTCTAATGTAGATTCATGTTCCCGGGAAGCCCTTTGCAATAATTTGATTTTTATGAACGTGACCTTATTGACTAACACCAGATAGACTCCAGATTTGTTACACCGGTTGGAGAACTAGGCTAATGCGTAGTTAATAAAACTATCGCAGTGGTTGAGATCGCGCACGCGCGCGGCGGGCCTCACCAAGTCAAAGGCGCTCACGCAGGCCAGTAGCCTTAAAAAAAGACGAAAGTGTTTTCACAGCTGTGTGGGCCGACGAGCAATGCGGACGGTCTTCAAGTATCGCCTTCATGGACAACGGCCGATTGCCCAGTCGTCGCAATGCGATAGATAGTGTTTGTCTTTCCTACTGAAATCGACAGTGGCAAAATACAAATTCGATGTTCTCTTCGCTTCCGCAGACGTCGCACGCAGCACTGTCGGTCATTCCAATCAGTGTTGTGTAAGCCTTCATGAAAGCCACTCCTAACCACACCCGGTATAGCAGCGATGTCTCACACTGATGAAGCAAGTGCGTGCGGATGTCGGAGTTGGAGCTAAGGGTTCAGTTCGTGTAACTTTGTGCGCCTAATATTTGGGGGGTTCCACTTTGTTAAAGACAGCTTGTGTGCCAGGTGACAACAAACCTGCCTTCATTAAAACTTCTTTCTGGGCGAGTTGGTGCGTACTCGATTTGAAAGTTATAACAGCGCTAACACATATATCCACAAAGGAACACGGACGAGACACAAGCCCCGCCTTGCAGCGTCTGTCCTCAAAAGAGAAATGGGAACGCTGTGTTCTTCTTGATTTGTCACTAGGAAAGCTTTGTCTGCGTGATCATTTCCACTGATACCGCAATAACCAGGTAGCCACTGGAAAATAATTTCGTGGCCTTTCTCTTTGACGTTGTGGTGCACTTTGACAGTTTCGTGCGCTCCCTGTTCGTGAGATCCGTGTCGGAGAATTGACAGCATGCTGTGTAATGCGGGTCTCGAGTCGGAAAACATGGCGCATGTACCAGCACTTTCTGGGTCAATAAATTGAAGTGCACTGCTCAGAGCCGTGAGTTATGCAGCCGTCGACGCAAGAAGCAGCTGTTTCTTCTTAGACCTGACAATCTCCCCACTTAACGCGGCTTTAAATTATGACGGAGCATCGCTAACACTTTGTCCTCAGCGTGAAATGAAACTAAGTGGTGGCTGATACTACCATTCATTTCTTACTGTCGTCATGACAGAGAGAAAATAGCTAAGGCGAATTCGGGTCGAAATGGGTGGGTTTGACGTATTGTTTCATGACCACGGTAACCGCTGATATCCGCCACAACCTCCGCGGTAATGCATGGTATATACGAACGTGCACGCGCACGAGGCATCTGGCGCTAACGTATCGCAGTAGTGCCTCTCTCTGTTTTTCTCGTCTGTCTTTGGTCAGCTGTTGTGCTGTACATACTATCGTTTATGTGAGCTACATTACGCGACACAGCTTTCAAAGACGGTCGCACAAATTCAGGTGTTTCCGGAAACTATAGAAGTTCTTCTTGTAACTCATTTTACCTGGCCGTTGTAACAGGTTTTCTCGTGATAGTGGGCGACCGCCTATTAAATTTCAGCTACAATCTTACTATTTGCCTTTGCCTCTCTACCATCCCTCACATCCATATGCCCCCATCTTCAAAGGGTTAGCGCACTACCTACACAATTATGACTAATTCTGATTGAACATAAGATCACAATTTCTGTCACTCCAAGTGGTGCTTTTTCTGACTACGTCGCTGTTGTCAGATTAAGCAGTAAGTGTATTACGAAAGCGCCAGTTTATTTTATTATAATAAATTACCTTATATAATTGACAGGAGGAAGACCTCATCGCTATTCATTGCTTTTCAAATCATGCACCAACAAGCCCAAGAAGCTACGCTGCTGAAGACAAAGTTGGCCAGGGGACCTAATGTGCGAATAGAGTCAGTTAAGGTAGCCTGAGTACAAGAGAGTGAGTTTCAAGGAAAGAGAGATAAATTCAGGAACTTCGGATGATTCGATGGAGGTACGAATTACTTTTTGCTTGGTTAACTGGTTCTGGATTTCTTGTGGTGTAAGATGGCGCGAAGCAACTTGAAAAAGACTAGTCATGGAAGGAGCGCCACTCGCAAGTTTACTGGGAATGCAAAGGTAATTTTCCCAAGAAAGTCTTAGCGTGCGCGAACGCCTTCATTGAAACGTGAACTGTCGCTTTGAGTAAGTTTTTATGAAAACAGGCACTTTTTTCATGACCTTCCTTTTTATGTCAAAGTTTCGCGTCTTTTCTTGCAACAACAAAAACGGAGTTACGAGATTAGGAAATTTGCATTTGTAAAGTCCGCTGCAGCAAAACAGCGCAAACAGGAGAACACTCGGACGTGAAAGAGGTAGTGCGCTTAAAGTAGGCTACTACCGCTGAATATATTACACCGTCTTTTTTTTTTTATCGAAGTTTCCACCAAGCTGTCTTTATCCTACCGACGAGTGCAAGTGGAGCCCGAGGAAAATGACACATTGTCCGAAGTGTTGGTTAGTCCGAAAGCACTCAAAAATATGCAGCCTTGTACGGCGCCAAGACGTTGCTGGAAGCTGCAGCGAAACTGATTTTAGTGACAGGTCTGCCTGACGTCGAATCTCTGAGAGGCCGTTAGCATTATCTACTGAATGTCTCACTGCAGTACTTGGTAAATGCTGCACTTCTCTGCATTTTCTATTTGGACACCAACGTTTAGGTTTCATTTTTAATGGGAAAGGTAGTGTGGATAAGCGCACTATTGCTGTCATTGCTTATGGTGTCTGCGTTTGAAAAAAAAAAATTGCGCTTTATGTTACCTTTCTTTGGTTGATCTACTGAACAACATGCTAAACCAAAATGTAATCTTTCTGGTGCAATGAACGAGTGTTGCAAGATAAGTCATTTTATTCTCCCGGTTATTGCACAACTTCTTTATAAGGTACGGTGATGCAATGTTCGAGGGAGTGAAAGAAAAACTATTATTTTTCAGTCATTTGAAAGCGGCGTGGATTGTAGGAAACAGCCGAATGCACGGAAGAAATATTAAACTCTTTTCAATACTTGCAGAGTACAGGTATTTTCGCTGAATACCAGAGTTAGTGCAGAGGGCCAATTCATGCTTGAGGTTTCGGGCGCTCAACAAAACAAAGTCAGTTCGCAAAAGAAGTGGTATTGAGAAAGAACGGAACGCAATTTATGGCGGCCTAGCCAAAGTGTTCATGTGTTCAAGAACTAATGCCTTCATAGCGCCTTTTGTAATGAACTAGATACACCTCCTAGAGTGGCGGCGGCTGTAGTGGTTTCTCTAGAAGCACGAGCATCTCAAAACTAGCGCTTAGGGGTATTGCGACATTTTTTGCACAAGCTTCAGTGGTTCTCCTGTAAAGAATACTTCGCCGCTGGCACAAATGTACTTTGAGGAAGCCCTTTCATGGTTTTGTGGCCTTCGAAGAGGAACGCTTAAAGGGACTGACAACCGATCTTTAAGGACCTCGTTTTAGAGTACAGCTCTTAGCGACCGTCGACATTGTCCAACGGCGTCGGCCTAACCGAGCGAACGAGTGCGGCGAAAAATGAAAGCGGAGGAGGAAAGAAAGGTGATAGCGTAGGAGTTGGGTGCAGCGGAACCACGAGGCGGAAAGCGGAGGAGTGGAGGAATACGGCCTGCGCATGCGCTGAGTTGCCGGTAGCCTAGGCATCCGCACTCGCGTGGGCGATCTCACCTTCGCTTCTGAGGGAAGGGGGGGGGGGCGGTGAGTGGGGGCAGGTTGCCATGAGGTGGGGAGGGCTACGCTCGTCCGCGCGTCAGCTGCTGAGGTCAGTCCGTGGTGCAAGCGTGTGTGACGTGGATCACCACTCCTGCAATGGCGATGGAGAGCGGCTACGAGTAAGACTCGATGTTACACTCCCTTGAGTGTTGTCGCCGCTGACACTGGTGGCACGGCTTCACCGCTACGAAGGGCTGCTCTCGTCGTTGGTGGAACGAAAGCGGGAGAAGAAAATCGTAGTGCCGCGCAAGACGGCCTGTGCAGCGACGGTAGCCATGATATGGCACCAGAGTGGCACGCGTCGTCAGTATGAAAATAAAGAGCTGCATTAGCGGAGGTCTGTTTGCGGTGGCTGCTGTGAATCGCGCCAACGCGTCGCCCATGCGCTGCCTCTCGCGACCTCCCGATTAGCGAGGCAGGTGTGCACGCGCCGCCCCGCTTGGAACGCGCCTCACGAAAAGTTTGTCCGCGCCAGCCAATATATCACGAAATGAAAGCACGTATAGAGCTGCGCTAAAATTTCGCATTAGGGAGTATCGTAATCGTCGGTGAAGTTTTTTTATGGCGCAACGCAAAGCTCACCCTCGGTAGTGTTTACACCTGCAGAGGTTACTTTCAAAAGCGCGTACATAATTTGTTAGCAGGATTCCTTGATCTGAGCAGCCTCTAAAAAAAGAGTCCCCCCTCCAGCAACGCTGAGGTGTGAGAGCGATGCTGATAGCCCGCTTTGCAAACTGTGAAAGCCGCCTATAGTTCTGCTTTCACAGGAGTGAGTCCAAATGTCATTAACCACCTACAATTTAACCTTTTCAGTCACTTTTGAAAATAAAAAGCTGGTACGACGAGTTTGCGTTTTTGTACGTGCCTTTCTAACACTGGTCCCCCGTTTTTCCCCATGTACCCGCCTACGTCAAAGCAGGCTGACCCCGTCGTCGTTGTTCTCTCAATAGACGAGTCAAGCCAACTTAGCGGAAACAAAGGCGAAGACAGCGCCACTTTCCTACTACCTACAAATTAAGGCCTATCTGCGCATTGTAAGTTAGAAAAAAACTTATAACACAAAAGATTGTACTGCATTTCAGTACTAATAAAAAGACCAGGAACCGTGTACACCAATAGAAGGTCGTGTTATAGGCCTCTTCTGCATCTTCATGTTTTGGCCGGGTGAGGCGCCAGAAGTCATTTTTTGCGACTTTTTTGGAGGATTGAAATTATCAATCTACATTTAATGAGAAAAACATGACTCGTTTTAATTAGTACGATAGGCGATCATTTCATCAGCGGTGTTATCTCGATTCATGTTCTGGGCGGTTGTCTGTCCCTTTAAAGAACGCGGTGGTTTTAAAGCATTCTTTTAGTTTATTCCTCTTCCGTCATATTTGATTAACTGACTGACGGAATAATTAAGTAATAAATTATTATTATGAATTATTTGATTTATTTATTTATTTATTTATTTATTTATTTATTTATTTATTTATTCATTTATTGCAGCATCACTATGCAACGTCATGAAGCTCAGGATGACGCCGTAGGGAAGTACTTCGAATTAAGTTCTGCCTTTTGGGATTGTTCAACGGGATCGTTATTCTACGTAAAACAGCTTGTTGCATTCACCCACCATATTAGTGCGGGTGCAGCAAATGAGGCTTGTGTGCGGCAACTTTTGATCAGCACCAGAAGGTCACAGCCACTGTGTCTCCATAGCAGCTCCCTCCTTCGGATGCGGTTTTTTTATTCGCAGGCCGCATATTCTGAAATATCCTACAGAACATTATTTTGCTATAAAAGAACCGGGTTTCACTCTTCCTGTCTGGTTGGCAATGACGCCTATTTTTACGATTTGCATCCAGCTGGTCTACTTTTTGAAGCTTTGCATTGCCGTTTTCTTCGTACAGCTCCACGCCTTACTCTACCTTTTTATACATATTTGATATTTCCCTGCCTTGCGTCCTCCAGGACCTTGATGAGTGAGAGGTGAAAGAAAAGGTCTACGGGGGATTTTACTGAAATGCCTTCCCCTTCCGAAATATCAAGCGGTCAAAGGTGGGTCATATAAATGTGTATTCCTACATATGGCTAGTGCAATAATTACTCGTCTTTGTCTTAACGTGCTGCTCCAGTTTGTGATTGAAAGTAACTTGGCGTCCTCCGCTATCGCAGTGATGAATCTTCGTTATTGTTGTTTTTTTCCTTGTTTCTTCCAGAAAGGACGCTGCACAATATTCAATCCCTCACGTTACACTTTAAATACACGAGGAGTATTGGGTGCTCCATTTGCACTCCGTTTTACAATCCTTGCAGTGCGAGCGTGGTGCGTTGCCCAATGCGAGAAATTGCAGCAACTGGGCTAAGTTCGAGAATTCGAATTACTTGAGCTGGCTTGTTTTGCATTTGGTTGTAACTGAGCATGTTTAGCCATTCAGAAGCTTATGGTGCACTTTCAGAAGATGGCATTAAAAAATCATGTCTCAGACTTTTTCGTGCGGGAAATGTAACACGCTTCCCCTTGTATTATCTTTTTTGCGTGTGAATAGAATAAAGCATGCGCTGTATGTCACAGTTTCGAAAGTGATTCCACAGTCGGGACAGTAATGGCAATTTTCAACCAGACTTTTTCCATCAGAGTATGCGTCCGGGCTCGGCTAGCCTTCAAGCCTGACATTTGCGACAAACTTTCGACTTGCAAATCGCTTTTATTTTAGTCCGTAATACAAACTTTTTTTACAGAGTCCTCTGGCTGTTCGTAGATTGGACACATTCGAAAATGTTATATAGCGAGAAAGAAAAAAGATGTTCCGAGTCGCGGGTTGCCACAAATTGGATTCTTTGCGTTGCAGCAATGTGCAGTGCAAACGCGAAAGAACTTCAGCGGAGAGGCATACCATATATTCTAACCTACTGACTGTTTCTCTTTAGCCGCGGGCTCTTTACTTTCCCCTACATATCGTATCGTGCCCTTGAGTGAAGCGAAAGCGAGCGCTTTATTGAAAAAGGCTCTCGATTTTCTCAACTTTTTGTTGGAGTCCTTTGGCACAATAGGCAGAACTTCGTGTGGCACGTGGACTTCATTTCACTCTCCTTGCCTCGGACCGTAATGTTGAAGGAAGACGGGCTGCTGAATTTATTTCTTGTGTCAACCTACCATCACGTTTTCATAACTGTCAGCTAAAGTGAACGTGTCCTTTATCTTTTTTTGTCTTATTTTTAACAGCTGGAAGGTTTGAACGTGCGTGCATATGTGTGAGCACTCGCTTTGCAGGAGTAAAAAAGCGTTGCAGTTTTCATTGGCAATATGGCAATAATCTATTACTAATCGAATATTTTTTGCTATTCTATTCCTAATTGATCCCAGAATTTATCATTCAGAACTGTCAAATCTGTCCTCTCTCTCTCTCTCTCTCTCTCTCTCTCTCTCTCTCTCTCTCTCTCTCCCGTTTTTTTCGAGTATTTATCGAGTACTTATCGAGTATTTTCGAGTACTTATCTTCATCGGGCGACCACGTTTCGCCGCTTAACAAATGTAATCGCACAGCGCGGGACGCGCCTGTATGTATCCGACGTTTCTGGAAAGTTATCGATGCTTCTACCCGGCTGCGTGTTGTCGCCGAACCTTGTGTTATCTGATTTCATCGCGTAACGCGAATGGTGTAGAACTTTGTGGAAGGCACGCGGGTCCCAACGATTAGTCTGGAACATTCGACGATTGTGTATAAAAGCCGACGCGCTTGAACCGCAGATCAGATTTTCGACGATCGCCGACTGTGTTCGCCGCTATCGTTGTGCTTTAAGTGTAGCCTGTTTTGTGGGCACAAGTTCGCCCACTAAAAGCTAGTTTTGTCTTTCACAGCACTGCTACTGTGTTCTTTCTTCACCGTCACTACCACGTGACATCTGGTGGAGGTGCTGGGTATCGATCCCAGTACCTTTCGCAGGACTTATCAGGACTTCGTCCAGAAGTATTGCACGCCCTACATGACGATCCGACCGCTGGATACCTAGGATTTTCCCGGACACTATCAAGGATACAAGAAAAGTATTATTGGCCGCACCTGACCGCCGACGTCGCCCGTTATGTCAGAACATGCCGAGACTGTCAGCGACGCAAGACACCGCCGACAAGGCCAGCCGGATTACTACAGCCAATCGAGCCTCCTTGCCGACCATTCCAGCAGATCGGGATGGACTTGTTGGGACCCTTTCCGACGTCAACAACCGGAAATAAGTGGATGGTCGTGGCGACGGACTACCTCACCCGCTTCGCTGAAACTAAAGCACTGCCGAAAGGTAGCGCAGCCGAAGTGGCGAAATTCTTTGTCGAAAACATCCTGCTGCGACATGGTGCCCCAGAAGTCCTCATCACCGACAGAGGAACGGCCTTTACAGCGGAGCTCACCCAAGCCATTCTGAACTACAGTCAGACAAGGCACAGGAGGACAACGGCCTACCACCCGCAGACGAATGGTCTTACGGAGCGGCTGAATAAGACCCTCGCCGACATGCTAGCGATGTACGTGGACGTCGAACACAAGACGTGGGATGCCGTCCTGCCGTACGTAACATTCGCTTACAACACGGCGGTGCAAGAAACAACGCAGATCACGCCGTTTAAGCTGGTTTACGGCAGGAATCCGATGACGACGCTCGACGCCATGCTGCCCCACGTCACTGACGAGGAGAATCTCGACGTCGCTAGCTATCTCCAGCGCGCCGAAGAAGCCCGACAGCTCGCCCGCCTGCGGATCAAGAACCAGCAGAGGACCGACAGCCGACACTACAACCTCCGACGACGCTTTGTCGAGTACCAGCCCGGTGACCGTGTTTGGGTTTGGACCCCTATACGCCGACGAGGACTGAGCGAGAAGCTTTTGCGTCGCTATTTTGGACCGTACAAGATCATCCGACGTATTGGTGCACTGGACTACGAGGTCGTGCCAGACGGCATTTCGCTGTCACAGCGGCGCCGCTCACGACCTGAAATTGTCCACGTTGTGCGGCCCAAGCCGTACCACCAGCGTTGACGAACTTTGGGACTTCGCGTAACTGACCTTTGGACTTTATTTCTTTTCGTTGTTTTGGTACTTATGTTTAATAAGTGTCCCTTTGTGTTTCGCTCTCTTTGTAGCATCGGGACGATGCTTTTTAAGAGGGGGGTATTGCCACGTGTACTTATCTTCATCGGGCGACCACGTTTCGCCGCTTAACAAATGTAATCGCACAGCGCGGGACGCGCCTGTATGTATCCGACGTTTCTGGAAAGTTATCGATGCTTCTACCCGGCTGCGTGTTGTCGCCGAACCTTGTGTTATCTGATTTCATCGCGTAACGCGAATGGTGTAGAACTTTGTGGAAGGCACGCGGGTCCCAACGATTAGTCTGGAACATTCGACGATTGTGTATAAAAGCCGACGCGCTTGAACCGCAGATCAGATTTTCGACGATCGCCGACTGTGTTCGCCGCTATCGTTGTGCTTTAAGTGTAGCCTGTTTTGTGGGCACAATTTCGCCCAATAAAAGCTAGTTTTGTCTTTCACAGCACTGCTACTGTGTTCTTTCTTCACCGTCACTACCACGTGACAATATGCCATCGCATTAAGCGCTCGCGCAAAAACAGCTGCCAATTAATTTTCGCACTATGCGTTCCTTTATTCCGAGGAATGTTACCCAAAGGCCATGAAACAAAAATAAATTAAAACTCCAGCAGTCATTCTGCCTTTTGTCAATTAAGAGGTAGCGCCACTTCAGGAACTCCTATCTGAATGCACGGGGAAGGAGAACACGTTTTCGCTCAGTGCTGTACTCACCCCTATACTTTCCGCGTACACGGTGGCTAAAAATTACCGCTTGCTTCTCACGTGTTGAGGGCGTATTTACCATGAGCCTTTCCTTCGTATTCTTCGGTATGACTAGGATTCAAAACTCTCACTCGGCGCTCCCTCCGAGCATTTTTCCTTCATCCATGCTGCGGAGTATCTCTCCGTACGTTTTTATTTTTGTTTACTGTGAAAAGGGAAATGGTCACTTGCTCGCACGCGACGCCGCTATTTTCCGCTCACTTTGGCTCTGCTGAGAGAACGCCGAGGTGGAAGAGCAATTTCTTCGGTCTCAGTTTTTTGTGTGGCCATCCTGATAAAATATTTATTTTGCGAAAGAAAATTGGAAGCACTCCTGAACCGCTTCCGGCATCGCATTTGTAAGAGATATACAAAAGCAGTAGCGAGGGAAAATAGAGAGCCGCTCTTTTCGGTTCCGCGTATTTCTCCTCCACCTCTTTTTACGCCCCTGCATATATATCTATTTTTCGGATTCGCGTTGTAGTGTTAGCAACATTGCTGGCGTTTCTTTCCGAATGTCGATATACACAGTATCGATCTGACAGTCACGTGCCAGCCCAGAGCTCGGCTTCCACTTGGTTGTTCAAGACCTCCGCTGCCAGGCATATTTACTGAGGAACGTCCATAGCAGGTGGCTGTATATCTTGTTTGTTGAAACAAATGTGGCCACACAGAAACAAAAAAATTTCCGTGTTTTCTTTTTCTCTTGTGTGGAATCGCTTTTTTACTTGTTTTTGCAGGAATTTTAGTACGGACTCGTGCAATAACCCTCTTTCACGTCAGATGCGATTGTCTCGTTGGCTTTTATCTAACTTCTACGCCTGTCGCAGTCAACACAGAATATAGTTGGTGACCTACTGCTAGTGTTGGGTGTGTTGGTAAATAGGTTTAGACAGCATTTTAGCGCCAGCAGACAAGGACAAAGGTAAAATGTAGACACCATGATGCGGTATTGGCGAGTTACAGAGTTGGAAAATTGGGGCCTCGGTATTTTTTTATTTGAGTGCCGAGATTTTCATCAATTTTTATTTTAGAAATGACGACTTCTTCTTAAACGAAATTTTTAAATGCAACAAGTCTCGTAAAGTATTGTGCAGAGGTTGCAGAGCAATATTTACTTTTGTGAAAAAAAGAATTATATACTTTCTGCCAATGTTTAGATCAGTTGCAGCTACGATAAACATTCTACGGCGATCTATTAGGCTCACGCTAGTCTTACTGTTCGCAATTTCACTTATTATTAAGTTGTTTCGGTTAAATTTTTAATTGGGAGAGCTCGAAAAGTTTCGTTCGAGACGCCCAATGCTAAGGCAGTCAGCCACACTTGGTATGTGTCGTATTTTCTGATGTCTTCATTGTTGTCATCGCCATAATAATCATCGCGCGTTGCAGTAAACATTCGCAGCGGCACACTAACAATGTGCGCGTACAATCAGTCGACATTCCTTTTTCTTTCGCCGGCCCGTTGTATACGATAGTTCTTAGTGCACTTCTTTCCATCGCTTTAAACTAGTGTGCAGACATCCTCTATGGTTAAGAGTTCTTGGAAGCTGTGGAGGCGTCATTGTTCGTTTTTGGGAATGCGCGTCTCCATGTATACTAACAACGTGTCAGTGACATCAAGTCCGTATGATCCTTACTGTTCCTTCTTGGAATACTTTCCACTGAGGATTATAAGTACTTCATACAAGGCATGCTTGGTGTCTCTGAGCGAGTGTGCGATGTCGAAAAGTACCAACAACAACATATTCTATACATTCAATATATTTCTTTAAAAAAATGCCCTAGCAGATCCTGCGGGCAGGCACTACTTACTAGTCGCTTTCAAGTAAGCCCGAGCTTGTACGTAAGTGCACAGTACAGAGAACCCGTCAGCACAAAGTGACTGAAAAATGCCCCCTAATACACTCTAAGTAGCGATGTTGAAAGCGGAGGTAGTTGAACTTTCATTTTAGTGCTATGCGGTTCAAAAATACGGCAGGCAAAACAACAGCTCTTACTGCGCCTATTTTTTTTCGTGCGTGTCGACATTTTACGTTGTGTACGACTCAAATACTTTACGTTCCACTCACTACAATCTATAACACATTTTGGAAGATCAAATGTTTCTCTCAGCGCGGGTTTCCGTTCCAACGGCCCTCTTTTACCGCATACAAAAAAGGCCTACGACTTCACCGGCATTTGTAGATGTCTGCTTTGACTGAAACTTCAAGAAATTAATTTCGTGTGCTCGTTTTCTCTGACATTGTCACACAGGCGCTACGATCTGCCTGCTTTTTGATTCCGTGTTTCGCCGAATAGCCGGTGCATGTTTACTCGTTGTCGCGAAACGTTGTCAGCACTTTATCGGCACTCCTTTGACGGTACTGGAACTCACGCGTGTAGTATTTGCTTAGGAGCTGAGTTCTTCCGTGAGCACAGCTCAAATATGTCGTCTGTCGGGGTGGGTGCTCGACACGAAATTGGAAACACTGAGTGCTTCCCTGCACGCTTGCGTGCAGGAAAAGCGTTTAGAAATTGAAATTCGACTAGGCTGCCGTTTGAGCATTTCAGCAGGAGGAAGCTGCTTAGCGCAGCGAAGTTACTGAGGCTTACTCATACCTTAGGTACATGCTGACGGCACTCATTCGCTGCAAGATGAAGCTAACCCCCGTATTCAGAAAGGCGCCTTAACTTGAAGCCCATGCTTGTCTTGGTCAACATAACGCCTGACGTGAACGTGCCCGTGATGCTCACTGCATTCCCTTGGTCGCGTTCACCAAAGTCGTTATCTTGATCAAGTGAACCATGGGCTTCATGTTAAGGCGCATTTCTGAATACGGGCGTATGTATCGGTTTGTCGAGCGCCCTGCGGCTGCATTTATTGGTGTGGCTCTGGAACAGGGAGGGCTTGTTGTATGTGGTGCGAGGAAACGTCCAACTCCTCTAGCAGCAGATTTGATTCTAGAATAGGTTTCTTGAGGCACGGTGATACAGCTCTATATATTGTTACAGGCTAAACTAACTGGCAAATCCAATACGGAGAAGTCTTGTGTAATTTAATAGGTGCGGAAGAGACAAAGGCTGATAGAGTTCAGTGTTTAAGACAGCGTGTTGTCCCCGTTGTAACGGCTACATAGCTCTGCGGCTCCACTTCTGGCACCGCTTGAGGTTCTTATCGCAGTATGTATCAGACATTGACAATCATCATGAAAATTAAATGCTTAGAAAAGAAAACATATGACGGCAGGTGCCCGAGTTAGCCTTTTTCTTATCGGAAATTGACGCACCAACCAAAATCGCCGGCACTGCATCGACAAAGTGTGAGCGTTAAATGCAGCATCGCATAACAAAGCATGGTCGTTGCATTCCATGCGGCCGTAGTAAGCAGTTATAAGCCAGCAACAAAGTAAGAAGAGCTCAGCGAAGCTGGTGACGAAGAAATGAAGGATACTCAGGGAGAAAGGAGGGATGAAAAACCGCGCAGATTCTGTGCGCCAATCCGCGGATGTCTTCTGCAACTGACACTGCTCGAAAAAATGCGAGTCTTACAGCTGCGATGATTCAACAGCTATCGTCGCCTCTTCGCACCTTGAGCTAACCTACATTGACCTTCGATCTTTTTCGATGTCGGTGGCAGGGACAGTTCTTACCACACGACTATTGGAAACAGCTTTTTGTTGTATTCCTCTTTGTTTAAAGACGACACTTCGTCGCAAGCGAGACGGTCAATGTACGCGTTCCTCCAAGTGCCTTTCGCGCGAAAAGATGCACTGCGGAGCAAGAGGCGGGCCGCTTGGTTTGTATCGTGGTGAAAACAATCGTCAGCGTGGCGTGATCACGCCAGCCACTTGTTTTTCCTACTGCACTTTCTGCGAGGTATGTAGCTGACGAATCTCTACACCCGATAAGATGCCGCAGTTTCAGGCGCCACGCGGTCACCCTACACTACGTTTGTTTTTCTCCGCAAACAAGGGCAAAGTTCAAATTGAGCTGTTCTTTAGACTTACGTTTGTACGCGCTCTAATGTTCAGAAGATATGACACTGACTGTAGCAGAGTTGTGAAGCGGATGACAAGGATAGCTGTGGTTTTCACGGAGGAAAACGTCTTCCGCAATGGCGATACAATCGAAGGGAAAAACTTTTCGATGAAATCGAGGTCTCGAAGTAGTGACGGCGGGTAATGATATTATTGTTGTCGCAGGACGAACCAAAGCAAAATAAACCGAACAAACTCGGCGTATAGACGACTGTGTTGAGAGGACGGTGAAATTACAGCCCGAGTTGGAAAAGCTTTGGTGACATCTTGGTGGGGAAAAAGCTGAACATTGTAAGGCGATACGCTAAAGGATGGCGTGAGAAGATAAAAACTGAGAAACGTTTTGTTTACGTCGTTTGCGGAGCGGCGTAGTGCTGTGTCTTTTAAGAGCTCGCTACGCTTTTGGTACGTACCGTTTTGGGTGTCTCGAAAGACAACGCCATAAACGGTAGCGACAGCCTTAGTGACACGACGTTGTCCTCTATAGAGGATGTTCCTCGGGAGCCTTCTCCTGTCGTAAAATGGAAGGTGACGGGCGGAACGTGCGATACATTGCATGAGGCCACCTCTCTGTCACGGAGATTCGGGGTTGTATGCATCAGGTTTCCTTGCAAGGAAGCAGGAAACGACAACAAAGATCAAGACAGGCTTGAGAAAAAAGAAAGGAAGAAGAAGACGACTGGTGGTGTTTGTAAAAAACTGAAACGGCAAGAATTCCCGGCAGCGAATTCAGGTCTTCTGCACACGACGCTGTTGATGTACCCGTGTGCGAAAGTATACGCACCACAATCTCGCCGAGAAAACTATATTTCATCGTAAATAATCCGCATAAACTGAAATTGACGAATTCACTGGAAAGTTCGCAACGCACGTTTCGACTGCAATCTAGTTTCAGGTTACATTCACAGTAACATGTAAGTAACACAGTAAGTAGTACAGTAAGCACGTGCTTTTGCTGAGCGTTTGCCAGTGCCCATGCACGCAGACGAAGATGCGCCAGCAACGCACACGTATTGCGCTTCGTGTGAAAGCCTGTTTGCAGGTTTGTGTTATTCCGGCGGCATCGATCTTGTACTTGCGGTCCAGTAACTGTTGCCTCTCAGATGTCAGTGGATGCGTTTATATTTCTCACTTTCTTGGGGTATTCTTTTTTTCCTTGCATGAATAGACAAGACACACAGGAAGCTTCAGATGAGATAACATGAAGCAGTACAAAACGAAGTGTAACTTGATCCCGCAAGTCAAGTGGTTATACACAGCAGCGCAAATAAGAAAGTGCTACGAAGGGAAGGAATGCCTCAAGACTGAAGTTGCTGGAATGTTTGACTATCCTGGAAGCAAATTACGAAAATTAGTAGACCACGTAACATGGTTAGCCATGCGCTTGGCGCCGGTCCCACATTTTTCAGCAGGGTCGTTTGTGCGTTCATGTAGAGCCTGGACTTTTGTTTAAACACATTCACCATTTTACTGCACAGTCCTTAACTTTTCGTGCAAGTGACACAGATTTCTCAGTCGTGATTGACGTGTTCGCTTTTTCTTTATATATACCTTTCGTGCACATTGAAAAACGTCACGGTACTTTTACTGTTTCGAGAAATAACGTCACCTGCATGCCAGGATGGAATCGCGCCTCTGGAACACTAATGTTATCCGGTACCTTTATGATCGTTCAGGTAAAATGGGTCACGTCGATGTGGAGTATGGTGTCCGTCATTTTCTTATCTATTTTGTGGGGCGTTTCGTTCGCTGTGGCCTACATTAAGATATGCAACGACTAGCGCGCATACGTCTTATTGTTAATGGTATGACTTCTTTCTATTTCGTAGTCCCTTGTTTTTCTAACTGTATTACAGGCTGTGCGAGGGACAATGACGCCTGCTTCTGAGCCAACGTAGCTGCAGGAAAGCCAACCGGCAATACGAATAGTAACTATTGGTACAATTATAGTGAGCTGACGAGTACTTGATGTTTAGCTGTTCATCAGAGTCTCTATATGGTCAAAAATATGTAAACCCATGAGAAAATAACTCCAGTCTCTCTTTTCATTGGTCACTGCTTCATGCTGCTAAGATAGTAGTCGCCTTAGGGCCCATTCACACTTGCGACTCGCAGAGGTCGTGCGACCGTTCTGGTCGCAAATGGTCGTATTGGTTGAAAAGTGACGATCGCAGGCCAGTCGCACGCTGTTAGATTTTCCAGCCTTGCGACTGCGAGTCGCCAACCGCTAAACCAATCAGCGATGCCCCGGAAATAGCGCGCGAGACTTTGTGCATCCGGTTGTCAGTGCCTACGCGCTTGAAGCGCCTGAACGGCCGCGGTGCACATCAAAACCGCCACGAAATCCTCCTCTTCGCTCACGTCGTCGTCGTACATCGCGAACAGCGAGAGACTAGAGCACGCCGAGCTCGAATGCAGGGAGACGCGGTCACCGCAGACGAAACGCCCGCAAGCGTGCGAACGGCGTCCTTCCCGAGAGAGCTCGTTTCGGACGAGAAGGCGATCCGCAGGTCGCCGAGGTGGCCCTTGCAAGTGTGAACTCGCAAATGTGAATGCAGCCTTAAGTACTCGTAGAACTCTTGAGTATCCAAAATGGCTTTGTAGTTACCCTTTCCCTAGTCTGCTTGTTCGTAGGTCACGATGACAAAGTGGACTTGACCTTAGCAGTAAGCAATGCTTTGTCGACTTCCGCCTTCTTATTATCTGTCCATTCCTCTCTCTCTTCCTCTGCGCATGCATAAGTAACAAAAGAGAGATTGATCTGTGGGCGAGCATCAGTTTAAGCTCCGCCAATATTCTCTGTGGCAGTGGCAGAGCGACTTCAGCATTCACGAAATGCTCACTAAGTGTCTTTACTGCTTCGCGCGTTTTTCTTTTTTTAACAGAAGAACATTACGAACCTCGCTTTTGCTCCAGCACGCATAATCACACACTTGCGCAGGCTCGATGTTCTTGCTGCTGGAAGACCAAAGAGGCGCGTGTCAGTCCAGTGTGAAGGACGCGTAGCTTAAACCACGCATTGCCTTCCGAATAAGCTCTCGTAAATATTCTGTGCTGTTGTGTTGCCTTACGCAGTTCGAGTTTGAAACCGCAAGTGACTTTCACGATATTCTTCCTCAACGACCGTAAAATGACGCGCGTCAGCTTCACGCCTTGATTTTGTTGCTGTCCTTCCCGTCGCTCATATCTTAAAGGGAGCTGCCACTGCACCTCTTCTTTCCAACACCAGTGCCGACGTTCCTTGCGAGAAAATACTCGATTGACTTTCATGAAGTTCCGGCAGGCTCTCTGAATAGAGGTACTTCTATATCTTTATGGTTTAGCAATTTCTTTTTCGGGATAGAGAAACGAGGATTCTCGAGTGTCTTTGGAGGTGACACATTATAATGATGTTGCACAGTCATCTCAATAGGGGCCCTTGTTCCCCCTTTGTATAACTTAAACCTAGGATGAAAGAGCGGAAATAAAGAAAAAAAAATGGGCGGGCCCCTCTGGTGACACTTCGCGGAATAACAGTCACCGGTTTTGTGAGCGAAGTTAATGCGATTGCTTCTTCCACAATTTTGTGGGCAATATTTCCAATGCGCGGTGCCTTAAAGCATAAGACAAAATTTCATTAAGAAATAGTCTTTTTCGGTTTATTCACGTGCGTCGGTGAAGTCCTAATCCTGTGATTGATGGAGTAGAATATTGTCTTCAGCTGCAACGCGCACCCATTATTTGCGGTTTCGAACAGGCTTTCGTGAACTTCGCGCGCTGATGTTGTCAGGTGGCGCACAGCACTGTCTAGCGGAGGTATGAGTACGTACATGGGGGATTGTGAAGGATGTGCTGAATACAACGGTTCTCTAGTGCTGGAACCATGCTATGAACGGACCCTTGTAGTAGTTAACGGGAAAAACTAGTGTCCCTGACAAGTAACGCGTCAATGCAGAAACAGTCGCTCATGTATCGATTGCGCCTTAGTCTCAGAAACGATCTACGAACGACTAGACCAAATTATGATAGACGAACATGGAAATAAATAGCCTGGGTAGCGATCGTAAACATTTAATCTTAAAATCTGGGAGAAATATTTAGGCAAAACACGATCCATTAGCATCAGAATTCCTGAAAATGAACGAAGAGCAAATAACAGAGATCGCAAAATATGTACATAAGAACATGGAGGCGCTTCCTACAACAGCCTGAAAATATAAGAAATAGTACTAAGTGCTTTATTTCCCATAAGTAGCATATATTTGAATATGGATATGTCTTAAGGAAAAAAGCTGCATGAGCAGCTTGACTATATCCTGAAACGCGTTTTATGAAGCAGCAGGGGTAACTACAGTGCATGAAGAATGGTAACAATAAAGCAGAATAAAAACAACGCAGAAGAAACAAACACACACAAAAATGAGAAACCTTAGCAAGTTACTTAGCTTACATAATATCACGAAATCAGAAGTATGGAAAAAAATACGGCACTCAGATCAGTCATGTGTGCTAATAACAGGTGATGCAAAAAAACTAATATTGTGATCAACAAGTACAGATAATTAAGCATAAAACCAGCGCTAGAAGCAATAATAATTATACAGACTAGTTAACTAAGACTGTAAAACATTGGCATCACAGACTGTAAATTGGCATCACAGGAACACAGAGAAGCAAAGAGGGAGCAGTTATCTGAAGAGGAAATAGGCCAAAAATGGGAATCTTATCGACAAGAGATACAACAAGTGTAGGTCTTCATCCAGGATAAAATAAAGCAGTCCTCTGATCGCTGGCTGGCTGAAGTTCGCGATGCAACTAAATGGGGGTTAAAAAATTTTGGAACTATATAAGCTGGTTGGGCAAAGCTAATCACAGAAAGCTGGAACAGATTCAGGATGCCGAGGGCAATTGTTTAAAGGGAGATGATGCTGTGAACTACATGGGTTCAGTTATAGCTTAGTCATTTAGGAAAGACCATAGGGTAATCGCCTCAAATTGGTGAGCAACACAATATCGCACAATAGAAAACAGCTTAGAACTAACCAATCTTAACTGGAAAAAGAGGGAAGCAAATGTTCCAAAAAGCAAGCCCGCAGGGATGGACGAATTTACAATCAAGTTAATTAATGAACTTGACCCAAGAAGCAAGGAAACGCTGATAAAAGCATTGGAGGCAATCATAACAAATAAGCAAATTCCGCACAACTGGAAACAGAGTAAAATGAATTTGATTTATAAAGGGAAAGACAATAAGACGAACATAAAATCCTTCCGACCAATTACGATAACATCAGTTATATCTAGGCTGGCGATACAGGTGGTGAAATTAAAAATGCGGTCATGTGTAGGAAGTACTTGAATACTCTGAGAACTTCAGAACGAGTTCAAAAGTAGTAGGCACTTAGATGATAGCCTGTTCGTACTTACCCAGTGCATAGAAATAGCTAAGGTGGAAAATAGACCTCTGTGTTTAGCCTTCCTGGAGATAAGCAGTGCGTATGACAACGTCAACATGGAACTCCTGCGGAACATATTAAATGATGAAGGTATCGGTCATGAGGTAATTGATTTCCTACAGGAAATATATGGAGAAAATAATGTTGAAATAACATGGGAAGAAATTAAGAGTACGACAGCTGTCGAGGTACACAAAGGATTAAGGCAAGGTTGTCCTATATCACCGCTGCTGTTCATGCTTTATACGATAAGTACGGAAAGAAGGCTACGAGGAAGCAATCTATGGTATAATCTGTCATACAGATTAGTCGGAAAGGTTGTTGAGCAACGACTACCGGGTTTAATGTATGCGGACGATATTGTACTGTTAACAGATAGCCAGGAAGATTTGCAAACTCTGGTTAATTACTGTGGGGACGAAGGATACAGTTTAGGTTTCCGTATTAGTGCAGCTAAGTCCGGTGGGATGTTTTTCAACAATACAACTCATCAGGAGCTTACAATACAAGGCCACGAAATACCCCGAGTGGCCGAATACAAGTATCTCGGGATTTGGATAAATAAAGGCCAAATGTACACGGAAAAGCACGAACAGTCTCTCATAGCAAAAGGGCGAAGAGATGCCTGGATAATGAAACATAGGGCATTGTGGGGGTACAACAGGTATGAAGTACTGAGAGGTATTTGGAAAGGAATAATGGTGCCGGGGCTTACTTTCGGAAATGTGGTGCTGTGCTTAAGGGCAGAAGTTCAGTCGAGACTAGAAGTAAATCAGAGAGTGGTTGGATGATTAGCACTAAGTGCCCACGGGAAAACCACAAACGAGGCAGTACAGGGGGATATGCGCTGGGCATCTATCGAAGCACGGGAAGTTCAGAGTAAAATCCTATACGAAAGACGCTTGAGGATATCGGACGATAAGAGGTGGGCAGCTAAGGTATTTAAATACCTATACAGAAAGAGCATTGACCCGCCGTGGTTGCTCAGTGGCTATGGTGTTGGGCTGCTGAGCACGAGGTCGCGGGATCGAATCCCGGCCACGGCGGCCGCATTTCGATGGGGGCGAAATGCGAAAACACCCGTGTACTTAGATTTAGGTGCGCGTTAAAGAACCCCAGGTGGTCGAAATTTCCGGAGTCCCCCACTACGGCGTGCCTCATAATCAGAAAGTGGTTTTGGCACGTAAAACCCCATAATTTTTTTTAAAGAGCATTGACTCACAATGGCGGAAATGAACTAGGAAGCTAACCAGTAAGTATGCTAGACACGAGGACGGAGAAAGACAGAGCATTAAACGACAGGTTAAAAACGCGGAAGGTAAAAATTATATAAATTCAATGGGAAAGAAGCATAGTGTTGAACTATATCGATACTGGAAACAGCAGATCAGGAAGGAAGTGTTTTAGGATAACTCAAGAGTCAGTGCCCTACTCTTTGAAGCTAGGTCAGGATGTCATAGAACGCGCAGCTATAAAAATAAATTTAACGAAGAAGAAGACACATGTACTGTGTGGTAAATCTGTAGAAACAATAGAACACCTCATACTAAAATGTGATGGTACCCATCGCAATGTCGATGTGGGCACAGTAACGCTTTCTGAGGCCCTAGGGCATGGAGATAACAATAGTCATGCAAATAACTATGCGGTGGAAATTATCAAAAAGCGAAAGTGTCGCTACGGTGGAGCAATTGCTGGCAGCAACTGCAAGGATAGTCCCACCAGTAGCCTACAACGACTCAACTCAACTCAAAAAGCGACTGGAAGATTGGTGGCTCAAAAGCAGAGAAGTGAAATAAGGTTAAAGGTGTAGGAAGATGTATTTAAAGAAAATGGCGAATTTTAATAACTTACAACACATTTAAACAAAAATAAAAAGCTGAGCATGGTGGCAACTGCTATCACCCTGTTTCAAAGGGGGTGCTCCTACCATCCATCCATCCATCCATCCATCCATCCATCCATCCATCCATCCATCCATCCATCCATCCATCCATCCATCCATCCATCCATCCATCCATCCATCCGTCCGTCCGTCCGTCCGTCCGTCCGTCCGTCCGTCCGTCCGTCCGTCCGTCCGTCCGTCCGTCCATCCATCCATCCATCCATCCATCCATCCATCCATCCATCCATCCATCCGTCCGTCCGTCCGTCCGTCCGTCCGTCCGTCCGTCCGTCCGTCCATCCATCCATCCATCCATCCATCCATCCATCCATCCATCCATCCATCCATCCATCCATCCATCCATCCATCCATCCATCCATCCATCCATCCGTCCGTCCATCCGTCCGTCCGTCCGTCCGTCCGTCCGTCCGTACGAGCTTTGTGTTCTTGCGACAATTGATCCAGCATTCGTTCCAGCATTGTGAGCTCTGCGGTAATTCATACAGATCAGACCTTCCGCCTCTTTGTATTAGGTTCTGAAGTTATTTTGTACTCCAGTTTTCACCGCAGCAGCGATATTTCTAGAGGTCTCTTACGGAATTCCGTTTCACAGGTACTACGTCGTCGACCCACATCGCTCCTCACATGACAGCGAACGTATAACGAGTCGTCTTAAACGTATGACAACCACGTTGCCGAGCGCGTTTGCCGCCGAGCGTCAAGCACCTGTTCGAGAGATACGTGTTGTCTCTCGCGAGAGCTTTGTGGCGTCTGAAGGTCTAGATGCTATGGTAGGTGGTAGCGTTGTGTGACGTTTCTCCATCGTCTGGGCTGACGGTTCCAGGCCGCGTTTGTCGCCGAAGTCAGCTGCGTCTCCTGTCGACATGCGCTGAAAGGTACTATTCTTCAATGTATGATACACATTTCAATGCCGTTATACTTGCAAAGCAAGCCTATTTGTGAACACTTTCACTGCTTTTGTACCACTTAGCCACCACAGCTACGGGGGTAACATAGTTTGGTTCAGAAATATAGTCCGCGAATTTTCGTCGTTATCGCAGTCGCAGTCGTTGTTGTTGCTGTTGTTGATGATGGTGTAGGTGGTAGTGGTGGCAGTCGTCGTAGTCGTCGTCGTCGTCGTCGTTGTCATGCCTAGATGTCGCAAGAAAAAGCAGCTGTGCAACTTGGTTTGCAAATGTGTAAATAATTTTGTTTTTCTATCTTTGGCAACAGTGAGCAATATTATGGTGTGGCGTTAGCGGGACTACACCATTGTGACCTTTTGTAAATGTTTCGATTTGTGTGTTTGCGTGTGGTTTTCTTGCTTCCTAAACTCGTGCATTAATTTCTTCTGATCAAGGATTTCAACATCAGTTGATCAGCCGCGTGTCCTACGCTTGCCCGTTCTTTCCCCAATTTTCTGTGCCATCTACATTGCCATCCGCACGACATTCATGGTTTCGTAAACCGATGAAGGCGACTATCGCCTTAATAATCCATATATAGGCTCACTCGACCAGTCGTTCTTGCCATGTGGTGAGAGTAAAGTCCCTGTAAAGGGTACTTCGCCATTTGCAATAGTGCACACTTAAGAAGTCCTCCTTTGCAACTTTTTTAGAGCGCAGCTCTTCGGCGTCCGTTCCTGGGTTTCGCGTCGTCGTCGGCGTCGTCGTCGGCGTTGTCGTCGGCGTTGTCGTCGGCCTCGTAACCAGCTCCGCCCCCCTTCGCTGGAGTGGGAGACGAAGGACGCGAGCCGCGAATGGCGGAGACCAATGAGAGCGGCCCCTTCAGTGACGTGCGCGCGCGATGCTGGTGTCATGCGGACCCTCCTTACGGCTCGATGCGCACTCGTGTCTGGTCTCAGCCGATCCGCTCGTTTCGTACTATCGTCTGCTCGCGCCACAGCTCTCGCCCGCGCCTGTTTGGTTCTGTTGGGTCGGTCTCGTTCGCGCTTGTTTTGGTTGTTATTGTGTGAGATTGTTTCTTAATCTGATTGTATGCGCTATGCGAATTGTATAGTACTTTCTGGAAGCCATGCGGCACCAGCGATCACACTGGAACCTTTGACGAGTCATGTATAAACGCCGGCTCGCTTGATCCGCAGATCAGATTTTCGACCATTACCGACTCTGCTACATGTCTCTCTCAAATTCTTTGCTTCAAAATATCGCGAAATGGAAACACGTATAGAGCTGCGCTCAAATTTCGCATTAGGGAGTATCGTAATCGTCGGATAATTTTTTCTTTTTCTAACGCGTTCTATCTTACTGAGCGTTTGTACCCCACTGGTTGTGCATCTAAAAGTGCTCAGGCTCATCGCGCTCTACCTACTTTCTATAGTTAACGAATTTAGGTTCACGTTTGTAGCGTCGATACTATTTCTTCAATTTACCATTCTGTAGTTGCATGACCTTCAGTGACTGGCCCTACTGTGTGTGATCTGTACTGTGTGTTCTACTTTATTCTTTCAGATTGGTCCTGTTGCTATTCTTTCCCCTTTCCTCCCCTCCTTCCTATCTTCCATTTCTGTGTTGCTGCCACCTACCTTCTGAAGAGTAGGCAGGCATTATGCCCGTTCCGGTGGCAGTTGCCCGCCCGCTCCTCGCTAGCCCTTTCTTGTTAAATGTATATATGTGTTCAAAACAAAGAATGATAATAAATAAGGGTCCTAGAAGAAGACACGCTTGCTATATAGCCGCGGTAAATATCTTACAAATAATATATATATATATATATATATTGCGGAGTGTAGACTTTCAACTACCGAGGCGGGCTGTTAAGCACGAAATTGACCTCATGTTTTGACCTTTCGGCCCGCGTCAAGCGCTTGGCGAAAGGAACCCTTAGCCTTCGCTCTATAGTTTAAGCATGCTCTCATTGTAGCAGACTTTTGTAGAGCATAGCCTCACCAATTATCGCCATCGGCACTCCTGCTACCGCGTATGCGTTCTGGTATTCTGGTATACGTTTACATTACCAGGGGAGCGAAATGACCTAGTTGGTAGGGCTGCAAATTTCAGAACTGCATTACTGCTTTGCTTAGTTTTGCGAAGGGCGTTCGTAATGCTCGCGTTATTTCCGTGAAAGAACAGATTAGGCGATCAGACTCTGGTGGGAGTTCAATCTGAGCCCGCGCTCGCGTTAGCTTGCTGCACTAATTGTTCAACAGTTATCGGCCGGTCAACAAGCACTAAAACCGATATTTGCGCATCAATACGGGTTTGACCATGGAGTGATGGTTGGCCACTCAGCTCTTCGTCATTCAGGCTTATTCTACCGCATTGTAATTATCCGCATCTTTTCACAGCATAGTTATAAGCTGAGGCATTGTCACCCTACAGTATCACCAGCTCGACAACTGCAGAAGAGTGACCATGTGATTTTGGGCCTTTACCCAACTCCAGATTGTTT
Source organism: Dermacentor albipictus (assembly GCF_038994185.2). Lineage (NCBI taxonomy): Eukaryota > Metazoa > Arthropoda > Arachnida > Ixodida > Ixodidae > Dermacentor > Dermacentor albipictus. Next base: position 8,910,048 of record NC_091829.1, on the reverse strand, counting down.
TGTTGTTGTTGTTGTTGTTGTTGTTGTTGATTCTTCGCGGGTATTGCTACCAACACCCTTCATTGTAGTCGTTGTTCAAGAATGGCGCATTCCCATTATGCGTGTTATGCAGTTTGTGGGGTTGCGCGTTGCTTTGTAGAAAGAACGCTCTATACAAAGAAAGATGACCTGTAGAGATGGTGTGAGGGCCTGTTATTTTGGAGCCGGCGTGCGGTGATTTACTGCGCAATTTCTGACGTACCGTATTGCGGGCCGTGCCGCTTGTATACAACTCGCAAAAATTATGATTCTCTAGGCCACTAAAAGTAATCGGAGGCATTAGTTGCAGAGAGGCAAACTGTGTGCCGTCAGAGGAGCCACTAAAGATCATTTCTGGCCTGCTAAACGGCAACTTGCGATAGAAACGACGTAAATAACGTTTCACTGCTTGAAATTTTCTGAACGCCAGGTCAAAGCTTTGGCGTTTAGGGGTGCCTGAGAAAGAAGAAAACATGAAAGAAATAGAAACAGAATATTTTGTAGTCAGAGCGCAGTCAGCCCTAAGGATAACAGCTCGCTTCCAATTCTGTTGTTACTGACAAAAAACAACATTTCTTTATAAGGCGGGAGAGAGGGAGGGGTGCGTCTCGTTGAGTGTCCGGTCTCTGGCGCCTCTGCTTGACTGCATCTGATTGCCGCGCGCCACAGCGCCCTGGCTTTAAATGCTTTACGTTAAAAGAAACGTTGAATTGAATTCTTTTCCTCTCAGGAACTTCAGCGCGGGCAATGTTTCTTTTTCTTACTTTAAGGGCTGCTTTGGCGTGCAGAAAGGCATCTCTTTCCCGTTATGTTTTCTTTTTCGTCTCTCTCTGTCTTTTCGACCCCGACTTGTAGCTTTCTACCTTCTTTGCTTCATAAAACATATTTCGTCCTAGATTACGTGTAAAATGGTGTTTCTTTCTTCCTTTATTTTTCCATTACCGGAGTTTTGACGGCGGCACTAGTGGGGAAAAAAACGTTTTTCTCCTCTTCGGGGGGGGGGGGGGGGGCTATATTAAAAAAGAAGTTTAAACAAGTATTTCTCAATATATGGGGCTGCTGGTAAGAAGCTCCTTGAAGTTGGCAAATTTCTTATCGTCCCTCTGCCGAATACAATATGTGGCCGGGTGAAAATTTAAAAAAAAAAGAACCCTTCAGAGTGTGAAGCTAAACAGCAAACGGAAAGTGACAGAAACAATTGCGAGCTACCATTTTTGAGAGGAAAGCTTACTTGAATGCCCCCCAAGCCTGCTTCATAATCGCTTGGTTGCTGTTCCTCGATTGCAGTCGAGATTCTTATGGTCTTCTTTGCGTATAGTACATGTGCTCGCTTTTCTGTATTTTTTTCCAATTTCAGAGATTTAGCGTAACGAAGAAGTTTGTTATGTTCCTTTCTCTTGCTGTCGTTATAGTTCGATACTTCTTTAGTCGCGCGTAGTCGCAGTGATGCTCTAACGACGTGTGTAGGGATTTTCACCTCTTTTCTTTCGTTCTCTCGGAGCTGATATTATTGTCGAAATAACGTTGTATAGGTAATAGAATTATGTACTTTGTGTTCGAGCTAAGTACGCCTTCAAGCCATGGTAGACGTTACGCAATGTCAGTTGAATCGCGAAACAAGAGACAGCACGAAAAAACAAGGCACCCCGCTGACTGTCGACTATATTTTATTCACGATAAAACACTTACATATATACTCAAGAGGTGACGGAGAGGGCTCCGTGGAGAGGCATTTATAAGAATCTTAACCCACTACATTAGTTAATAACTGGACAACGCCAATTTAATCCAGATTGCTGGCAATATGAACATGTCACTCCAGACAACCTCCTCGTCCCATCTTCCTCCCCACACCGTAATTTCCTTGGTTTATGTATACAGTGAGCCATACATGTTAACCTGACACAATATATATATATATATATATATATATATATATATCTATATATATATATATATATATATATATATATATATATGGTTGTGAACGCAGCTGCGAATTCACTATATCAATCTGTACTAGTTTTCACCATTACTACGAACATATGGATCCACTCGATTTTGAGGGTCATACTTTAAGAGAGTATAAATTCACATTCATCATGTAACACGTTTCTTTGAATCATTTTTAGCCAACTGTATGTCCGCTCAACCTACCTGTATGTCCGCTCAACCTGGCTTCCATGCCTGCGGAGCATGGAAGCCACGAAAATGTGGCATTTTGACTGCACGAACACTTCTGCTTGATTTTATGTGTGCGGCCTCGTGTGATTCCAACGGGAAATGCACAATGCATATTTAATTCTGGCGTAAATGCGCTTGCTGTGGTGGTCTCTTTTTCTTTTTCTTGTTTTTCGCGGATCCTGAGGTTCGAAAACTATAGGGTAGGGCTACATTTCTCGCCCCGAATTAAATAGTGAATAGGGTCGGCAACGTGCCTCGTATCTTCATGTTATCCCCTTCTTTCAGATGACGTTTCAGCGTGCCTCTTTACCAAATAGCTCAGATGGAGTGTTGCATTCGCAAGCTTCCCAGCGACAGCAGCCTCATTCTGCTTGGAATACACAAGAAATGCACGGTGCTTAACGCTATGCAGCGCCATAGAGCACTTCTGTGCAATGCTATTGCGCAAATGTACTGGCCGAATATTTTGGTGAGACATTTTTATAGCCGCATTTTATCGGTGCAGCGTGGTTGTGGCTAAGAAGAAGACACGTCCACCAGTGACTCTACAATGTGCGATACACGCGAACGAGTTTACCACGTTGTTTGCCCTGAGATGCATGTGCGAGCGTCTGACGCTTGCTCCTTCCTTGACACATCTTGGCAGCAAGCCACGGTGACAGACCTCCCGCTGAGGACCACGGCGAGGCTTTAAATCATGTTTCGGAGCGTCCGGGCGTTACTGGCATTTCCGAGCGGCACATGACTTGGATCGCAGTTGTGGTAGGCACGTCTCCTGTGCGCCTGCAGTTATTCCGCGTACCCTTTTTCGGTTCTGCTGTCCCTCTCTCCCTCCGTTTCTGCCATGACGACTGATAACTTCATTTTCTATGCTGTTTTCCCTTCATTCACAGCTGAGTGTAACGGTGCATTTTCCCGTCAAAACAACGCGACACCCTGAAATTGTTTTTCACACATCGATGCAATAGGCTTTTTCTCGAGACTGTGACCCATCCTCCTCCTCTCATCGAGATCCTCTCCCGATAAAATCGCAAGAACTGAACCTGCTTTTTTTCATTTATTCGGCTCACCGATATTCATCGCCTCTTTTCCCTTCACCCGATCTCCCGCAGAATAGCATGTCGGCGAATATACTCCGGCTGAACATTCTGCATATAAATAAAGAGGTATTTTCAGGCCGATCTTTATGCCATATCAAACATTTATTTCCGATCTCTGTGTTTGCCTTACTGTCTTTGTATTTATTCATTAGTGGGTAAATTTATTTGCTATCCTTGTCGTGTCGGGAATATATTCACACCCCGAGGTCATAGGCGCCATGGCCGCGCTTATGACCATGTGCGTGGCTATTGCCATTAAAAACGTAGCCATTCTCTGGGAGACTAGAAAGCGAGTCAGGCACTCGTTGGGGCAAAGTAGAAGTGCTTGATTTTTGCAATGAGTAGTTTGTTTTTCTCTTTCATCAGATGTTACACTATCATACAGAAATCGCGGACTTTAAAATAATAAAGTGTGTTCTGTAATGAAAAGGGCTTCCAGCATCGGCCTCTTACCAAATTCCAGCCAAAGTCTCACGGAAGTGGGACCACGCACGACCGTTACGCTCTTTCATGCGGCATGTTTATATTACATGGTCTCGTGAAGCGCAATGCGTGTGCTTTATTTCGCCAGTTAGGTAATGAAATCAGGTAGTGTTCAACCTTTGCTGTACATGCCCTTCATGCAGCTTCATGCAAGGGCTAAATATGACGACCTCACAGGCTACGGCTTGTCGCCCTCATTGTCCTCTGATTCGCCCTACAGTGCCGAGGCGCCCGCATCTGTGCTCGAGTGGCGCAGCGTTTTAGCACCGCAAGCGCTTGAAAACGAATTGATTGGACACGCTGTTTTTGGCGTTGCACCGCTCCCGACTAGCACGGCTCGCGTCGCTATCAGCTGCTTGCCAGACGTCCCGTACGCTGGGTGCTATCTCAAACGTGGGAAAAGAAGGCGCTGGCGCAAGAGGGTTATTCTCCTGTTGTGTAGAATATTCGGAAGCGCGTGTTGCAATGGTCTTCCGCCCGCACGTCGAACCGCGCCGGCCCTTCAGCCTGTAGAGCGCACCTCCGCTCGAGATTGGCACGAAACGGGACTTTTGTTTGCCACTCGAAGAGTAATGCCGCTGACGAATTTTGTCGAGTACTCTGCCTGCTATTATTATCTGTCGTAAACATTTGCCCCTGGAATGCACACGACCGGCAAACTTCAGTGCGAACACCGCCTGCGGGTTTTTGAGTACGTTAAGCTGTTTGGATATGTTAATTCTAAAACATCCTAATCAATCGCTCTCTTATCTTGTTATTTCAGGTGTGGCTTAGAATGTTTTACGTAGTCCTGGTTATCTTGCGTGGTTTCATGTATATTTGGTCGTCACCACTGCCTTGCTGAGAAGCAGTATTCGTCGACAAATAGGGTGCATTATCTGTAGGCCATTACTACGCGCTATTCATAGTGCTAAAATTGTCGTGCTAAAATTGTATAACGTATAAGTCAGAGAGGAAGGCAAGAGTATTGGAGGGAAAAGCAGTCGATAACAAGTTCTCTATTTTTTTTTTTTTTTTTGCAGGTAAGCCACCACAACGTATAAAGAAAAGGGAACCTTGATCCCGAACGTTGTATAGAACGGGCGCTAGGGGTGGGAAATTGCGGCACGGTACTACACAAAAGCGAATTCGCCGCCCAGTCGACCAGTTCTTCGCGAACTAAATTTGCGATCCAGGATTACAGGACATGAGAGGAGCTCTTACCCGGGGGAAAAGTACCCGAATGTGTCTCGCGTGCATTGGGCCACGCAGAGGCCACGACGGGACGGCGCTCTGCGATGAGCCTTCGGGGAATTGTATGCGCACATCGCCGCATCGCTGAAGCAGACGCGAGAAGCATAAAAAGACGCGAGAGAAAGTTGCCGCCGTTCGCCCCGGCTACTGGGTTTCTTTACTGTGTGCGCGCTGTGGTCTGATTATCTCGCGTGCTTTCCTTTTTCATTGCTTCGCATCCTTGCTCTTTCCGAAGAAGTGGCCTCTCCGCTGTTTGTTTGCTCTGTGCTGGGTGACGGGGAGTGGCCGGCGGTGCGGTCGAGCTTATTGCCTTATTGGCCGAGCGAGAACTGCTCTGTCGTCACGTCACAGGCGTCCCCCAACTATCGCGGAAGGAAGACGCCCGCATGTCTTCTTTTTCGTTTCCCTGTTTCTTTGTGCCTATGTATGGTCTTGTATAACTCCTGGCTTCCTATGTAGCGGCATTTGTTTCTTTGTATGTCTGCAACTCATAACGTCGAGGTATGAAGGCTGGTGCATCCTTCCTTTTCTTATTTGGTCCCTATTTTTCTGTCGCCCTTTCCTTGATGTACTTGTTTTGCTTCCTTCCTATCCATAACCATTTCTCTCTTCATTATTTATCTTAACCTCCCTCGTTGTTTACTTTATTCATTCCGTCCCGTCTAGTTATTTTCTTCTTTAGTGGTCCTTCTTTGTTTTCTTTTTGTTTTCTTCTTTCTCTCCATCCGCTGCTTTGTTTCCTCCCGCTGATTCACTTCTTCCTTTCTTTTTTTTTTCTTTTTTTCTTCCTTTCTTTCTTTCTTTCTTTTTTTCGTGCAAACACTCGGGTGTCACCTTCCACGCCTCTCCTTTTCCTTATTGGCTGCTTGTCTTGTGACAACCAGAACTTTTCGGGCACTGTGTCGACTGAGCGACGTCCTGTGTCCGAGTCGCGTAAATACGGCACTTCCGGCGAGTTCCAAAACTTTATGGGAGAACATTAATCGTGCCAGTGTCCGCCTTATTATTATCGTCCCTTCTGAGTATAGCTGCAGCCTCTCCCCGTTCTGGTTTCACCATGTTACTAAGAGCGCTCCGGGATTCACGCTTTTGTAGCATTTCGAAACTGCCTAGTTCAAGGGGAAGACAGATTGCGCTTCAGCAACAACAACAACAAAAGTCAATTTTATCTGATCGGCGTAGCAGTGACAGCGATAGAGCAATAATAGACTTTTACACGAAGTATAAGTCTCGTAGTATTATGGACAGCATAAATTGCATTAAAGATTCGCTTACTAATTAAAGAAGTGTAGTCTCACGTAGCGAAAGAAGGGCGGCAGAACCCATCTGACGACGACTGTCGATAGTAATGCGTAATCATTAAATAAATATAGTGACACAACACATTTCCACCATCGAAACTAGTTATATGTATGAAGCGTGTACCGCAGCGGGACTCCTATATGGCGCTTCCTGAAGAACACTCCTCGCAGTTAATTCAGCGCCGCATCACGAAGCCTGCGCGTGCCCTCCGCAATGCACGGCGCGTCGGGGCGAGCGAACGCTGAGAAACGCGTCATGCCGCAACCGGGTTCCTCTGCCGCGCTTCTTTCTGGACACGCTGCGCCATCTAATGACGCTGCCGAGAAGTACGCGCCTGACCCACATGACGAGAAGCGTGGGATGCCGGTGCCTGTGAACGCTGAGTATTGTTCCCTCAGTGGCGTATACTCAGTGACTCAAATTGGCGAGCTGTTCATTGAAGAGCGGCACATACCCCGTACATTCATGGTGAAGCTCGGTAAAGCTTTGGCGTGAAAGGCGTTCTTTGAAAAGCGGCGCATACGCAGTGTACTTGTGGCGCAGCCTGATAATTCGTCGGGTTGCTTTCCTAGTGGAACTTTTGTGACGTGTGTTCGATTCCGCTCAGCATCGGAGACATTTAAGGGGTGCTTTTCGTCATTCTAGAGCGGCACATTCACAGCGGCACATACCTATAGTTAGCCAAGTTGGCGTGAAAGACGTTCATTGCAGAGCGGCACACATGTACTGACACGTACCCAGTGAAATAAGTCAGCCTCAAAGAGTTTTTTAGAACAGCGGTACATACTCAGTACCGCTTCTACAGTGAGCCATGCCTGAGGGAATGAGGTTCGTTGAAGAGCATCACGTATGTAGACTTTGGCACACACTCAGTGACCCAAATTGGTCCAATGGTTGGTTTTGAAGCCTGTTACCTTAGCACAGCAGCCCGATGAGGTAATCTTTCGACCAAGGACTACCAGGGACCCAAGTAGGCGGAAAAACGACTAGATACAAACAAACAAACATAGATAAATAGCGCCCGGAATATGCGTGAAGTATCCAAAGAATACTAAAGCATTAATAAAACGCTCATGAGCACAGTTCACTCGATGACCATGAGCACTCGCGGCGAAAACGTTGCCGTGGTGACGAGCGCCTACAGCCTCGAGTGGCCAGCCGCACGGCTATTTTGCGTGCATTTGCGTACTTCTTTAACGCTCGGAAAAGCAGTTTTATTTAGCACGTATTGAGCAACATAAATCTGCATTGGGAGTTTTTCATGCCGCTCTACAATTTTCTCATTGACCCTCTTCATGTGATTAGAATACTTGAGAACTTGATTAACTAATTAAAACTAATTATCTAACTAGGCGGAATGAAAAACATAATTTGAGTATCTCCAAGCCACGGCAAACAACATTACCTTGGCTCTGTCCATCTACGTGGCATTCGGATATTTTAAACTCTGGCTAAGATTATCTGGGACAGCCTGTATACTGGAAAAACCAGTTCATTTGAAGTGCGATTTGGGAGTTCGTGTGCATAGCGCAGTACCTCGTAGGATGGTTAACTTTTGCATAGTAACTATAAGACTCGTACATCGGGCGGGCGTATTGGACGGCTTCAGCATTAAAAGTACTACGCGTGTCGAAGTCCTAATTAAAATAATTTGCATAGGAAAGCCCACGCGTTGGTTCTGGCACGTTATCGTGCAGGCTGTCGCGGTACGTTGCCGTGGAGTAATTAAGAGAGTGCAGAATGAACAGAGGGAGACCTCGCTGCGTGATTACGTATAGGCCTGTCGGGGGCCAGTTGAGCGAGCAGCACAAACTGGGAGTCGTAGTAAGCGGTTAAGAGCAATAGCAAATGGTTGCCGTGGGTATTGGCAATTAAAAGTTTTTGGTTCGCCGTCGAGGCGAGGTCTTTCTGCTAATTCATGCATGGATTTCCGCGCCCGCGCGCCGTGTCGTTGTGTCCCCGACCACCATTCGCCCTTATTGCCTGCATTCCGGTAATTTAGCCCGCGCTGACGTAGCTGCATAGCGTTTCTTGTTATCTAAGTGCGCTCGGCACTTTTCGCTCTAATTTATTATACGCACGTGCCAGGAGAAAGAGACGCTACGCTCTTCGCGGTCCTCTGCTACGTTTTGCGAGCGAACTGGTGAATTTGACTCGTTCGTGGGGGCGATTGCGAGAGAGCTTTTCGGGGCATTTAGTTGGATTAGGTTAATTGATACCCGCCTTTTCGGTGATGCAGGGATGTGAGGATGCATTTGAGGGCCTTCTCCGAACGCACTTCAGTTCCGCGTTATAAGAGAATAGATTGCGCGCATGGCTAGCCAGCTTTACCAGTTGACTACACTCGTGATTATTCTTCATCGTCGAAACCGTTCTATTGCGCATCTAGAATAAGACAACGGTCTCTCCCAACGATCCCCAATAACCGCTGTCTCGCTTAAGCAGACTCCAGGCAATGCCTGCGGGTTTCCCAATCACATCACGTCACCTCAGCTTCTGCCATCGCCGACTGCGCTGCCCTTTCTTGGCGCCCATCGGAATGCGACATGGCGTGGCCGTCGACCCATTGACCGCCATCGTTCGTGTGCAAAAACATCGTGCAGAAGATGATATCTTCCATGTTTCGGTCGCGAACTTTCTGAGGAATTAGAAGTTACGTGGCGTATTTAGTATAATAAAGCCAAACCCAAAAAGCAGTAGCAAATAATATACAAACAAACGCATATCATTTGTTGCTTTCCGTTACACTTGTCCATAACGTGCTACTTTGTCATCGCTAATAGAGATTTAGCTTGTCCGTAAACGTATTAGCGTTTGCGGAATACCAGGTTATACCTGAGAGGTCTACGGCAACAACAACGCTTGTAGCGGCATCTTGTGACGCAGACTTTAGCTAGAGTGCACACAAATCGTTAGCGGGCAGTCCTATTTTGATTTGAGATAACACTCAAATGAAAAAAAAATTTTTCATGCGCACTGTAGTCGGACAAAGTGCCACAAGCTGGCACTGCCAGCTATGCTATTGTGGTACAAGGTAGATTGGTAGCACCTTGTACCGGTAGTAGCTGTAGATAGTATTGAGGAAGAGAAAGACGATTAAATAGATGTAAACAAATATTCTAGAATGAAAAGCATGTATAGCATACCTGAGTAACTCAAGCAGGCAAGGTGACTATTTGTTACCGCCCCGTTTCAAAGGGGATGCCAATATATCGTCGTCATCAGTATCAGAAGCATGGCCGCCAAAGGCTCCGGTAAACCAGTAGTCGGCAGACGACATGAAATTTACGGACAAGCTTGAACTCTTTATTGGCACACTAACACGCACGAATGTCAATCATAGTCAAATGTATTCCGGTAGAAAAAACAGCGTAGGCAATCATCACTTTAGTTTTCAGCTATAGTTTAGCGACCCTGATTAGCAATTCATTGTGTAAGCGGCTGTCCGTAGCATAGGAGTAATGAGAATAAGCGCGACATGAAGACAGCAGGTCGTCACAGCTTCGTCTCGTCATACAGCAGCAATCTGCACCAGACTCCAGCGCTATCCGGTAGCGCGCTAGCAGCAGACGGCCGAAGTAAGCGTCGAACGAGATGATGGACAAAGGTGTCGGTGTTTGTAAGGCGCGAAGCCATTCAGCAGGGTTTCAGCACCCTGATAATGAGTTGGCGCAACCAGAAAACTCAGTCACGCGCCTTGATATTCGCATTTGAAAATATTGGAGTTTTATGAATGGCCATGAAAAGGGAAAGCGAAATTGATCTTAACAAATTCAGGCGCGTGGATGACGGTAGGGGAAGTGGTACGGCTCGTACCGGCAACATTTTGAAGGCTAAATACAAGGAAATTTCTCATTGATTGGTTACAGTTCAATGCATATGCTAATGAAATTATGTTAGAAAATAAAGCTGCAGAACTTATAATTGTTTATTTTCTTATTTACAGCATTTGCGTAGTACTAAAGCACACGATGCGAATTAATGGTTAATGAATATGAGACATATCCAAGACCATGGCAGCTTTTTTTTTTATTCTTTGTTTTCAGTTTTGGTATCACAAACATCTACTCTTGTCAGCTTTTCGCGCCACATTTCAAAAAAGAACTTTTCTCACCGAGGCGGCTATGTATCTACGTTGTCTGAATGTAGCCTTTTGGCACCTCAGTCCAAAATTTGTTGCAGCTGGCCTTTAATTGTCGCGTTCTAGAAGGAAACCGAAACTATTACACATGTACGAGGGAATCCATCGACACTCGGTGTCCCTCAATGGTCTCCCTGAGACCATATCCTCCGATACCCTTTGTGCATTATAGTGCACGTTGCTCTCAATCGTTCGCGAAATGAACTAGAATGCGCTTACGTGACATATTCACCCCGTACATACTGTCAGATGCATGCTGAACTGTAATGTAAGGTATTTAATCACTTTTCCCGCTAGGTTTAGGGAAAACTTATGCGAATTCGATATAGCTAGGCCATTGTGTCGTCACAGACAACGCAATGGTCACAGGGCGTTTTGGATCCCGCGAAACGATACAAAAAAGCAGGATAGAGCGTCAGCGTGGTAACCCACTTCACGATGTTTCACCTTCATATGTGTGCTTAGGCAAATAAAAATGCTACTCATCCTTAGAAACATGAAGCCACGTACATGGAGGTGCTGCTTCTTTCATCTAACAGCGACACTTAAAACAATAAAAGATAATGGGCGGAGGGTGGGGTGGGGAGATGTTCACGTTCGTTACATACGCGTCTGTAATAAGAACCGAGTTGATAAGCAAGGCTGTCGCTTAACTGTATTCAAGTCTCGGGAGAATATACGGGCCGAACAAGATGCTGCGCAGCGTTTGTTATTTGACGAGAACCAGCCTATTCACCACATACGAACGTTGGCATGGACAGACAAATGTCACCGTATCTTTGTTCAACATGCCTGCGAATGGTCCGCGGTAGTCGTTTTTCACCGCTACTCTACGTCTCGACTGAACAGAGGGCTCCTGGCTGCAACGCAATTGCAACCACGAGGAAACGGAACAGGACTGCCGCTCTGCTTTAGAGGCTGCGTCCGTTGAAAGCGGGGCTACGCGTGGGCGGGCGTGTGCCGCCATTGTTTCGTAAGCAAATCAGCGCTGCTGAATGCGTGCTCACGACGACGTTGCGAGCGCCACGCTCCGAGTGCCTCACTTTTTTTTTCTGTTTTCGCGCCACCATCTTTCTCTCCTGGAGCTCATTAGCGTTTTCGTTTCGTTCATTACTCGTGGTGCACCGTCTGTTTCGCGCCCCTACCACCGGTGCCGTCACGGAGCTGTGGAAAACGTGGAAGCGACAAATGCTTTAGAAAACCTCGTTACGAACACACCGCTGCGTTTGATACTGCACTTCGAGGGAACCTCAAGCGGACAGGAGAAATTCCACCTTCACACTGACTAACCTTCCCAAAACTCTGGGGAAGAAAGGAAAGCTTTCTGGCGCAGTCATCTGAATTGATAATTGTGTTCTTCTCTACGTATTGCATGTGTCTTTTTATTGTGCTTTCCTTTATTTTATAACTCGAACACAATATTTATCAAAAGATTTAGGCACACTGTAAGGCTTTATTTTGATTTTCTCCTTCCCTTCATATCTCCCTATCCTTCTCTTCCCTTGTTCTTCACTCCGAGTGCATTTAGAAAACCATGCAAGTGCTTTATTTATGTCTTTTCACATCTCTGCTTTCAGTGTTCTCGGTGTTACTCATTCTTTTTTTTTTTCTTTAGGGTATGTTGTTTACGAAAATACTCCTTATCTTTTATTGATTGGCTTCGCCAATTACACATTGTAGGTACAGCCAGAAGCTTCTTAAACTTATAGCTATAGAAAGGGAGCTTATATTATATTATATTATATTATATTATATTATATTATATTATATTATATTATATTATATTATATTATATTATATTATATTATATTATATTATATTATATCAACGAACGTTTGTAAGGTTCAGAAGTGTTACATCACATAGAAAGTAAGACATTATGATGTCTAGCTTTTGTTCCTGCGCGTCCAGCTGACACTGGCGCTTCGTCGTACCACTTTGTCGCCGTCTCACTATATTGACGTTGGAGCACCGACCACTGTTTTGAAAGACACTTGAAGCTTTCTAATGAATGGCCACTCACCTTTTTTTTTTTAGCTTGTTCAGTAAACACATTTTCCAGTATATTTCTCGGCAACATCTTAGTTATTGTCATGGAGCCCATGTAGAATTCTACTGAATGTTCTTGCTACACTCATTATTTCATTGTTTACTACGAGCGGCTATCTCACTATTACTGCGTAGCAATTCAGTTCGCAGCGCGCACCTTGCCCAGCGCTCTCGTAGAACTCATATTTGCATTCATATGAAATATAGGCTAACAACCGTGCCATACACGCAATATGATATTTCATTAAAGCAGAAGGCGCCCTCAAGCCGTCTTTACCCTACTCAATAAGCATGGCTCAAAACGATAACTGACGCCTGCTGAATGAATGGCCATTCATTAGCGCCGTCGACCATGAGTCGTTCCTCCATAAGCGAACGCAGCTCGTCCAGAGCCAGGTGTTTGGAGTGTTGCACAGTGCGCGCAGACTGTTACCCGAGCTGCCTTCAGGCATATGCGAGTGATCGCGGGCACACGACGTGAGATCGATTCATAGGCTCCACTCCTCTCGACGCACGCGATCTTTCTCTGTGCTCATCGAGAGCGCGTGAGCAGGTAAATGAAACCCGTTTCTAACGATCGACGAAGTATGCATTAGGATTTATCGATTAATCTACGCAGCACTCTGACGTTTGCAGTACCCGGTACACTCATCAATGTAGGGCGCGGGAACGGTGTAGAACGGTGTGTCGTTTTGCGCCCTCTGTTGGAAGTCACTGAGTCGAGGCAGCTTCCTTCTTATCGAGCGGTGTATGTCTTACAGGGCACCGCTGGTTTCATCGGCTTCTATGAAGAGATTGTAGAAAGAGAGCGACTACTGTGAGCGATGTACTGAACGATGCGATAAAATGCGCCTTAGCTAGGCAGTTTGGTAACTTCTGTCCTTGATAAACAAGAAGTTCGACATTTAAAGAAAAAAAGCCGCTAGAGCGCCGTGGAGAACATATGCGCTTCATAAGGGCTCCCGCTTCTTGTGCCCGTCAACCGGGATCACGGCCAGCGACCAACTTAATTTTGCCAACTACATGACCAGCAAGACGAGAGAAATCGGTGGACACTAGCCACCGTCAAGTGAGTTTCCTATTCACTCATTTATGCAACGACCGCACAGCCGCCTGGCTAAGCCCAACGTCGAACGAGCTGCTACAACCCCGTGGCGCGTGCTCGCGCCGCTCGAGCGTACCTGCGAGCATAGCACGGGCGCCTGCCCACGCAGCGACTAAGAGCTCTCGAAATGAGCGAAGCAGCAGTAGAAGCAATTAACACACCAAGAGAACAGCTGGAAGATACAAACACAATGCAGATGGACCCGACTGAAGTAAACAACACAGAAACTGCCTGGAATTATGACGCAAGCAGCGGAAGAACTATTGAACGCGAGAGCATCTGGATTACGAGTGGCAGAAAAGGCAAGAAGGACGCAGACAATCAAACGACACTAGAAAGCAACCCAGCCAAGCAACAAAAGAATCTAAAGCCACCACCACCGCAACAGCGAAAGCTCCGAATGCCGCCTCTACCAGTCGACGACTACAAGGTCGTATTCCACCCACAAGCAGGCCTAGAGCTTGCAAAGTGGAACAATGTCGCCATTATGCACGCCATCGGAAGAGCCAGCGGTTTCTCGCAGCAAGACATCGGCGAAAAAGTGGGTGTTAATGTGCAGAGAATCGAGGAGCTGATTATTGCAAGCACGGCCGACTGGGAAGACGCGAAGAAACTCAAAAATATTAGCAGGATACAACTTGGCGGCACTTTCTTCACTGTAAAAGGCAACACGAGAACGCCGTACGATGTATCCAGAGGCGTAATAAGCAAACTCTTGCCCGGCACGAGGGAAAAAGAACTCAAGGCAAGTCTTCGCGCACCACTGAGGTACACCGTCCTCCACGCTCGTGTGCTCGGGCTATCGTCCGCAGCCGTGATCTTTTTCCAAGGACCGCACGTTCCTTATTACGTCCGCTTCCAGAGTCTCGACTTTCGATGCTGACCCTACCGCAAGTCAGTGCAATACTGCAGGACCTGTGGCAACACGGGACACCGCCAGGATGTCTACCCAAGACCATTACCAGCCTTCCGCTCTAAATGTGGCAAAACCGACTACCCGAACACTAGTGCAAACCCGCATGCAAGTTATGGGGAGAAGGGCACGAAACCGCAAGCAAAGATTGCAAGAAAAGACTGAAACCCAACCCGCCGCCATTCAGCATACGACAGCGACGCATCCACAGGCTCAAAGTGAGAGTCCAAGAGAACATTGTACAGCCGCGACCCTCACTTCCCGACGCAGATGTTGACTCCGTAGTCGACGCAAGATTCCAAATCCTCCAAAAAACTCTCATAAAAAGTACCCACGCCACAATTTAGAAAATCGTCCAGCCAGCACTAACGAAGCGAACATTGTTTAACTGCGCGAACAAATGAACCACAGAGACAGCATTGGACAAGGACGGGCGCATGCCGGGTCCCATGCATGCAGCATGGGACGGGTCCCATGGTGTCTCTGTGGTCCGTTTGTTCGCGCAGTTAATGTTCGCTAATATGTACCAACTCGCCCAACAACAAGTTCTTCTAAGCACTAACAAATTTCGCTGCAAGTATAGCCAATAAGGTTGCCACGCTAGACGCCAAGGTTGATGGACTTGCGGCGCAACAAAACTTCATAGCCCACACCAAGGAGACCTACGTAACAAAACAGCACCTCAACACGTCACTAAATGACATTCAGCCCGACAGAAAGCGGCCGCGAGCAAATGACCGAAGTGCCTCTCGTTCAGTTTCACCTACCCGCGAGCGCCGGCAGGGAACAGAAACAACCGAAGATGGCGGTCCCTAATCACAGGACTACAATTGCGCTCTCGACTCCCTGCATATGGCAATGGAACTGTCGTTCCTATCGAACAGGGCATGCTACTTTACAAGAATTTAACAAACGAAACCACCCAACCTCATACCGCTGCAAGAGACAAATACACAAAACGTACGGCCACAAAGGTACAACGCCCACGTACAAACAAAACGCACGGCAATTCTCACTGAGGAGAATCTCACTGTACAGCAATTGGAGCCCGTCAATACACCGATCGAACCCACCTTAATCGAAATCATACTGGAGAGGAAATCGCTAAAGAGCGTATTCGTAGTGAGTGTGTACAGCCCTCCCAGAGACCCCCTTTGAGACCTCGACCACCTTGTCCGACAAATTAAGAAACGCACCGATGGTCATCAAGTCATTATAGTAGGGGACTTCAACGCCCCACACATGGCTTGGGGATACCAGACCACAACGAAGAAAGGAGCCCGAGTGCATGACACTGCACATAGACTCACCATGTGGAATGACCCACTCCAAACAGCGAGGATAGACAATAGCATCTCCAGAGACACCAACCCGGATCTCACCTTCACGCTAAACGTGCCCTCGGCAGAATGGAGCTGACTCCCAGAAACCCTGGGCAGCAATCACCACATCCTCCAACTAACCGTGGCTCACACTCGCAAGCCCGCTAGGCTTGGAATGGCCCGGGTAATGGAGTGCAAGTCATTCAGAGGCGTGCTAAATGTCGAGACCACCATCGAGAACATAGATATGACTGGCTGAAGAAAGTCGTCGACACGGCAGAACGCCACATGAAAACAATACAGCTGAATGAAGTAGTGCCAGCCGTCTACCTCTGGGAAGCCAGAAGAGCTCTCCTCAAGAGATGGAAGAGGCAGAAGCTAAACAAGAAATTAAAGGAGGGAATTGCCCTCCTCACCGAGCAAGCACAGGCATACGCGGAAAGATTACGAAGGTAAAACTGGCACGCATTCTGCGAGAAACTCCAGGGAACCCTGAGCACAAAGAAGACATGGCATCTCCTGCGTGCCCTTCTCGACAACGGCCCTACGAAGGCGCAACAGCGACAGCACCTTTAAATTCAGACGAAGCTGTGCGGCGACACATCCGTTAATACGACGGCACATGACAAAGTCTATGGTGGGGAAACCAAACCCCGACCTTGACCAACCCTTTACTCATACTGAACTCTCTGCAGCTCTATCGACGCTCACCAGAAACACCAGCCCGGGCAAAGATCGGATCATCAACAAGCATCTAAGGAACCTTCCGCAGCAGGCTACCGCAGCCCTGCTCAATGTACTTCAATGCATACTGGGAGAAAAGAGAGCTACCGGCTGCCTGGAAGCACTTGGAGACCACCATGATGCCCAAACCAAATAAACAGCTCAGCATCGAGAACTTGCGCCCAATTTTTCTTACCTCCTGCGTAGGGAAACTTTTCGAGTGTATGATACACAACCGGCTAACCTTCTACCTCGAAGACAACGGATATTTTCCAAACACTATGTTTGGTTTCAGGCAGAATCTGTCAACTCAATATGTGTTCCTTCTACTCAAGGAAGACTTCATCGACCACCTGAGTACCAAAAGCAAATCATCGATTTTAGCCATCGACGTAAAGGGAGCGTTTGACAAGGTCAGTCACAAAGCTATCCTCTGCAACCTCGAAGACCTGGGCTGCGGGTCTCGGACATACGACTATGTCAGGAGTTTCCTCACGGGCAGCAAGGCCACAGTTGGAATATACAACCTGCGCAGCGATAGCTTCCGACTACCGAGCAAAGGCACCCCGCAGGGTCCGGTCATATCGCCGTTGCTCTTCAACGTCCGCCGTACCGGACACCTTATCGCACCTGATCCTCGAACGTCCATGGCATCTAGACAAAGACGCATTGCCATTACCGAGAGACTGTTGTAACGCCAGAGAAGAAAGCGAAGACCTCACAGAAACGTGGGAGGCCAAGCTCATCTCCGAGGACCTGGAACAACAACGACGCCTCGTGGCTAGGACCAAGGAGGCAGCGAAGGCCAGATGGTCCCTGGAATGAGGAGACCTCCCACCGAGAGTAGAAGCGGGGCTTACCCTGGGATACAGTTTCCAAAATAAAAGTTTATTCCTCCTCTTCAACATTTAAAAAATATTACCACCCAAGCACTCCGTGCAGATGGCTAGCCAGCGAAGCTGAAACGCGGCCCCGATGTTTATCAGTAGGTTAATCCAGACGGTTCATTATACGACGGCTTGGTAGGCTGCCGGATCCTTGGTACGCAGTTGCTTCTTGCGCTCGGCTGCAGGAGCTTGTTCTTGTACCCGGGCTGCAGCATCGGCACAGCGAAGAGGAGCTCGTTCCCGGTTCTGCTCGCGGCGTTGCTGGTCGGAAGCTGCCTGCTTCTCAGAAGTACGTATGACGCGTGGCCTACCCATTTCGGAGCCGGAGAGAAGCTGCTGCGCGAAAGCTCGGCTGCGACGGAGCGCATCGACGTCACTACTGGCGCAGCCAGTCGCGCATCTCTCTATCTCCTGTTTTTTTCTCGCGCATGCGCAGGGGGTTGCACCGGATAAGTTTTCGGCGTACAGGTGACTGATGGACGGACGAATTGGCTAGACATATACAGCTTTCGCTGTAAAAAAGTCCGTTGAATTCGCATTTTTACAGATCTGCCATTTTGTACGCAATCGTCTATTTCCGAAACTTCTGCACATTGAAGCAACAGGCATTTGTGAATGTAAGTTGAAGCTGCACATGACGTATGAGAATGACGTCGCATGCCGGCATGCAAACTGTGAGGAAGGCGGCTGTTTGAATATTCTTGTTTCAGTGCACAAAGAATGGTGTCTGCACCACACTCAAAGGCAGTTCACCACCGTTCATTGATAGAAAGTAGATTTCTTGGGCACTGGCCCCAGGCGAAGCACCCTCGAGCTTTAAAAGAACTGGTGCATATATTTCGATGGATAGAGGCTGTATAAAACGTTACAGTCGTTGTCAGGTGCCTTCATCGTGTTTTGGCTTACATATTGATTTGGTATCTTCTTCTTATCTTTTCTACGCATTCTTCACTTGCTCAGCTGAATGGTTACTCTGGTTAACCTCTGCGTCTTTCGTCGCTCATTCTCTCTTTTTGCGCCGTTATATACAAGTAATTGAGCCATCTATTTCACAGCTGATTATGTTAAACAAAGACAAAATACCACGAAGACAGACAACACAGCGCTTATAGCAAGCTGTCACCACCTGCTCTAGAGCTGCGCTCTGTAACGAGAACTACACGAGGGATTACAAGAGCTGATTCTAATCAAAATAAGCTATACGCGTTCATGCGTGGATTACTTGTTCTGTAAGTCTTAGCTACAATTTTCGCATACGGCTTGCACCCTTTCACATTGCTACCCTCATAAGTCGCATGACAACGCACTGGAATTGAAAAGAAGTCAATATTTTTATATTTGAACCATATTTATATTTTAACCTATATTTCTATTTTAACACGACCCGTTTCGAAGTCTATAGCCTTCGAAACGAGTCGTCTGCAGAAAAGTTAGTTTAACACGTGGTGGCTGTAAGTCCAGGTTGTCTGTAAACGTTCTATGTTATGTTTTGGTATGTAACGACTAGGAAACGCCGAATATAGCGAGTTATTCCTTGGCGAAGCTGTCATTGGTTATGTCGGTTCTTGGTGCCTTCCTGCGCCTGTCGTCTTTCCTTCTTTTTTTTTTGGTGTATCAGTGTTGTTATTATTCGTTTGTTTGTTTTGCTCTTTCTTTTTCTGGTGCATGCATTGTTAGCCAACCAGAGAAGACACCATTTGAGCTTATACTATCCACGGTGTTGCTGTTTTTCTGATATACATGCATTGTTATCTAGTCCTGTAATATCCCTCACCTGGGGTGACAGTATTCGTAAATATCGAAAACAAAATGAACGTCATTGTAAAACATATGTAGGCTTTCTACGTACATTCCAAACACATTTCTGTGGATTGTTATGAGACGTTAGTCTACACTTTCTTTCCTCTTTTCTTCACTTGCATTCCCCAAAATGCTTAAACGAACCACGCAGTCACCGATACAAGACGAATCCTTCTCCTATATTATTGATCAAGCAAGCTAGAGGCAGATGGGCAAAGTTTGTATCCTAGCGATTTGGCCATCAATATTTAGAGCGCACATGGAAGATCTCTGTCACTGTGCAGATACGTTCCACACCGAGAAACGCGGCGCAGGACGGATGTTCGGAACATTGAAAAAAAAGATTTTATGCTGATTTCTTTCCGGGCCCCATAGGTGCATCGTCTCTTTATAACGCGCACACATGAAGCGTTGGTGATGCCGTGCTTGAATCGCTATAGTTCGAGCGTAAACAAGATTTTGCGTGTCAGTGCACGAGCAGCTTGTTTTGACATGACGTGACGCTGCAATATGCAAGTCTAATGAGGCGTGCCCTCATGGTTGGTCGAGCAAACAATAGCAGAAGTAAAGAAAAAAGAGAAATCTCTGAAACCTCAGATGGCAATACCGCGACTTCTATCTGGTTTCCCTGGTTCTTTTCGTTTCGCTTGCTTTGGCGCATTATTGCCGTTTTATTCTTACTGTGGTGGAGACGCCGTACTTTTGTAGAAGGGTAGCTTGAGCCGTTCGTACAGGAGACACGAAAGAGCTCCGATGTAGCAGTGCTGGTGCGCCTGCGACTGGCCGCATTCGGAGGAGGAAGCGTTTGCTTCAACTCGCTCTTTGGGGGGGGGGGGGGGGGGGATGATCACACATAGAGAAAATATATTAGAAATTAGACATAGAGGTTAGGTCGCGGCTTGTATGAACAGGCCTGCTACTCTGCACAGTGGAAGGAAGAAAGATATACCAACCAAAAAAGAATAAAACATGACGAGAACAATGACGACCAGGGTAGGAGATGCATATGCAACGACCACGTAACACAGTGGTTTCCTTAAGATCTCGCGTCCTGTCTGATTCTGTGCATATTGTCTCTAACAGCCGTCGTATGCGGGTAAGAAAGAAAATTATACGTTCACTACAGCAAATATAGGAAAAGAAAATCCCTTGAATAAAGTGCATTGAACAGCCAGTTTAGAAAATAAAAGGAGCGAGAAAGGTGCGCTCAGATGGGAACTAACCCCTTAATATTGCCATGCTTTCCACGATATATTTATATTAATATATAAAAGGAAGCAGCAGGTAATGTAACAACGTTGTGCAATTGTTAGCTTCAAAAGTTTCTAATGTCCGCGAAAAAAATGTGACAAATGAAGATTATGAACCTACAGGCCCAAATCTCTACTATCCTAAAGAAAGGGCAGTTTGGTAGCGGTAATAGGTGACCTCGTCCTGGATATTCTCTACATGCAATAGATGAGGCAGGTGACACTGGTTTGCAGGACTGGAAAGAGGTCATAAGATGAGTTGCTCACGCAATATAAGTCAAGCCTCTACATTAAGTGGTACGGAATGTACACAACAATGAGACAAACAGCGTAACATAGCCGGCCGTACGCAAAAGTTCAGGTATATTTATTTTAGTCTAATTTGATAAATGCAGATACGTTATGCAAGATTTTAAGTAGTAATGCAAGTAGTAATGCGAAGGCGCAAGTATTTTGTGACAGGTAGTGCATAGAGCATGTTTGGTGTTCGGTTTTCGTAGTGTACAAGTGTACATAAGCATGCAGGGTGAGCCAGGTAACTTTAACCCAGATTTAATAATATGCATGGGGCACAATAAGACGATGCTACTAAAGGTACGTTTTTAGAACAAACTACACTGTACAATGAGTCACACTGTTATTCTGTGTAATTACGCAGTCAAAATTAAAGACCCAACTTCTCAAGTCCAAATTTCAAGCAAAGATAGCTTCGCTTAAAAATATGCTTTCCGTGTAACTATTGCCTACCATGGACAATATTTGAGTTAAAGTGCCGACCAGCGTCACTTTTTTTCTTTTTTTTTGTCAGTGTGAGGGCCATATCTTGTGAATAATCACGCTCCTCTCAATCGAGGAGGCAGCCTTATGGCATCTTCGGCTGCTCGTTTCTGAGCGCTCTAGGGCGCTCTCGCAAGCGGCGCTGTCTTCGACTCGTTCTTCTCGATCGCCCTCCTCCATCTTTGAGCGCTCTGAGGCGCTCCGAGATAAAGCCATTGCTTTGTCTGATCCCTGTCGTCAGAACAGTCGTCGAGATCGAAGTGTTTCTCGCAACGTCATCACAGCACAGTGTCGCCGTTGTTGGCGAGGGTCCACCGTAACCTAGGCAACCTAGGCCACTGCATGCCATGGCGTCTCGACGAAGGCTCGTCCCATAACGCGTTTATCGGTTTTCCCGCCGGAAGCTTTGGATAGGCGAAAAATCGGATAGTGGCAGTAGTCACGTGGTTTCGCATCTGCCATTTCCTCCTACGAGAGCGAGTCACAGATTCGACTTGCGCGCTTGCCCACTACCTCCGAGTTCGGGGAACGTCCGATCTGCCCGACTCTGCTTCGGAGGATGGAGGCGACCAGTCGAAGATTCCATTAGACACGGCTAGCACCGTTAGGTAATTTTTTATGCAAAACAGTTAACTGCACTGCAAGGACGCAAATGTGGCACAGATGACGGCGCGTGTACTATGACTCTGCGATAACGACGCTAGCTACGACGGTGGCATGACAATGATGGAACCGCTATGATGCCGCCGGTATAACGACGTTGGTGTCATGACGATTATGATGGGAAAGACGATACTTCGCTGTCAAAAAACTGGCACGTTTTATCTCCTTATCTCTCTTAAGGCACAGTAGACTGGTTGTTTCAGAACACTCCGACAGTGCTACGAAAGCCGTGTGCGACAGCTTTAACGACGTGCTGTCACAATCGCCGCATCTAATATTGTATTGTTCGTTAAAAATTGTGGGATTCTACGTGCCAAAACCACTTTCTGATGATGAGGCATGCCGTAGTGGGGGACTCCGGAAATTTTGACCAGCTGGGGTTCTTTAACGTGCACCTAAATCTAAGTACACGGGTGTTTTCGCAATTCACCCCCATCGAAATGCGGCCCCAGTGCATGGCCGGGATACGATGCTGCGACGTCGTGCTTAGCAGCCCTACACCATAGACACTAAGCAACCACGGCGGGTTGTACTGTTCGTACTTCATTATCACCATCGGGGACGGTTTCTGTCGCTACCTTACGCCAGCTTTGTATACCGCTGTGCCCGAGTTTTCTGAAATGGCCGCTAGAGTGTGCCATTTGCCTGGGAGCGGTACCAAGTTCGTTACAGTACAGCATTGCACTGCAACGCTGTAGTGCAGTGTTATGCTTAACGTAGTTTTCGTGTGACATTGCTGCTTTGCGCAGTAAAAACCAGGTGATGGCGCGAAAAGAGCTGTTTGAAGTAGAAGCAGGCTACCAAATTTTGCCCGTCCCCGATGCACGTTTCCACGCGCGCGCATGATGGAGCGCTGCTGTATTCCTGGGCCATTTCCCACCAGGACATTTGGCCACCGTGCACAGAAATGTGCACCCACACAAACAAAGTTCTACCGACTGTAAAAGTGCAATAATCCTGTGTTGTGACTTTTAATTATTCCAGATTCCCAAAAGAATGGTACTAATGTGCGTGTAGCACTGTGATGAAACTTTTCCGATGACAATGCACCCAATATTTTTCGTAATGACAATGTCATCCTAGGGTAATTCCTTTTTCCTAGCGTGCTTCTGACGAGATAGACAGAACAGTAAAAGAGAGAGAGATAAAAGAAAGCCAAATAAAAAGAAAGAAAGAGCAACTTTTGTTTAGCAAGTGCGAACAATTCTTGAGAATGAGAGCTTGGCGATATTATTTGTGAGCGCGTGTAAGGGCCGCTGGAGGAGAAACCGGAGCAGAGACGGGAGAGTAAGGTGGAGCTTGTTTTGAGGCAGGAGCACTAGGAACGGAACGAGGCCAGCACTGCCGACATGCGCCGTTGGGATGGGAGGAGGAGGGAGACGCAGCGGGTCTCGCGAGGCGTATATTTGGCCTCCACGCGGCAGCGCCGAAATGCTGGGGCCCTTCACGAAATATGAGGGATGCTCCTCTTTCTTCTTGTTTTTCCTTTACGTCAACTAGAAAAAAAAAGAGAAGTTGCGTGTTAGTCGTTCACACACTGCAATATTCGTTTAGCCGAACCACGCACCTTCTCCTGGTTCCCTTGGATGCTTCAAAAAGTCTGGCGCTGAAATGTGATGTACCCTCGTGCTTTTTGCTCCCGCATTTTAAAACCTTCGTTTTTGTTCTTTCATTTTTATCCTTTGGAATTTATGGCGTCGCTGAGGTCTCCCTCGCTCGTGACGAAGCAGAGCGGTCCCAAAAATAAATGTAGCGCCCGCCCGGAATGAACACCGTTCACAGTGCGCTCGCGTTGACTGCTTGCTAACTCTTTAATTTCGAGTGGCGGCTTTTGCGTTTCTTCGTATACCTTCGAGGCTCGTGTTTGCTTTTATTCCGAGAAAAAAAAAATCTAGCGCTCGGCACAACGACGTGCACAGGGAAGACCTGCGCGAAAGTAATAGACGAGCCACATCGCATCACGAAGCCCGTGTTGCAGCGTGGGAAAGACTCAGTTTTTATCGGGTCCTCCTCGTGTGGTGTGGTGCTCCGAGTCACCACCAAGCTGTCGTTCCATCGCCCCGAGCGGCCTTCTTCGGCTCTTAGCTTCGCCCCTGCGCCCCGAGAAACAAATGATGTCCACCAGGTGGTTTCCAAACTGGATGTCTCGTGGACGTAAAGAAAACCGGTGGGTCCTGCTGTTCTTGCCACTCGTCTGAGCCTTTTTTTATCATTTCATTTGCTCCCGGGACGCTGTGCTTCGGCCACTGCACGGCTTACTGCAGCTGACGTCGTGAGAGGCCACATCATCAGTTCTGGCGGCCATGGCTTTTGTGCCTTGCAACGACGTCACCGCTCCAGCTGTCGTACAGTTCAGTGGCTGCCACGGTGACGTCATTAGTCCTGCAGTGGCCCTCCCCTCCTTGTGTCTGTCTGCGCAGTTTTTTTTTTAGTTTTGACTGGCCGGGGGGGCTGTAATTTTTAACCGGATGGCTCACTTGCGGCTTTGCAGTATTTCTTGGCTTTCAGCTTCGCGCTCCGGGTCTTTGACGAGTGAGTCGATGCTCCACAGGCAGGACTGCGCAGCCTCGCAGCTCGTAACTTATTCCTGTAGGCAGCTTTAAAGAACATACTTCAGTTTCGGGATATCGCGTTGCGCGTATATCATTACTTGTGCTCAACAAAACAGTTATTTTCTTAAGCATGTCAGCCTTGTAAACGGCTCAGCCTATGCTATTGAAGTGTGCTTGGCAGAGAGCTACGAAGCGGTACAGTAAAATGAAACCAAGAGATAAAACTTCCATTTGCGATATGAGCGACTAAGGAATATGCGCGGCCTAATATTTAGTTCATAACAAAGTATCAACATGATTGTGTCTATGACGTCAATAAAATAACAGGGTGTTTAACGTTCTGAACCAGTTCATGGATCATGAGAGATGTAGTGGTGTTCACCGGAACTATTTTGACCATCTAAGGCACTTCAACTTGCGCCGAGGCCATTGTGCACAGGCGTTCTGTATTTGGTCTGCCTAGTATACTGCGGTCGCCGTGACAAGGAATCGAACTGGTGACCTCCTGCTCAGCCGCGGAACGCCACAAGCTCTGAACCACCGCACTGGGTACGCTGTTAGTGAGCTCACCGTTGTTGTGGCCGCGACGTAGAATATGTCGCAGTGATGGTAGCGGGATTTCTAGCTTCTTGTGTTATTTGGTACACAAAGCAAAAGCATTTGAATCTCGCGTCTTTTCTGACAAATTCTTTCGCTTTGTTCGGAGAGAAACCACAGCACTTCGCAATTGTTATCCTCCGTTGTCAAATTTATCCCACCAAAATCCTGCCACATACCTCACGTAGCTTTTACACCATGCATTCTTTTTCGAGATCCTGCTTTGCTAGTTTTTCAAATTATTTACAGCTTTAAGTTAAGGTCTCGATGCTGATCACCCAAACGCTGTTCCGCTTTGTAAATTGCTTAACGCATTTCGTCTCCATACAGGTTAACAAAATTGACGAACACTGCCTTACAATGTTAGCCATTTGGGATCGGCACTGGCATTGTGTTTTTCCGGTTTTACACGTGTGTTTAAATTCAGTAATTCATCTGTGGGGCTCGGCATCCCATAATTTTAGAGCGTCGATGAGAGAGGCAGTGCTGATAGAAAAATCCGCGTACCTCTAACCATATCGCGCCTTTCCGCACTCTTGTTTATACAGTTCTCAATAGGTACATGAGTCGTTCCTGTTACTACTGTACCGTGCGAGTTCTTAACAGGTACATCATGAAAACATTAAATTGGCGGCATAAAGATCGGGACTTTTTGTTGTGGCGCAAGCGCACTCATGGATATACGGAATGTTCCTTTTTGCTACATCTTATTTGTTTTTATATTCCGGAAGGGTTATTTCTTCGAAATAAGGTGTCCAGTGTTCATGAAGTTTGTACTCTGAGCAATACAATTCGATTGCAATGCTAACTGTAACACCATGAATGGCAATGCCAATGCTAACATGCTTATAATGATACTTCTGTTTTTAGAAATAATATTAAATTACTTTTTCAAGTTATACGTATTTTGTTCTTAATATATTTTTGTGCTTGCTATTTGGTTTTTCTGTTTTCGTCGTGTATTAAGTTAGAAGGTGTGCACGCTGTTTTTGGGCGGGATGAACAACTCAATTCTCAAAGTGGCCCACCGTGGCTGGGAATCGAGCCGGCGAGCCCGTACTCAGCGAGATAGATGCCGAGTCACCGCAGCAGGTGTATGTCCCATGAACAGCGCACTGCGTTTTTCAATTTTCTTCGGAAAAGAAACGCACAAAAAACCAAGGCCATTCCGCCCGGCAAAGATGGGTGACCTACAGAGCTGAAAACGTCGTTGTAAGAAAACTTATGGCAAAGACTTTATTGCACCACTCATTGACGCTTAGTAATGACGGTCACAATGGCTTTGTGGTCGCTATGATATAGATTCATCGGCACACTCGCAACTGCAACCACATTATTCGATAACGTCAAATCTATGCATATACAGCGCTGCATGGTCGGTTGTGCCTGATCGGTGTGGCATCGCAAACAATATATCTCCAACACGAAACGCGTAAACCCCTCCCTATTCAGTCCCGATACATCCACAATGAAATCACCGACAACGACAGTGTTATTGCAACTAACCCACGCAAAGTGAATAGCCATATGAACCTTACGGGGCCATGTGCCATTGCATTTTTTGCTTGCTTACGAGTGTATGAGCTATTGCTTAAGGGAGTGTGAGCCATTGATGATGAAATTTTTGAACATGCTGTTCCGTATGTTGTATGCGTGATTCACAAGAGTGTAAACACTGTTCGTTTCACTTTGCCGAGTGCTTGTAGCTTATGCCTTACGGGGCTACGAGGCGTTGTATTTTTTGCTTGCTTGCGGAGGTATGTATACATACGGGGGCACGAATTATTGATGATGATAGTTTTGTGTGCAGGCAACAAAATTAAATTATGGTGTCTTACGTGCCAAAACCACTTTCTGATTATGAGGCACGGCAACAAAATTCTATGGCACCTTAGCCATATACAGCTCCAATGCAAATATTACACTACAAATGACCGCGCTGATAAGGTTGGGTAATGTTATCTCGACTGGCTGAGATAAAAAGGGATACGCACGCAGAAATCGTGAACGTTACGAAATGGAGAAGGGGCTTATTGAGGTAAACTCAGGGACAAACCCTTTCACTCTTTTCCGGCCCATTTATTGCGTGTCCGTAGCAATTATTATAAACATTTCTTTCGCTTCATGAACGTGGCATTCCTTAGGATTTGTTTCTCTTTTTCGTTATTACGCAACTCCGCTAGGTTGCGGCGAAATTTTTATTCGACCACGGCCGAACGGCGCCCTAGCTTCTGTTATTACGTCTTTGAGAAGCAATTTGTCTGCGACCTACGCGTTTGTAAAGCCGTGATGCTTTCCTTTCTTGAGCCGCATCTATGGGAGGATTTTCTGGTGCGTCTTTCCGCAGCCGATTGATCCGCACTACGAATGAAAAACTTTATTTCGCATTCTACTTTTCTTCTTTTCTCGTTTGCTCGTGGCGTTTTCTTCGCGTTTGCTTTTGAGAGCC